>NW_024543334.1:0-314452 GCF_018167655.1 Microtus oregoni
ACTGAGCACCGAGGACCCTGAGCACTGAGCACCCAGCACGCTGAGTACTGAGCACTGAGCACCCTGAGTACTGAGCACCTAGCACCCTGAGTACTGAGCACCCAGCACCCTGAGCACTGAGTAGCCAGCACCCTCAGCACTGAGCACCGAGCACCCCGAGCACTGAGCACCCAGCACCCTGAGTACTGAGCACCCAGCACCCTGAGCAATGAGCACCCTGAGTACTGAGCACCCAGCACCTTGAGCACTGAGCACCGAGAACCCCGAGCACTGAGCACCCAGCACCCAGAGCACTGAGCACCCAGCACCCTGAGAACTGAGCACCCAGCACCCTGAGTACTGAGCACCAGCACCCTGAGCACTGAGCACCCAGCAGCCCGAGCACTGAGCACCCAGCATCCTGAGCACTGAGTACTGAGCACCCAGCACCCTGAGCACTGAGCACGCAGCACCCTGAGCACTGAGCACCCAGCACCCTGAGTACTGAGCACCCAGCACACCAAGCACTGAGCACCGAGCACCCTGAGTACTGAGCACCCAGCACCCTGAGTACTGAGCACCCAGCACCCCAAGCACTGAGCACCCAGCACCCTGAATACTGAGCACCCAGCACCCTGAGCACTGAGCACCCAGCACCCCGAGCACTGAGCACCCAGCACCCCGAGCACTGAGCACCCAGCACCGTGAGTACTGAGCACCCAGCACCCTGAGTACTGAGCACCCAGCATCCTGAGCACTGAGTACTGAGCACCCAGCACCCAGAGCACTGAGCACCGAGCACCCTGAGCACTGAGCACTCAGCACCCTGAGTACTGAGCACCCAGCACCCCAAACACTGTGCACCGAGCACCCTGAGAACTGAGCACCGAGCACCCTTAGTACTGAGCAGCCAGCAACATGAGTACTGAGCACCGAGCACCCAGTGTACTGAGCAACCTGAGTACTGAGCACCCAGCACCCTGAGAATGACCACCCAGCACCATGAGTACTGAGCACCGAGCACCCTGAGCACTGAGCACCCAGCACCCTGAGTACTGAGCACCCAGCACCCCGAGCACTGAGCACCCAGCACCCTGAGTAATGAGCACCCAGCACCCTGAGTACTGAGCACTGAGCACCCAGAAATACGAGCACTGAGCACCCAGCACCCTGAGTACTGAGCACCCAGCACCCTGAGTACTGAGCACCCAGCACCCTGAGTACTGAGCACCGAGCACCCCGAGCACTGAGCACCCAGCACCCTGAGCACTGAGCACCCTGAGGACTGAGCAACCAGCACCCTGTGTACTGAGCACCCAGCACCCTGAGTACTGAGCACCCAGCATCCTGAGTACTGGGCACCGATCACCCTGAGCACTGAGCACCCAGCACCCCGAGCACTGAGCACCCAGCACCCTGAGTACTGAGCACCCTGGGTACTGAGCACCCAGCACCCCGAGCACTGAGCACCCAGCACCCTGAGTACTGAGCACCCTGAGTACTGAGCACCCAGCACCCTGAGTACTGAGCACCCTGAGTAATGAGCACCCTGAGTACTGAGCACCGAGCACCCCGAGCACTGAGCACCCAGCACCCTGAGTACTGAGCACCCAGCACCCTGAGTAGTGAGCACCCAGCACCCCGAGTACTGAGCACCCAGCACCGTGAGTACTGACCACCCAGCACCCTGAGTACTGAGCACCCAGCACCCCGAGCACTAAGCACCCAGCACCCCGAGCACCGAGCACCGAGCACGAAGCACCCTGAGCACTGAGCACCCAGCAACCTGAGCACTGAGCACCCAGCACCCTGAGTACTGAGCACTGAGCACCCAGCACCCGGAGCACTGAGCAGCCAGCACACTGAGTACTAAGCACCCAGCACCCTGAGTACTGAGCACCCAGCACCCTGAGTACTGAGCACCCAGAGTACTGAGCACCGAGCACCCCGAGCACTGAGCACCCAGCACCCTGAGAACCGAGCACCCAGCAACCTGAGTACTGAGCACCCAGCACCCTGAGCACTGAGCACCCACCACCCTGAGTACTGAGCACTGAGCACCCCGAGTACTGAGCACCGAGCACCCCGAGCACTAAGCACCCAGCACCCAGAGCACCGAGCACCCAGCACCCTGAGCACTGAGCACCCAGCACCCTGAGCACTGAGCACCCAGCACCCTGAGCACTGAGCACCCAGCACCCTGAGCACTGAGCACCCAGCACCCTGAGCACTGAGCACCCAGCACCCTGAGTACTGAGCACCCAACGTACTGAGCACCGAGTACCCTGAGCACTGAGCACCCAGAACCCCGAGTACTGAGCACCGGGCACCACGAGCACTAAGCACCCAGCACCCCGAGCACCGAGCACCCAGCACCCTGAGCACTGAGCACCCAGCACCCCGAGCACTGATCACCCAGCACCCTGGGCACTGAGCACCCAGAACCCCGAGCACTGAGCACCCAGCACCCCGAGCACTGAGCACCCAGCACCCCGAGCACTGAGCACCCAACACCCCGAGCACTGAGCACCCAGCACCCTGAGTACTGAGCACCCAGCACCCTGAGTACTGAGCACCCAACACCCTGAGCACTGAGCACCCAGCACCCTGAGTACTGAGCACCCAGCACCCCAAGCACAGAACACCCTGAGTACTGAGCACCCTGAACCCCAAGCACTGAGCACCCTGATTACTGAGCACCCATCACCCTGAATAATGAGCACCCAGCACCCCGAGTACTGAGCACCAAGCACCCTGAGTACTGAGCACCCAACGTACTGAGCACCGAGCACCCTGAGCACTGAGCACCCAGCACCCTGAGTACTGAGCACCCAGCACCCTGAGCAATGAGCACGCTGAATACAGAGCACCCAGCACCTTGAACACTGAGCACCGATAACCCCGAGCACTGAGCACCCAGCACCCGGAGTACTGAGCACCCAGCAACCTGAGTACTAAGCACCGAGCACCCTGAGTACTGAGCACCCAGCACACTGAGCACTGAACACACAGCACCCTGAGTACTGAGCACCTCGAGCACTGAGCACCCAGCACCCTGAGTACTGAGCACCGAGCACCCTGAGCACTGAGCACCCAGCACAGCGAGCACTGAGCACCCAGCACCCCGAGCACAGAGCACCCAGCACCCTGAGTACTGAGCACCCAGCACCCTGAGTACTGAGCACCCAGCACCCTGAGCACTGAGTACCCAGCACCCTGAGTACTGAGCACCCAGCAACCCGAGCACTAAACACCCAGCACCCCGAGCACCGAGCACCCAGCACCCTGAGCACTGAGCACCCAGCACCCTGAGTACTGAGCACCCAGCACCCTGAGTACTGAGCACCCAGCACCCTGAGAACTGAACACACAGCACCCTGAGCACTGAGCACACAGCACCCTGAGTACTGAGCACTGAGCACCCAGCACCCTGAGCACTGAGTACCCAGCACCCTGAGTACTGAGCACCCAGCAACCCGAGCACTAAGCACCCTGCACCCTGAGCACCGAGCACCCAGCACCCTGAGCACTGAGCACCCAGCACCCTGAGTACTGAGCACCCAGCACCCTGAGTACTGAGCACCCAGCAACCCGAGCACTAAGCACCCAGCACCCCGAACTCCGAGCACCCAGCACCCTGAGCACTGAGCACCCAGAACCCTGAGCACTGAGCACCCAGCACCCTGAGTACTGAGCACTTAGCACCCAGCACCCTGAGTACTGAGCACCCAGCAACCCGAGCACTAAGCACCCAGCACCCCGAGCACCGAGCACCTAGCACCCTGAGCACTGAGCACCGAGCACCCTGAGTACTGAGCACCCAGCACCCTGAGTACTGAGCACACTGCGTACTGAGCACCGAGCACCCAGCACCCTGAGTACTGAGCACCCAGCACCCTGAGCACTGAGCACCCAGCACCCTGAGTACTGAGCACTGAGCACCCCGAGTACTGAGCACCGGGCACCCCGAGCACTAAGCACCCAGCACCCAGAGCACCGAGCACCCAGCACCCTGAGCACTGAGCACCCAGCACCCTGAGCACTGAGCACCCAGCACCCTGAGCACTGAGCACCTAGCACCCTGAGCACTGAGCACCCAGCACCCTGAGTACTGAGCACCCAACGTACTGAGCACCGAGTACCCTGAGCACTGAGCACCCAGAACCCCGAGTACTGAGCACCGGGCACCCCGAGCACTAAGCACCCAGCACCCCGAGCACCGAGCACCCAGCACACTGAGCACTGAGAACCCAGCACCCCGAGCACTGAGCACTAAGCACCCCGAGCACTGAGCACCCAGCACCCCGAGCACTGAGCACCCAGCACCCTGAGCACTGAGCACCCAGCACCCCAAGCACTGAGCACCCAGCACCCCGAGCACTGAGCACCCAGCAACCCGAGCACTGAGCACCCAGCACCCTGAGTACTGAGCACCCAGCACCCTGAGTACTGAGCACCCAACACCCTGAGCACTGAGCACCCAGCACCCTGAGTACTGAGCACCCAGCACCCCGAGCACTGAGCACCCAGCACCCCGAGCACTGAACACCCAGCACCCTGTGTACTGAGCACCCAGCACCCTGAGTACTGAGCACTGAGCACCCAGCACCCCGAGCACTGAGCACCCAGCAACCTGAGTACTGAGCACCCAGCACCCCGAGCACTGAGCACCCAGCACCCTGAGTAATGAGCACCCAGCACCCTGAGTACTGAGCACTGAGCACCCTGCACTACGAGCACTGAGCACCCAGCACCCTGAGTACTGAGCACCCAGCACCCTGAGTACTGAGCACCCAGCACCCTGAGTACTGAGCACCGAGCACCCCGAGCACTGAGCACCCAGCACCCTGAGCACTGAGCACCCTGAGGACTGAGCAACCAGCACCCTGTGTACTGAGCACCCAGCACCCTGAGTACTGAGCACCCAGCATCCTGAGTACTGAGCACCGATCACCCTGAGCACTGAGCACCCAGCACCCCGAGCACTGAGCACCCAGCACCCTGAGTACTGAGCACCCTGGGTACTGAGCACCCAGCACCCCGAGCACTGAGCACCCAGCACCCTGAGTACTGAGCACCCTGAGTACTGAGCACCCAGCACCCTGAGTACTGAGCACCCTGAGTAATGAGCACCCTGAGTACTGAGCACCGAGCACCCCGAGCACTGAGCACCCAGCACCCTGAGTACTGAGCACCCAGCACCCTGAGTAGTGAGCACCCAGCACCCCGAGTACTGAGCACCCAGCACCGTGAGTACTGACCACCCAGCACCCTGAGTACTGAGCACCCAGCACCCCGAGCACTAAGCACCCAGCACCCCGAGCACCGAGCACCGAGCACGAAGCACCCTGAGCACTGAGCACCCAGCAACCTGAGCACTGAGCACCCAGCACCCTGAGTACTGAGCACTGAGCACCCAGCACCCGGAGCACTGAGCACCCAGCACCCTGAGTACTAAGCACCCAGCACCCTGAGTACTGAGCACCCAGCACCCTGAGTACTGAGCACCCAGCGTACTGAGCACCGAGCACCCCGAGCACTGAGCACCCAGCACCCTGAGTACTGAGCACCCAGCACCCCGAGCACTGAGCACCCAGCACCCTGAGTACTGAGCACCGAGCACCCTGAGTACTGAGCACCCAGCACCCTGAGTACTGAGCACCCTGGGTACTGAGCACCCAGCACCCCGAGCACTCAGCACCCAGCACCCTGAGTACTGAGCACCCTGAGTACTGAGCACCCAGCACCCTGAGTACTGAGCACCCTGAGTAATGAGCACCCTGAGTACTGAGCACCGAGCACCCCGAGCACTGAGCACCCAGCACCCTGAGTACTGAGCACCCAGCACCCTGAGTAGTGAGCACCCAGCACCCCGAGTACTGAGCACCCAGCACCGTGAGTACTGACCACCCAGCACCCTGAGTACTGAGCACCCAGCACCCCGAGCACTAAGCACCCTGCACCCCGAGCACCGAGCACCGAGCACGAAGCACCCTGAGCACTGAGCACCCAGCAACCTCAGCACTGAGCACCCAGCACCCTGAGTACTGAGCACTGAGCACCCAGCACCCGGAGCACTGAGCACCCAGCACCCTGAGTACTAAGCACCCAGCACCCTGAGTACTGAGCACCCAGCACCCTGAGTACTGAGCACCCAGCGTACTGAGCACCGAGCACCCCGAGCACTGAGCACCCAGCACCCTGAGTACTGAGCACCCAGCACCCCGAGCACTGAGCACCCAGCACCCTGAGTACTGAGCACCGAGCACCCTGAGTACTGAGCACCCAGCACCCTGAGTACTGAGAACCCAGCGTACTGAGAACCGAGCACCCAGAACCCTGAGTACTGAGCACCCAGCACCCTGAGCACTGAGCACCCACCACCCTGAGTACTGAGCACTGAGCACCCCGAGTACTGAGCACCGAGCACCCCGAGCACTAAGCACCCAGCACCCAGAGCACCGAGCACCCAGCACCCTGAGCACTGAGCACCCAGCACCCTGAGCACTGAGCACCCAGCACCCTGAGCACTGAGCACCCAGCACCCTGAGCACTGAGCACCCAGCACCCTGAGCACTGAGGACCCAGCACCCTGAGTACTGAGCACCCAACGTACTGAGCACCGAGTACCCTGAGCACTGAGCACCCAGAACCCCGAGTACTGAGCACCGGGCACCACGAGCACTAAGCAACCAGCACCCCGAGCACCGAGCACCCAGCACCCTGAGCACTGAGCACCCAGCACCCCGAGCACTGATCACCCAGCACCCTGGGCACTGAGCACCCAGAACCCCGAGCACTGAGCACCCAGCACCCCGAGCACTGAGCACCCAGCACCCCGAGCACTGAGCACCCAACACCCCGAGCACTGAGCACCCAGCACCCTGAGTACTGAGCACCCAGCACCCTGAGTACTGAGCACCCAACACCCTGAGCACTGAGTACCCAGCACCCTGAGTACTGAGCACCCAGCACCCCAAGCACAGAACACCCTGAGTACTGAGCACCCTGAACCCCAAGCACTGAGCACCCATCACCCTGATTAATGAGCACCCAGCACCCCGAGTACTGAGCACCAAGCACCCTGAGTACTGAGCACCCAACGTACTGAGCACCGAGCACCCTGAGCACTGAGCACCCAGCACCCTGAGTACTGAGCACCCAGCACCCTGAGCAATGAGCACGCTGAGTACTGAGCACCCAGCACCTTGAGCACTGAGCACCGAGAACCCCGAGCACTGAGCTCCCAGCACCCGGAGTACTGAGCACCCAGCACCCTGAGTACTAAGCACCGAGCACCCTGAGTACTGAGCACCCAGCACACTGAGCACTGAACACACAGCACCCTGAGTACTGAGCACCTCGAGCACTGAGCACCCAGCACCCTGAGTACTGAGCACCGAGCACCCTGAGCACTGAGCACCCAGCACAGCGAGCACTGAGCACCCAGCACCCCGAGCACAGAGCACCCAGCACCCTGAGTACTGAGCACCCAGCACCCTGAGTACTGAGCACCCAGCACCCTGAGCACTGAGTACCCAGCACCCTGAGCACTGAGCACACAGCACCCTGAGCACTGAGCACCCAGCACCCTGAGTACTGAGCACTGAGCACCCAGCACCCCGAGCACTGAGCACCCAGCACCCTGAGTACTGAGCACCCAGCAACCCGAGCAATAAACACCCAGCACCCCGAGCACCGAGCACCCAGCACACTGAGCACTGAGCACCCAGCACCCTGAGTACTGAGCACCCAGCACCCTGAGTACTGAGCACCCAGCACCCTGAGAACTGAACACACAGCACCCTGAGCACTGAGCACACAGCACCCTGAGAACTGAGCACTGAGCAACCAGCACCCCGAGCACTGAGCACCCAGCACCCTGAGTACTGAGCACCCAGCAACCCGAGCACTAAGCACCCTGCACCCCGAGCACCGAGCACCCAGCACCCTGAGCACTGAGCACCCAGCACCCTGAGTACTGAGCACCCAGCACCCTGAGTACTGAGCACCCAGCAACCCGAGCACTAAGCACCCAGCACCCCGAGCTCCGAGCACCCAGCACCCTGAGCACTGAGCACCCAGAACCCTGAGCACTGAGCACCCAGCACTCTGAGTACTGAGCACTTAGCACCCAGCACCCTGAGTACTGAGCACCCAGCAACCCGAGCACTAAGCACCCAGCACCCCGAGCACCGAGCACCTAGCACCCTGAGCACTGAGCACCGAGCACCCTGAGTACTGAGCACCCAGCACCCTGAGTACTGAGCACACTGCGTACTGAGCACCGAGCACCCAGCACACTGAGTACTGAGCACCCAGCACCCTGAGCACTGAGCACCCAGCAACCTGAGTACTGAGCACTGAGCACCCCGAGTACTGAGCACCGGGCACCCCGAGCACTAAGCACCCAGCACCCAGAGCACCGAGCACCCAGCACCCTGAGCACTGAGCACCCAGCACCCTGAGCACTGAGCACCCAGCACCCTGAGCACTGAGCACCTAGCACCCTGAGCACTGAGCACCCAGCACCCTGAGTACTGAGCACCCAACGTACTGAGCACCGAGTACCCTGAGCACTGAGCACCCAGAACCCCGAGTACTGAGCACCGGGCACCCCGAGCACTAAGCACCCAGCACCCCGAGCACCGAGCACCCAGCACACTGAGCACTGAGAACCCAGCACCCCGAGCACTGAGCACCAAGCATCCCGAGCACTGAGCACCCAGCACCCCGAGCACTGAGCACCCAGCACCCCGAGCACTGAGCACCCAGCACCCTGAGTACTGAGCACCCAGCACCCTGAGTACTGAGCACCCAACACCCTGAGCACTGAGCACCCAGCACCCTGAGTACTGAGCACCCAGCACCCCGAGCACTGAGCACCCAGCACCCCGAGCACTGAGCACCCAGCACCCTGTGTACTGAGCACCCAGCACCCTGAGTACTGAGCACTGAGCACCCAGCACCCCGAGCACTTAGCACCCAGCACCCTGAGTACTGAGCACCCAGCACCCCGAGCACTGAGCACCCAGCACCCTGAGTAATGAGCACCCAGCACCCTGAGTACTGAGCACTGAGAACCCAGCACTACGAGCACTGAGCACCCAGCACCCTGAGTACTGAGCACCCAGCACTCTGAGTACTGAGCACCCAGCACCCTGAGTACTGAGCACCGAGCACCCCGAGCACTGAGCACCCAGCACCCTGAGCACTGAGCACCCTGAGGACTGAGCAACCAGCACCCTGTGTACTGAGCACCCAGCACCCTGAGTACTGAGCACAGAGCATCCTGAGTACTGAGCACCGATCACCCTGAGCACTGAGCACCCAGCACCCCGAGCACTGAGCACCCAGCACCCTGAGTACTGAGCACCCTGGGTACTGAGCACCCAGCACCCCGAGCACTGAGCACCCAGCACCCTGAGTACTGAGCACCCTGAGTACTGAGCACCCAGCACCCTGAGTACTGAGCACCCTGAGTAATGAGCACCCTGAGTACTGAGCACCGAGCACCCCGAGCACTGAGCACCCAGCACCCTGAGTACTGAGCACCCAGCACCCTGAGTAGTGAGCACCCAGCACCCCGAGTACTGAGCACCCAGCACCGTGAGTACTGACCACCCAGCACCCTGAGTACTGAGCACCCAGCACCCCGAGCACTAAGCACCCAGCACCCCGAGCACCGAGCACCCAGCACCCTGAGTACTGAGCACTGAGCACCCAGCACCCGGAGCACTGAGCACCCAGCACCCTGAGTACTAAGCACCCAGCAACCTGAGCACTGAGCACCCAGCACCCTGAGTACTGAGCACTGAGCACCCAGCACCCGGAGCACTGAGCACCCAGCACCCTGAGTAATAAGCACCCAGCACCCTGAGTACTGAGCACCCAGCACCCTGAGTACTGAGCACCCAGCGTACTGAGCACCGAGCACCCCGAGCACTGAGCACCCAGCACCCTGAGTACTGAGCACCCAGCACCCCGAGCACTGAGCACCCAGCACCCTGAGTACTGAGCACCGAGCACCCTGAGTACTGAGCACCCAGCACCCTGAGTACTGAGAACCCAGCGTACTGAGAACCGAGCACCCAGCACCCTGAGTACTGAGCACCCAGCACCCTGAGCACTGAGCACCCACCACCCTGAGTACTGAGCACTGAGCACCCCGAGTACTGAGCACCGAGCACCCCGAGCACTAAGCACCCAGCACCCAGAGCACCGAGCACCCAGCACCCTGAGCACCGAGCACCCAGCACCCTGAGCACTGAGCACCCAGCACCCTGAGCACTGAGCACCCAGCACCCTGAGCACTGAGCACCCAGCACCCTGAGCACTGAGCACCCAGCACCCTGAGTACTGAACACCCAACGTACTGAGCACCGAGTACCCTGAGCACTGAGCACCCAGAACCCCGAGTACTGAGCACCGGGCACCACGAGCACTAAGCACCCAGCACCCCGAGCACCGAGCACCCAGCACCCTGAGCACTGAGCACCCAGCACCCCGAGCACTGATCACCCAGCACCCTGGGCACTGAGCACCCAGAACCCCGAGCACTGAGCACCCAGCACCCCGAGCACTGAGCACCCAGCACCCCGAGCACTGAGCACCCAACACCCCGATCACTGAGCACCCAGCACCCTGAGTACTGAGCACCCAGCACCCTGAGTACTGAGCACCCAACACCCTGAGCACTGAGTACCCAGCACCCTGAGTACTGAGCACCCAGCACCCCAAGCACAGAACACCCTGAGTACTGAGCACCCTGAACCCCAAGCACTGAGCACCCTGATTACTGAGCACCCATCACCCTGATTAATGAGCACCCAGCACCCCGAGTACTGAGCACCAAGCACCCTGAGTACTGAGCACCCAACGTACTGAGAAATGAGCACCCTGAGCACTGAGCACCCAGCACCCTGAGTACTGAGCACCCAGCACCCTGAGCAATGAGCACGCTGAGTACTGAGCACCCAGCACCTTGAGCACTGAGCACCGAGAACCCCGAGCACTGAGCTCCCAGCACCCGGAGTACTGAGCACCCAGCACCCTGAGTACTAAGCACCGAGCACCCTGAGTACTGAGCACCCAGCACACTGAGCACTGAACACACAGCACCCTGAGTACTGAGCACCTCGAGCACTGAGCACCCAGCACCCTGAGTACTGAGCACCGAGCACCCTGAGCACTGAGCACCCAGCACCGCGAGCACTGAGCACCCAGCACCCCGAGCACAGAGCACCCAGCACCCTGAGTACTGAGCACCCAGCACCCTGAGTACTGAGCACCCAGCACCCTGAGCACTGAGTACCCAGCACCCTGAGCACTGAGCACACAGCACCCTGAGCACTGAGCACCCAGCACCCTGAGTACTGAGCACTGAGCACCCAGCACCCCGAGCACTGAGCACCCAGCACCCTGAGTACTGAGCACCCAGCAACCCGAGCACTAAACACCCAGCACCCCGAGCACCGAGCACCCAGCACCCTGAGCACTGAGCACCCAGCACCCTGAGTACTGAGCACCCAGCACCCTGAGTACTGAGCACCCAGCACCCTGAGAACTGAACACACAGCACCCTGAGCACTGAGCACACAGCACCCTGAGTACTGAGCACTGAGCACCGAGCACCCCGAGCACTGAGCACCCAGCACCCTGAGTACTGAGCACCCAGCAACCCGAGCACTAAGCACCCTGCACCCCGAGCACCGAGCACCCAGCACCCTGAGCACTGAGCACCCAGCACCCTGAGTACTGAGCACCCAGCACCCTGAGTACTGAGCACCCAGCAACCCGAGCACTAAGCACCCAGCACCCAGAGCTCCGAGCACCTAGCACCCTGAGCACTGAGCACCCAGAACCCTGAGCACTGAGCACCCAGCACCCTGAGTACTGAGCACTTAGCACCCAGCACCCTGAGTACTGAGCACCCAGCAACCCGAGCACTAAGCACCAAGCACCCCGAGCACCGAGCACCCAGCACCCTGAGTACTGAGCACCCAGCACCCTGAGCACTGAGCACCCAGCACCCTGAGTACTGAGCACTGAGCACCCCGAGTACTGAGCACCGGGCACCCCGAGCACTAAGCACCCAGCACCCAGAGCACCGAGCACCCAGCACCCTGAGCACTGAGCACCCAGCACCCTGAGCACTGAGCACCCAGCACCCTGAGCACTGAGCACCTAGCACCCTGAGCACTGAGCACCCAGCACCCTGAGTACTGAGCACCCAACGTACTGAGCACCGAGTACCCTCAGCACTGAGCACCCAGAACCCCGAGTACTGAGCACCGGGCACCCCGAGCACTAAGCACCCAGCACCCCGAGCACCGAGCACCCAGCACACTGAGCACTGAGAACCCAGCACCCCGAGCACTGAGCACCAAGCACCCCGAGCACTGAGCACGCAGCACCCCGAGCACTGAGCACCCAGCACCCTGAGCACTGAGCACCCAGCACCCCGAGCACTGAGCACCCAGCACCCCGAGCACTGAGCACCCAGCACCCCGAGCACTGAGCACCCAGCACCCTGAGTACTGAGCACCCAGCACCCTGAGTACTGAGCACCCAACACCCTGAGCACTGAGCACCCAGCACCCTGAGTACTGAGCACCCAGCACCCCAAGCACAGAGCACCCTGAGTACTGAGCACCCTGCACCCCAAGCACTGAGCACCCTGAGTACTGAGCACCCAGCACCCTGATTAATGAGCACCCAGCACCCCGAGTACTGAGCACCGAGCACCCTGAGTACTGAGCACCCAACGTACTGAGCACCGAGCACCCTGAGCACTGAGCACCCAGCACCCTGAGTACTGAGCAACCAGCACCCTGAGCAATGAGCACCCTGAGTACTGAGCACCCAGCACCCTGAGTACTGGGCACTCAGCACCCTGAGTACTGAGCACCGAGCACCCCGAGCACTGATCACCCAGCACCCTGAGCACTGAGCACCCTGAGGACTGAGCAACCAGCACCCTGAGTACTGAGCACCCAGCACCCTGAGTACTGAGCACCCAGCATCCTGAGTACTGAGCACCGATCACCCTGAGCACTGAGCACCCAGCACCCCGAGCACTGAGCACCCTGAGTACTGAGCACCCAGCACCCTGAGTACTGAGCACCCAGCACCCCGAGCACTGAGCACCCTGAGTACTGAGCACCCAGC
The DNA here is from genome assembly GCF_018167655.1 of Microtus oregoni. Taxonomy (NCBI): domain Eukaryota; kingdom Metazoa; phylum Chordata; class Mammalia; order Rodentia; family Cricetidae; genus Microtus; species Microtus oregoni. The sequence goes on from NW_024543334.1 coordinate 13,150, forward strand.
ACCCTGAGTACTGAGCACTAAGCACCCAGAGCACTGAGCACCCAGCACCCCGAGCACGGAGCACCCAGGACCCCGAGCACTGAGTACTGAGCACCCAGCACCCTGAGTACTGAGCACCGAGCTCCCCGAGCACTGAGCACCCTGAGTACTGAGCACCCAGCACCCCGATCACTGAGCACCCAGCACCCTGAGCACTGAGCACCCAGCACCCTGAGCACTGAGCACCCAGCACCCTGAGTACTTAGCACCCAGCACCCCGAGCACTGAGCACCCAGCACCCTGAGTACTGAGCACTGAGCACCCAGCACCCCGAGCACTGAGCACCTAGCACCCTGTGTACTGAGCACCGAGCACCCCGAGCACTGAGCACCCAGCACCCTGAGCACTCAGCACCCAGCACCCTGAGCACTGAGCACCCAGCACCCTGAGCACTGAGCACCCAGCACCCTGAGCACTGAGCACCCAGCACCCAGAGCACTGAGCACCCAGCACCCTGAGCACTGAGCACCCAGCACCCTGAGTACTGAGCACCCAGCTCCCTGAGTACTGAGCACCCAGACCCCGAGCACTGAGCACCCAGCACCCCTAGCACTGTGCACCCAGCACCCTGAGTACTGAGAACCCAGCACCCTGAGTACTGAGCACCCAGCACCCTGAGCACTGAGCACCCAGCGGCCCGAGCACTGAGCACCCAGCATCCTGAGCACTGAGTACTGAGCACCCATCACCCTGAGCACTGAGCACGCAGCACCCTGAGAACTGAGCACCCAGCACCCTGAGTACTGAGCACCCAGCACCCCGAGTACTGAGCACCCAGCACCCTGAGTACTGAGCACCCAGCACCCTGAGCACTGAGCACCCAGCACCCTGAGCACTGAGCACCCAGCACCCTGAGCACTGAGCACCCAGCACCCTGAGCACTGAGCACCCAGCACCCTGAGCACTGAGCACCCAGCACCCTGAGTACTGAGCATCAAGCACCCTGAGCACTGAGCACCCAGCACCCTGAGCACTGAGCACCCAACGTACTGAGCAACGAGCACCCCGAGCACTGAGCACCCAGCACCCTGAGTACTGAGCGCTGAGCACCCTGAGTACTGAGCACCCAGCACCCCGAGCACTGAGCACCCAGCACCCCGAGCACTGAGCACCCAGCACCCCGAGCACTGAGCACCCAGCACCGTGAGTACTGAGCACCCAGCACCCTGAGTACTGAGCACCGAGCACCCCGAGCACTGAGCACCGGGCACCCCGAGCACTGAGCACCCAACACCCTGAGTACTGAGCACCCAGCACCCTAAGTACTGAGCACTGAGCACTGAGCTCCCTGAGCACTGAGCACCCAGCACCCTGAGCACTGAGCACCCAGCATCCTGAGCACTGAGTACTGAGCACCCAGCACCCAGAGCACTGAGCACCGAGCACCATGAGCACTGAGCACCCAGCACCCTGAGTACTGAGCACCCAGCACACCAAACACTGAGCACCGAGCACCCTGAGAACTGAGCAGCCAGCACCATGAGTACTGAGCACCGAGCACCCAGAGTACTGAGCAACCTGAGTACTGAGCACCCAGCACCCTGAGAATGAGCACCCAGCAACATGAGTACTGAGCACCGAGCACCCTGAGCACTGAGCACCCAGCACCCTGAGTACTGAGCACCCAGCACCCCGAGCACTGAGCACACAGCACCCTGAGTAATGAGCACCCAGCACCCTGAGTACTGAGCACTGAGCACCCTGAGTACTGAGCACCCAACACCCTGAGCACTGAGCACCCAGCACCCTGAGTACTGAGCACCCAGCACCCCAAGCACAGAGCACCCTGAGTACTGAGCACCCTGCACCCCAAGCACTGAGCACCCTGAGTACTGAGCACCCAGCACCCTGATTAATGAGCACCCAGCACCCCGAGTACTGAGCACCGAGCACCCTGAGTACTGAGCACCCAACGTACTGAGCACCGAGCACCCTGAGCACTGAGCACCCAGCACCCTGAGTACTGAGCAACCAGCACCCTGAGCAATGAGCACCCTGAGTACTGAGCACCCAGCACCCTGAGTACTGAGCACCCAGCACACCAAACACTGAGCACCGAGCACCCTGAGAACTGAGCAGCCAGCACCATGAGTACTGAGCACCGAGCACCCAGAGTACTGAGCAACCTGAGTACTGAGCACCCAGCACCCTGAGAATGAGCACCCAGCAACATGAGTACTGAGCACCGAGCACCCTGAGCACTGAGCACCCAGCACCCTGAGTACTGAGCACCCAGCACCCCGAGCACTGAGCACACAGCACCCTGAGTAATGAGCACCCAGCACCCTGAGTACTGAGCACTGAGCACCCTGAGTACTGAGCACCCAACACCCTGAGCACTGAGCACCCAGCACCCTGAGTACTGAGCACCCAGCACCCCAAGCACAGAGCACCCTGAGTACTGAGCACCCTGCACCCCAAGCACTGAGCACCCTGAGTACTGAGCACCCAGCACCCTGATTAATGAGCACCCAGCACCCCGAGTACTGAGCACCGAGCACCCTGAGTACTGAGCACCCAACGTACTGAGCACCGAGCACCCTGAGCACTGAGCACCCAGCACCCTGAGTACTGAGCAACCAGCACCCTGAGCAATGAGCACCCTGAGTACTGAGCACCCAGCACCCTGAGTACTGGGCACTCAGCACCCTGAGTACTGAGCACCGAGCACCCCGAGCACTGATCACCCAGCACACTGAGCACTGAGCACCCTGAGGACTGAGCAACCAGCACCCTGAGTACTGAGCACCCAGCACCCTGAGTACTGAGCACCCAGCATCCTGAGTACTGAGCACCGATCACCCTGAGCACTGAGCACCCAGCACCCCGAGCACTGAGCACCCTGAGTACTGAGCACCCAGCACCCTGAGTACTGAGCACCCAGCACCCCGAGCACTGAGCACTCTGAGTATTGAGCACCCAGCACCCTGAGTACTGAGCACTAAGCACCCAGAGCACTGAGCACCCAGCACCCCGAGCACGGAGCACCCAGGACCCCGAGCACTGAGTACTGAGCACCCAGCACCCTGAGTACTGAGCACCGAGCTCCCCGAGCACTGAGCACCCTGAGTACTGAGCACCCAGCACCCCGATCACTGAGCACCCAGCACCCTGAGCACTGAGCACCCAGCACCCTGAGCACTGAGCACCCAGCACCCTGAGTACTGAGCACCCAGCACCCCGAGCACTGAGCACCCAGCACCCTGAGTACTGAGCACTGAGCACCCAGCACCCCGAGCACTGAGCACCTAGCACCCTGTGTACTGAGCACCGAGCACCCCGAGCACTGAGCACCCAGCACCCTGAGCACTCAGCACCCAGCACCCTGAGCACTGAGCACCCAGCACCCTGAGCACTGAGCACCCAGCACCCTGAGCACTGAGCACCCAGCACCCAGAGCACTGAGCACCCAGCACCCTGAGCACTGAGCACCCAGCACCCTGAGTACTGAGCACCCAGCTCCCTGAGTACTGAGCACCCAGACCCCGAGCACTGAGCACCCAGCACCCCTAGCACTGTGCACCCAGCACCCTGAGTACTGAGAACCCAGCACCCTGAGTACTGAGCACCCAGCACCCTGAGCACTGAGCAGCCAGCGGCCCGAGCACTGAGCACCCAGCATCCTGAGCACTGAGTACTGAGCACCCATCACCCTGAGCACTGAGCACGCAGCACCCTGAGAACTGAGCACCCAGCACCCTGAGTACTGAGCACCCAGCACCCCAAGCACTGAGCACCGAGCACCCTGAGTACTGAGCACCCAGCACGCTGAGCACTGAGCACCCAGCACCCCGAGTACTGAGCACCCAGCACCCTGAGTACTGAGCACCCAGCACCCTGAGCACTGAGCACCCAGCACCCTGAGCACTGAGCACCCAGCACCCTGAGCACTGAGCACCCAGCACCCTGAGTACTGAGCATCAAGCACCCTGAGCACTGAGCACCCAGCACCCTGAGCACTGAGCACCCAACGTACTGAGCAACGAGCACCCCGAGGACTGAGCACCCAGCACCCTGAGTACTGAGCGCTGAGCACCCTGAGTACTGAGCACCCAGCACCCCGAGCACTGAGCACCCAGCACCCCGAGCACTGAGCACCCAGCACCCCGAGCACTGAGCACCCAGCACCGTGAGTACTGAGCACCCAGCACCCTGAGTACTGAGCACCGAGCACCCCGAGCACTGAGCACCGGGCACCCCGAGCACTGAGCACCCAACACCCTGAGTACTGAGCACCCAGCACCCTAAGTACTGAGCACTGAGCACTGAGCTCCCTGAGCACTGAGCACCCAGCACCCTGAGCACTGAGCACCCAGCATCCTGAGCACTGAGTACTGAGCACCCAGCACCCAGAGCACTGAGCACCGAGCACCATGAGCACTGAGCACCCAGCACCCTGAGTACTGAGCACCCAGCACACCAAACACTGAGCACCGAGCACCCTGAGAACTGAGCACCGAGCACCCTGAGTACTGAGCAGCCAGCACCATGAGTACTGAGCACCGAGCACCCAGAGTACTGAGCAACCTGAGTACTGAGCACCCAGCACCCTGAGAATGAGCACCCAGCAACATGAGTACTGAGCACCGAGCACCCTGAGCACTGAGCACCCAGCACCCTGAGTACTGAGCACCCAGCACCCCGAGCACTGAGCACACAGCACCCTGAGTAATGAGCACCCAGCACCCTGAGTACTGAGCACTGAGCACCCTGAGCACTGAGCACCCAGCACTACGAGCACTGAGCACCCAGCACTCTGAGTACTGAGCACCCAGCACCCTGAGTACTGAGCACCCAGCACCCTGAGTACTTAGCACTGAGCACCCCGAGCACTGAGCACCCAGCACCCTGAGCACTGAGCACCCAGCACCCTGAGTACTGAGCACCCAGCACCCTGAATACTGAGCACCCAGCGTACTGAGCACCGAGCACCCTGAGCACTGAGCACCCAGCACCCTGAGTACTGAGCACCCAGCACCCCGAGCACTGAGCACCCAGCACCCTGAGTACTGAGCACCGAGCACCCTGAGTACTGAGCATCCAGCACCCTGAGTACTGAGCACCCAGCGTACTGAGCACCGAGCACCCAGCAACCTGAGCACTGAGCACCCAGCACCCTGAGTACTGAGCACTGAGCACCCAGCACCCCGAGCACTGAGCACCGAGCACCCCGAGCACTGAGCACCCAGCACCCCGAGCACTGAGCACCCAGCACCCCGAGCACTGAGCACCCAGCACCCTGAGTACTGAGCACCCAGCACCCTGAGTACTGAGCACCCAACACCCTGAGCACTGAGCACCCAGCACCCTGAGTACTGAGCGCCCAGCACCCCAAGCACAGAGCACCCTGAGTACTGAGCACCCTGCACCCCAAGCACTGAGCACCCTGAGTACTGAGCACCCAGCACCCTGATTAATGAGCACCCAGCACCCCGAGTACTGAGCACCGAGCACCCTGAGTACTGAGCACCCAACGTACTGAGCACCGAGCACCCTGAGCACTGAGCACCCAGCACCCTGAGTACTGAGCACCCAGCACCCTGAGCAATGAGCACCCTGAGTACTGAGCACCCAGCACCCTGAGTACTGGGCACTCAGCACCCTGAGTACTGAGCACCGAACACCCCGAGCACTGATCACCCAGCACCCTGAGCACTGAGCACCCTGAGGACTGAGCAACCAGCACCCTGAGTACTGAGCACCCAGCACCCTGAGTACTGAGCACCCAGCATCCTGAGTACTGAGCACCGATCACCCTGAGCACTGAGCACCCAGCACCCCGAGCACTGAGCACCCTGAGTACTGAGCACCCAGCACCCTGAGTACTGAGCACTAAGCACCCAGAGCACAGAGCACCCAGCACCCCGAGCACGGAGCACCCAGGACCCCGAGCACTGAGTACTGAGCACCCAGCACCCTGAGTACTGAGCACCGAGCTCCGCGAGCAATGAGCACCCTGAGTACTGAGCACCCAGCACCCCGATCACTGAGCACCCAGCACCCTGAGCACTGAGCACCCAGCACCCTGAGCACTGAGCACCCAGCACCCTGAGTACTGAGCACCCAGCACCCAGAGCACTGAGCACTCAGCACCCTGAGTACTGAGCACTGAGCACCCAGCACCCCAAGCACTGAGCACCCAGCACCCTAAGTACTGAGCACCCAGCAACCCGAGCACTAAGCACCCAGCACCCAGAGCTCCGAGCACCCAGCACCCTGAGCACTGAGCACCCAGAACCCTGAGCACTGAGCACCCAGCACCCTGAGTACTGAGCACTTAGCACCCAGCACCCTGAGTACTGAGCACCCAGCAACCCGAGCACTAAGCACCAAGCACCCCGAGCACCGAGCACCTAGCACCCTGAGCACTGAGCACCGAGCACCCTGAGTACTGAGCACCCAGCACCCTGAGTACTGAGCACACTGCGTACTGAGCACCGAGCACCCAGCACCCTGAGTACTGAGCACCCAGCACCCTGAGCACTGAGCACCCAGCACCCTGAGTACTGAGCACTGAGCACCCCGAGTACTGAGCACCGGGCACCCCGAGCACTAAGCACCCAGCACCCAGAGCACCGAGCACCCAGCACCCTGAGCACTGAGCACCCAGCACCCTGAGCACTGAGCACCCAGCACCCTGAGCACTGAGCACCTAGCACCCTGAGCACTGAGCACCCAGCACCCTGAGTACTGAGCACCCAACGTACTGAGCACCGAGTACCCTGAGCACTGAGCACCCAGAACCCCGAGTACTGAGCACCGGGCACCCCGAGCACTAAGCACCCAGCACCCCGAGCACCGAGCACCCAGCACACTGAGCACTGAGAACCCAGCACCCCGAGCACTGAGCACCAAGCACCCCGAGCACTGAGCACCCAGCACCCCGAGCACTGAGCACCCAGCACCCTGAGCACTGAGCACCCAGCACCCCGAGCACTGAGCACCCAGCACCCCGAGCACTGAGCACCCAGCACCCCGAGCACTGAGCACCCAGCACCCTGAGTACTGAGCACCCAGCACCCTGAGTACTGAGCACCCAACACCCTGAGCACTGAGCACCCAGCACCCTGAGTACTGAGCACCCAGCACCCCAAGCACAGAGCACCCTGAGTACTGAGCACCCTGCACCCCAAGCACTGAGCACCCTGAGTACTGAGCACCCAGCACCCTGATTAATGAGCACCCAGCACCCCGAGTACTGAGCACCGAGCACCCTGAGTACTGAGCACCCAACGTACTGAGCACAGAGCACCCTGAGCACTGAGCACCCAGCACCCTGAGTACTGAGCAACCAGCACCCTGAGCAATGAGCACCCTGAGTACTGAGCACCCAGCACCCTGAGTACTGGGCACTCAGCACCCTGAGTACTGAGCACCGAGCACCCCGAGCACTGATCACCCAGCACCCTGAGCACTGAGCACCCTGAGGACTGAGCAACCAGCACCCTGAGTACTGAGCACCCAGCACCCTGAGTACTGAGCACCCAGCATCCTGAGTACTGAGCACCGATCACCCTGAGCACTGAGCACCCAGCACCCCGAGCACTGAGCACCCTGAGTACTGAGCACCCAGCACCCTGAGTACTGAGCACCCAGCACCCCGAGCACTGAGCACCCTGAGTACTGAGCACCCAGCACCCTGAGTACTGAGCACTAAGCACCCAGAGCACTGAGCACCCAGCACCCCGAGCACGGAGCACCCAGGACCCCGAGCACTGAGTACTGAGCACCCAGCACCCTGAATACTGAGCACCGAGCTCCCCGAGCACTGAGCACCCTGAGTACTGAGCACCCAGCACCCTGATCACTGAGCACCCAGCACCCTGAGCACTGAGCACCCAGCACCCTGAGCACTGAGCACCCAGCACCCTGAGTACTGAGCACCCAGCACCCCGAGCACTGAGCACCCAGCACCCTGAGTACTGAGCACTGAGCACCCAGCACCCCGAGCACTGAGCACCTAGCACCCTGTGTACTGAGCACCGAGCACCCCGAGCACTGAGCACCCAGCACCCTGAGCACTCAGCACCCAGCACCCTGAGCACTGAGCACCCAGCAACCTGAGCACTGAGCACCCAGCACCCTGAGCACTGAGCACCCAGCACCCAGAGCACTGAGCACCCAGCACCCTGAGCACTGAGCACCCAGCACCCTGAGTACTGAGCACCCAGCACCCTGAGTACTGAGCACCCAGACCCCGAGCACTGAGCACCCAGCACCCCTAGCACTGTGCACCCAGCACCCTGAGTACTGAGAACCCAGCACCCTGAGTACTGAGCACCCAGCACACTGAGCACTGAGCACCCAGCGGCCCGAGCACTGAGCACCCAGCATCCTGAGCACTGAGTACTGAGCACCCATCACCCTGAGCACTGAGCACGCAGCACCCTGAGAACTGAGCACCCAGCACCCTGAGTACTGAGCACCCAGCACCCCAAGCACTGAGCACCGAGCACCCTGAGTACTGAGCACCCAGCACGCTGAGCACTGAGCACCCAGCACCCCGAGTACTGAGCACCCAGCACCCTGAGTACTGAGCACCCAGCACCCTGAGCACTGAGCACCCAGCACCCTGAGCACTGAGCACCCAGCACCCTGAGCACTGAGCACCCAGCACCCTGAGTACTGAGCATCAAGCACCCTGAGCACTGAGCACCCAGCACCCTGAGCACTGAGCACCCAACGTACTGAGCAACGAGCACCCCGAGCACTGAGCACCCAGCACCCTGAGTACTGAGCGCTGAGCACCCTGAGTACTGAGCACCCAGCACCCCGAGCACTGAGCACCCAGCACCCCGAGCACTGAGCACCCAGCACCCGGAACACTGAGCACCCAGCACCGTGAGTACTGAGCACCCAGCACCCTGAGTACTGAGCACCGAGCACCCAGAGCACTGAGCACCGGGCACCCCGAGCACTGAGCACCCAACACCCTGAGTACTGAGCACCCAGCACCCTAAGTACTGAGCACTGAGCACTGAGCTCCCTGAGCACTGAGCACCCAGCACCCTGAGCACTGAGCACCCAGCATCCTGAGCACTGAGTACTGAGCACCCAGCACCCAGAGCACTGAGCACCGAGCACCATGAGCACTGAGCACCCAGCACCCTGAGTACTGAGCACCCAGCACACCAAACACTGAGCACCGAGCACCCTGAGAACTGAGCACCGAGCACCCTGAGTACTGAGCAGCCAGCACCATGAGTACTGAGCACCGAGCACCCAGAGTACTGAGCAACCTGAGTACTGAGCACCCAGCACCCTGAGAATGAGCACCCAGCAACATGAGTACTGAGCACCGAGCACCCTGAGCACTGAGCACCCAGCACCCTGAGTACTGAGCACCCAGCACCCCGAGCACTGAGCACCCAGCACCCTGAGTAATGAGCACCCAGCACCCTGAGTACTGAGCACTGAGCACCCTGAGCACTGAGCACCCAGCACTACGAGCACTGAGCACCCAGCACTCTGAGTACTGAGCACCCAGCACCCTGAGTACTGAGCACCCAGCACCCTGAGTACTGAGCACTGAGCACCCCGAGCACTGAGCACCCAGCACCCTGAGCACTGAGCACCCAGCACCCTGAGTACTGAGCACCCAGCACCCTGAATACTGAGCACCCAGCGTACTGAGCACCGAGCACCCCGAGCACTGAGCACCCAGCACCCTGAGTACTGAGCACCCAGCACCCCGAGCACTGAGCACCCAGCACCCTGAGAACTGAGCACCGAGCACCCTGAGTACTGAGCATCCAGCACCCTGAGTACTGAGCACCCAGCGTACTGAGCACCGAGCACCCAGCAACCTGAGCACTGAGCTCCCAGCACCCTGAGTACTGAGCACTGAGCACCCAGCACCCCGAGCACTGAGCACCGAGCACCCCGAGCACTGAGCACCCAGCACCCCGAGCACTGAGCACCCAGCACCCCGAGCACTGAGCACCCAGCACCCTGAGTACTGAGCACCCAGCACCCTGAGTACTGAGCACCCAACACCCTGAGCACTGAGCACCCAGCACCCTGAGTACTGAGCGCCCAGCACCCCAAGCACAGAGCACCCTGAGTACTGAGCACCCTGCACCCCAAGCACTGAGCACCCTGAGTACTGAGCACCCAGCACCCTGATTAATGAGCACGCAGCACCCCGAGTACTGAGCACCGAGCACCCTGAGTACTGAGCACCCAACGTACTGAGCACCCAGCACCCTGAGGACTGAGCACCCAGCACCCTGAGTACTGAGCACCCAGCACCCTGAGCAATGAGCACCCTGAGTACTGAGCACCCAGCACCCTGAGTACTGGGCACTCAGCACCCTGAGTACTGAGCACCGAACACCCCGAGCACTGATCACCCAGCACCCTGAGCACTGAGCACCCTGAGGACTGAGCAACCAGCACCCTGAGTACTGAGCACCCAGCACCCTGAGTACTGAGCACCCAGCATCCTGAGTACTGAGCACCGATCACCCTGAGCACTGAGCACCCAGCACCCCGAGCACTGAGCACCCTGAGTACTGAGCACCCAGCACCCTGAGTACTGAGCACTAAGCACCCAGAGCACTGAGCACCCAGCACCCCGAGCACGGAGCACCCAGGACCCCGAGCACTGTGTACTGAGCACCCAGCACCCTGAGTACTGAGCACCGAGCTCCCCGAGCACTGAGCACCCTGAGTACTGAGCACCCAGCACCCCGATCACTGAGCACCCAGCACCCTGAGCACTGAGCACCCAGCACCCTGAGCACTGAGCACCCAGCACCCTGAGTACTGAGCACCCAGCACCCAGAGCACTGAGCACCCAGCACCCTGAGTACTGAGCACTGAGCACCCAGCACCCCGAGCACTGAGCACATAGCACCCTGTGTACTGAGCACCGAGCACCCCGAGCACTGAGCACCCAGCACCCTGAGCACTCAGCACCCAGCACCCCGAGCACTGAGCACCCAGCACCCTGAGCACTGAGCACCCAGCACCCTGAGCACTGAGCACCCAGCACCCAGAGCACTGAGCACCCAGCACCCTGAGCACTGAGCACCCAGCACCCTGAGTACTGAGCACCCAGCACCCTGAGTACTGAGCACCCAGACCCCGAGCACTGAGCACCCAGCACCCCTAGCACTGTGCACCCAGCACCCTGAGTACTGAGAACCCAGCACCCTGAGTACTGAGCACCCAGCACCCTGAGCACTGAGCACCCAGCGGCCCGAGCACTGAGCACGGAGCATCCTGAGCACTGAGTACTGAGCACCCATCACCCTGAGCACTGAGCACGCAGCACCCTGAGAACTGAGCACCCAGCACCCTGAGTACTGAGCACCCAGCACCCCAAGCACTGAGCACCGAGCACCCTGAGTACTGAGCACCCAGCACGCTGAGCACTGAGCACCCAGCACCCCGAGTACTGAGCACCCAGCACCCTGAGTACTGAGCACCCAGCACCCTGAGCACTGAGCACCCAGCACCCTGAGCACTGAGCACCCAGCACCCTGAGTACTGAGCATCAAGCACCCTGAGCACTGAGCACCCAGCACCCTGAGCACTGAGCAGCCAGCACCCTGAGCACTGAGCACCCAACGTACTGAGCAACGAGCACCCCGAGCACTGAGCACCCAGCACCCTGAGTACTGAGCGCTGAGCACCCTGAGTACTGAGCACCCAGCACCCCGAGCACTGAGCACCCAGCAACCCGAGCACTGAGCACCCAGCACCCCGAGCACTGAGCACCCAGCACCGTGAGTACTGAGCACCCAGCACCCTGAGTACTGAGCACCGAGCACCCCGAGCACTGAGCACCGGGCACCCCGAGCACTGAGCACCCAGCACCCTGAGTACTGAGCACCCAGCACCCTAAGTACTGAGCACTGAGCACTGAGCTCCCTGAGCACTGAGCACCCAGCACCCTGAGCACTGAGCACCCAGCATCCTGAGCACTGAGTACTGAGCACCCAGCACCCAGAGCACTGAGCACCGAGCACCATGAGCACTGAGCACCCAGCACCCTGAGTACTGAGCACCCAGCACACCAAACACTGAGCACCGAGCACCCTGAGAACTGAGCACCAAGCACCCTGAGTACTGAGCAGCCAGCACCATGAGTACTGAGCACCGAGCACCCAGAGTACTGAGCAACCTGAGTACTGAGCACCCAGCACCCTGAGAATGAGCACCCAGCACCATGAGTACTGAGCACCGAGCACCCTGAGCACTGAGCACCCAGCACCCTGCGTACTGAGCACCCAGCACCCCGAGCACTGAGCACCCAGCACCCTGAGTAATGAGCACGCAGCACCCTGAGTACTGAGCACTGAGCACCCTGAGCACAGAGCACCCAGCACTACGAGCACTGAGCACCCAGCACTCTGAGTATTGAGCACCCAGCACCCTGAGTACTGAGCACCCAGCACCCTGAGTACTTAGCACTGAGCACCCCGAGCACTGAGCACCCAGCACCCTGAGCACTGAGCACCCAGCACCCTGAGTACTGAGCACCCAGCACCCTGAATACTGAGCACCCAGCGTACTGAGCACCGAGCACCCCGAGCACTGAGCACCCAGCACCCTGAGTACTGAGCACCCAGCACCCCGAGCACTGAGCACCCAGCACCCTGAGTACTGAGCACCGAGCACCCTGAGTACTGAGCACCCAGCACCCTGAGTACTGGGCACCCAGCGTACTGAGCACCGAGCACCCAGCAACCTGAGCACTGAGCACCCAGCACCCTGAGTACTGAGCACTGAGCACCCAGCACCCCGAGCACTGAGCACCCAGCACCCTGAGTACTAAGCACCCAGCACCCTGAGTACTGAGCACCCAGCACCCTGAGTACTGAGCACCCAGCGTACTGAGCACCGAGCACCCCGAGCACTGAGCACCCAGCACCCTGAGTACTGAGCACCCAGCACCCCGAGCACTGAGCACCCAGCACCCTGAGTACTGAGCACCGAGCATCCTGAGTACTGAGCACCCAGCACCCTGAGTACTGAGCACCCAGCGTACTGAGCACCGAGCACCCAGCACCCTGAGTACTGAGCACCCAGCACCCTGAGCACTGAGCACCCACCACCCTGAGTACTGAGCACTGAGCACGCCGAGTACTGAGCACCGGGCACCCCGAGCACTAAGCACCCAGCACCCAGAGCACCGAGCACCCAGCACCCTGAGCACTGAGCACCCAGCACCCTGAGCACTGAGCACCCAGCACCCTGAGCACTGAGCACCCAGCACCCTGAGCACTGAGCACCCAGCACCCTGAGCACTGAGCACCCAGCTCCCTGAGTACTGAGCACCCAACGTACTGAGCACCGAGTACCCTGAGCACTGAGCACCCAGAACCCCGAGTACTGAGCACCGGGCACCCCGAGCACTAAGCACCCAGCACCCCGAGCACCGAGCATCCAGCACCTTGAGCACTGAGCACCCAGCACCCCGAGCACTGAGCACCAAGCACCCCGAGCACTGAGCACCCAGCACCCCGAGCACTGAGCACCAAGCACCCCGAGCACTGAGCACCCAGCACCCCGAGCACTGAGCACCCAGCACCCCGAGCACTGAGCACCCAGCACCCTGAGTACTGAGCACCCAGCACCCTGAGTACTTAGCACCCAACACCCTGAGCACTGAGCACCCAGCACCCTGAGTACTGAGCACCCAGCACCACAAGCACAGAGCACCCTGAGTACTGAGCACCCTGCACCCCAAGCACTGAGCACCCTGAGTACTGAGCACCCATCACCCTGATTAATGAGCACCCAGCACCCCGAGTACTGAGCACCGAGCACCCTGAGTACTGAGCACCCAACGTACTGAGCACCGAGCCCCCTGAGCACTGAGCACCCAGCACCCTGAGTACTGAGCACCCAGCACCCTGAGCAATGAGCACCCTGAGTACTGAGCACCCAGCACCTTGTGCACTGAGCACCGAGCACCCCGAGCACTGAGCACCCAGCACCCGGAGTACTGAGCACCCAGCAGTCTGAGTACTAAGCACCGAGCACCCTGAGTACTGAGCACCCAGCACACTGAGCACTGAACACACAGCACCCTGAGTACTGAGCACCTCGAGCACTGAGCACCCAGCACCCTGAGTACTGAGCACCGAGCAAACTGAGCACTGAGCACCCAGCACCGCGAGCACTGAGCACCCAGCACCCCGAGCACAGAGCACCCAGCACCCTGAGTACTGAGCACCCAGCACCCTGAGTACTGAGCACCCAGCACCCTGAGCACTGAGGACCCAGCACCCTGAGCACTGAGCACACAGCACCCTGAGCACTGAGCACAGAGCACCCTGAGTACTGAGCACTGAGCACCCAGCACCCCGAGCACTGAGCACCCAGCACCCTGAGTACTGAGCACCCAGCAACCCGAGCACTAAGCACCCAGCACCCCGAGCACCAAGCACCCTGCACCCTGAGCACTGAGCACCCAGCACCCTGAGTACTGAGCACTGAGCACCCAGCACCCTGAGTACTGAGCACATAGCAACCAGAGCACTAAGAACTCAGCACCCCGAGCACCGAGCACCCAGCACCCTGAGCACTGAGCACCGAGCACCCTGAGTACTGAGCACCCAGCACCCTGAGTACTGAGCACCCAGCGTACTGAGCACCGAGCACCCAGCACCCTGAGTACTGAGCACCCAGCACCCTGAGCACTGAGCACCCAGCACCCTGAGTACTGAGCACTGAGCACCCCGAGTACTGAGCACCGGGCACCCCGAGCACTAAGCACCCAGCACCCAGAGCACCGAGCACCCAGCACCCTGAGCACTGAGCACCCAGCACACTGAGCACTGAGCACCCAGCACCCTGAGCACTGAGCACCTAGCACCCTGAGCACAGAGCACCCAGCACCCTGAGTTCTGAGCACCCAGCACCCTGAGTACTAAGCACCGAGCACCCTGAGTACTGAGCACCCAGCACCCTGAGCACTGAACACACAGCACCCTGAGTACTGAGCACCTAGAGGACTGAGCACCCAGCACCCTGAGTACTGAGCACCGAGCACCTCGAGCACTGAGCACCCAGCACTGCGAGCACTGAGCACCCAGCACCCCGAGCACAGAGCACCCAGCACCCTGAGTAATGAGCACGCAGCAACCTGAGTACTGAGCACCCAGCACCCCGAGCACTGAGCACCCAGCACCCTGAGTACTGAGCACCCAGCACCCGAGTACTGAGCACCCAGCACCCTGAATACTGAGCACCCAGCACCCTGAGTACTGAGCACCCAGCACCCCGAGTACTGAGCACCAAGCACCCTGAGTACTGAACACCCAGCACCCTGAGCACTGAGCACTGAGCACCCTGAGCACTGAGTACTGAGCACCGAGCACACCGAGCACTGAGCACCCAGCACCCTGAGTACTGAGCACCCAGCACACTGAGCACTGAGCACTGACCACCCAGCACCCCGAGCACTGAGCACCCAGCACCCCGAGCAATGAGCACCCAGCACCCTGAGCACTGAGCACCCAGCACCCCGAGCACTGAGCACCCAGCCCCCTGAGTACTGAGCACCCAGCACCATGAGTACTGAGCACCCAGCACCCTGACTACTGAGCACTCAGCACACTGAGTACTGAGCACCGTGCAACCCGAGCACTGAGCACCCAGCACCCTGAGCACTGAGCACCCTGAGGACTGAGCACCCAGCACCCTGAGCACTGAGCACCCAGCACCCTGAGTACTGAGCACCGATCACCCTGAGCACTGAGCACCCAGCACCCCGAGCACTGAGCACCTAGCACCCTGAGTACTGAGCACCCAGCACCCTGAGCACTGAGCACCCAGCACCCTGAGCACTGAGCACCCAGCACCCTGAGTACTGAGCACCGATCACCCTGAGCACTGAGCACCAAGCACCCTGAGTACTGAGCACCCAGCACCCTGAGCACTGAGCACCCAGCACCCTGAGCACTGAGCACCCAGCACCCTGAGTACTGAGCACCCAGCACCCTGAGCACTGAGCACCCAGCACCCTGAGCACTGAGCACCCAGCACCCTGAGTACTGAGCACCCAGCACGCCAATAATGAGAACCCAGCACCCTGAGTACTGAGCACCCAGCACCCTGAGTACTGAGCACCAAGCACCCTGAGTACTGAGAACCAAGCACCCCGAGCACTGAGCAACCAGCACCCTGAGTACTGAGCACTGAGCACCCTGAGTACTGAGCACCAAACACCCTGAGTACTGAGCACCCAGCACCCTGAGGACTGAGCACCCAGCACCCTGAGCACTGAGCACCCAGCACCCTGAGTACTGAGCACCCAGCACCGTTAGTACTGAGCACTGAGAACCCTGAGTACTGAGCACCGAGCACCCTGAGTACTGAGCACCCAGCACCCTGATCACTGAGCACGGAGCACCCCGAGGACTGAGTACCCAGCACCCTGAGCACTGAGCACCCAGCACCTTGAGTACTGAGCACCGAGCGCCCCGAGCACTGAGCACCCAGCACCCTGAGTACTGAGCACCCAGCACCCTGAGCACTGAGCACCCAGCACCCTGAGCACTGAGCACGCAGCACCCAGAGCACTGAGCACCCAGCACCCTGAGTACTGAGCACAGAGCACCCTGAGCACTGAGAACCCAGCACCCTGAGTACTGAGCACCCAGCACCCTGAGTACTGAGCAACCAGCACCCTGAGCACTGAGCACTGAGCACCCAGCACCCTGAGCACTGAGCACTGAGCACCCAGCACCAAAGCCCTGAGCACCCAGCACCCCGAGCACTGAGCACCCAGCACGCTGAGCACTGAGCACCCAGCACCCTGAACACTGAGCACCCAGCACCCTGAGTACTGAGCACCAAGCACCCTGAGTACTGAGCACCCAGCACCCTGAGTACTGAGCACTCAGCACCCTGAGTACTGAGCACCGAGCACCGCGAGCACTGAGCACCCAGCACCCTGAGCACTGAGCACCCGGAGGACTGAGCACCCAGCACCCTGAGCACTGAGCACCGATCACCCTGAGCACTGAGCACCCAGCACCCCGAGCACTGAGCACCCAGCACCCTGAGTACTGAGCACCCAGCACCCCGAGTACTGAGCACCCAGCACCCTGAGTACTGAGCACCCAGCACCCCGAGCACTGAGCACCCAGCACCCTGAGTACTGAGCACCCTGAGTACTGAGCACTGAGCACCCTGAGAACTGAGCACCCTGAGGACTGAGCACCCAGCACCCTGAGTACTGAGCACCCAGCACCCTGAGTACTGAGCACTGATTACCCTGAGCACTGAGCACCCAGCACACCGAGCACTGAGCACCCAGCACCCTGAGTCCTGAGCACCCAGCACCCTGAGCACTGAGCACCGAGCACCCTGAGTACTGAACACCCAGCACCCTGAGCACTGAGCACTGAGCACCCAGCACCCTGAGCACTGAGCACTGAGCACCCAGCACCCCGAGCACTGAGCACCCAGCACCCTGAGCACCCAGCACCCTGAGCACTGAGCACCCTGAGCACTGAGCACCCTGAGCACTGAGCACTGAGCACCCAGCACGCTGAGTACTGAGCACTGAGCACACAGCACCCTGAGTACTGAGCACCCAGCACCCCGAGCACAGAGCACTGAGCACACTGAGCACTGAGCACCCAGCACCCCGAGTACTGAGCACTGAGCACCCTGAGTACTGAGCACCCAGCACCCCGAGTACTGAGCACTGAGCACCCTGAGTACTGAGCACCCAGCACCCTGAGCACTGAGAACCGTGAGTACTGAGCACCCAGCACCCTGAGTACTGAGCACCCAGCACCCTGAGCACTGAGCACGGAGCAGCCCGGGGACTGAGCACCCAGCAGCCTGAGCACTGAGCACACAGCACCCTGAGCACTGAGCACTCAGCACCGCGAGCACTGAGCACCCAGCACCCTGAGTACTGAGCACCCAACACCCAGAGTACTGAGCACCCAGCACCCTGAGAACTGAGCACCCAGCACCCTGAGTACTGAGCACCCAGCACCCTGAGTACTGAGCACCCAGCACCCTGAGCACTGAGCACTGAGCACCCAGCACCCTGAGCACTGAGCACCCAGCACCCCAAGCACTGAGCACCCAGCACCCTGAGTACTGAGCACCCAACACCCAGAGTACTGAGCACCCAGGACCCTGAGAACTGAGCACCCAGCACCCTGAGTACTGAGCACCCAGCACCCAGGGTACTGAGCACCCAGCACCGTGAGCACTGAGCTCCCAGCACCCTGAGCACTGAGCACCCAGCCCCCTGAGTACTGAGCACCCAGCAACATGAGTACTGAGCACCCAGCACCCTGAGTACTGAGCACTCAGCACACTGAGTACTGAGCACCGTGCACCCCGAGCACTGAGCACCCAGCACCCTGAGCACTGAGCACCCTGAGGACTGAGCACCCAGCACCCTGAGCACTGAGCACCCAGCACCCTGAGTACTGAGCACCGATCACCCTGAGCACTGAGCACCCAGCACCCCGAGCACTGAGCACCCAGCACCCTGAGTACTGAGCACCCAGCACCCTGAGCACTGAGCACCCAGCACCCTGAGCACTGAGCACCCAGCACCCTGAGTACTGAGCACCGATCACCCTGAGCACTGAGCACCCAGCACCCTGAGTACTGAGCACCCAGCACCCTGAGCACTGAGCACCCAGCACCCTGAGCACTGAGCACCCAGCACCCTGAGTACTGAGGACCCAGCACCCTGAGTACTGAGTACCCAGCACCCTGAGCACTGAGCACCCAGCACCCTGAGTACTGAGCACCGAGCACCCTGAGTACTGAGCACCCAGCACCCTGAGTACTGGGCACCCAGCACCACAATAATGAGAACCCAGCACCCTGAGTACTGAGCACCCAGCACCCTGAGTACTGAGCACCAAGCACCCTGAGTACTGAGCACCAAGCACCCCGAGCACTGAGCAACCTGCACCCTGAGTACTGAGCACTGAGCACCCTGAGTACTGAGCACCAAACACCCTGAGTACTGAGCACCCAGCACCCTGAGGACTGAGCACCCAGCACCCTGAGCACTGAGCACCCAGCACCCTGAGTACTGAGCACCCAGCACTAGAGTACTGAGCACCCAGCACCCTGAGTACTGAGCATCCAGCACACCGAGCACTGAGCACCCAGCACCCTGAGTACTGAGCACCCTGCGTACTGAGCACTGAGCACCGAGAACCCTGAGAACTGAGCACCCTGAGGACTGAGCACCCAGCAACCTGAGTACTGAGCACCCAGCACCCTGAGTACTGAGCACTGATCACCCTGAGCACTGAGCACCCAGCACACCGAGCACTGAGCACCCAGCACCCTGAGTACTGAGCACCCGGCACCCTGAGCACTGAGCACCGAGCACCCTGAGTACTGAACACCCAGCACCCTGAGCACTGAGCACTGAGCACCCAGCACCCTGAGCACTGAACACTGAGCACCCAACACCCCGAGCACTGAGCACCCAGCACCCTGAGCACTGAGCACCCTGAGCACTGAGCACCCTGAGCACTGAGCACTGAGCACCCAGCACGCTGAGTACTGAGCACTGAGCACACAGCACCCTGAGTACTGAGCACCCAGCACCCCGAGCACTGAGCACCCAGCGCCCCGAGCACTGAGCACCCAGCACCCCGAGCACTGAGCACTGAGCACACTGAGCACTGAGCACCCAGCACCCCGAGTACTGAGCACTGAGCACCCTGAGTACTGAGCACCCAGCACCCCGAGTACTGAGCACTGAGCACCCTGAGTACTGAGCACCCAGCACCCTGAGCACTGAGAACCGTGAGTACTGAGCACCGAGCACCCTGAGTACTGAGCACCCAGCACCCTGAGCACTGAGCACGGAGCACCCTGAGGACTGAGCACCCAGCACCCTGAGCACTGAGTATCCAGCACCTTGAGTACTGAGCACCGAGCACACTGAGTACTGAGCACCCAGCACCCTGAGCACTGAGCACGGAGCACCCCGAGGACTGAGCACCCAGCACCCTGAGTACTGAGCACCCAGCACCCTGAGCACTGAGCACACAGCACCCTGAGCACTGAGCACTCAGCACCCCGAGCACTGAGCACCCAGCACCCTGAGTACTGAGCACCCAACACCCAGAGTACTGAGCACCCAGCACCCTGAGAACTGAGCACCCAGCACCCTGAGTACTGAGCACCCAGCACCCTGAGTACTGAGCACCCAGCACCCTGAGCACTGAGCACTGAGCACCCAGCACCCTGAGCACTGAGCACCCAGCACCCCAAGCACTGAGCACCCAGCAACCTGAGTACTGAGCACCCAACACCCAGAGTACTGAGCACCCAGCACCCTGAGAACTGAGCACCCAGCACCCTGAGTACTGAGCACCCAGCACCCTGAGTACTGAGCACCCAGCACACTGAGCACTGAGCACTGACCACCCAGCAACCCGAGCACTGAGCACCCAGCACCCCGAGCACTGAGCACCCAGCACCCTGAGCACTGAGCACCCAGCACCCTGAGCACTGAGCACCCAGCCCCCTGAGTACAGAGCACCCAGCACCATGAGTACTGAGCACCCAGCACCCTGACTACTGAGCACTCAGCACACTGAGTACTGAGCACCGTGCAACCCGAGCACTGAGCACCCAGCACCCTGAGCACTGAGCACCCTGAGGACTGAGCACCCAGCACCCTGAGCACTGAGCACCCAGCACCCTGAGTACTGAGCACCGATCACCCTGAGCACTGAGCACCCAGCACCCCGAGCACTGAGCACCTAGCACCCTGAGTACTGAGCACCCAGCACCCTGAGCACTGAGCACCCAGCACCCTGAGCACTGAGCACTGAGCACCCTGAGTACTGAGCACCGATCACCCTGAGCACTGAGCACCCAGCACCCTGAGTACTGAGCACCCAGCACCCTGAGTACTGAGCACCCAGCACCCTGAGCACTGAGCACCCAGCACCCTGAGTACTGAGTACCCAGCACCCTGAGCACTGAGCACCCAGCACCCTGAGTACTGAGCACCGAGCACCCTGAGTACTGAGCACCCAGCACCCTGAGTACTGAGCACCCAGCACCCTGAGCACTGAGCACCCAGCACCCTGAGTACTGAGCACCCAGCACCCCAATAATGAGAACCCAGCACCCTGAGTACTGAGCACCCAGCACCCTGAGTACTGAGCACCAAGCACCCTGAGTACTGAGAACCGAGCACCCCGAGCACTGAGCAACCAGCACCCTGAGTACTGAGCACTGAGCACCCTGAGTACTGAGCACCAAACACCCTGAGTACTGAGCACCCAGCACCCTGAGGACTGAGCACCCAGCACCCTGAGCACTGAGCACCCAGCACCCTGAGTACTGAGCACCCAGCACTAGAGTACTGAGCACCCAGCACCCTGAGTACTGAGCACCCAGCACCCTGAGTACTGAGCACCCAGCACCCTGAGCACTGAGCACCGAGCACCCTGAGTACTGAACACCCAGCACCCTGAGCACTGAGCACTGAGCACCCAGCACCCTGAGCACTGAGCACTGAGCAACCTGAGTACTGAGCACCCAGCACCCTGAGTACTGAGCACCCAGCACCCTGAGCACTGAGCACAGAGCACCCTGAGTACTGAACACCCAGCACCCTGAGTACTGAGCACCGATCACCCTGAGCACTGAGCACCCAGCACCCCGAGCACTGAGCACCTAGCACCCTGAGTACTGAGCACCCAGCACCCTGAGCACTGAGCACCCAGCACCCTGAGCACTGAGCACCCAGCACCCTGAGTACTGAGCACCGATCACCCTGAGCACTGAGCACCAAGCACCCTGAGTACTGAGCACCCAGCACCCTGAGCACTGAGCACCCAGCACCCTGAGCACTGAGCACCCAGCACCCTGAGTACTGAGCACCCAGCACCCTGAGCACTGAGCACCCAGCACCCTGAGCACTGAGCACCCAGCACCCTGAGTACTGAGCACCCAGCACGCCAATAATGAGAACCCAGCACCCTGAGTACTGAGCACCCAGCACCCTGAGTACTGAGCACCAAGCACCCTGAGTACTGAGAACCAAGCACCCCGAGCACTGAGCAACCAGCACCCTGAGTACTGAGCACTGAGCACCCTGAGTACTGAGCACCAAACACCCTGAGTACTGAGCACCCAGCACCCTGAGGACTGAGCACCCAGCACCCTGAGCACTGAGCACCCAGCACCCTGAGTACTGAGCACCCAGCACCGTTAGTACTGAGCACTGAGAACCCTGAGTACTGAGCACCGAGCACCCTGAGTACTGAGCACCCAGCACCCTGATCACTGAGCACGGAGCACCCCGAGGACTGAGTACCCAGCACCCTGAGCACTGAGCACCCAGCACCTTGAGTACTGAGCACCGAGCGCCCCGAGCACTGAGCACCCAGCACCCTGAGTACTGAGCACCCAGCACCCTGAGCACTGAGCACCCAGCACCCTGAGCACTGAGCACGCAGCACCCAGAGCACTGAGCACCCAGCACCCTGAGTACTGAGCACAGAGCACCCTGAGCACTGAGAACCCAGCACCCTGAGTACTGAGCACCCAGCACCCTGAGTACTGAGCAACCAGCACCCTGAGCACTGAGCACTGAGCACCCAGCACCCTGAGCACTGAGCACTGAGCACCCAGCACCAAAGCCCTGAGCACCCAGCACCCCGAGCACTGAGCACCCAGCACGCTGAGCACTGAGCACCCAGCACCCTGAACACTGAGCACCCAGCACCCTGAGTACTGAGCACCAAGCACCCTGAGTACTGAGCACCCAGCACCCTGAGTACTGAGCACTCAGCACCCTGAGTACTGAGCACCGAGCACCGCGAGCACTGAGCACCCAGCACCCTGAGCACTGAGCACCCGGAGGACTGAGCACCCAGCACCCTGAGCACTGAGCACCGATCACCCTGAGCACTGAGCACCCAGCACCCCGAGCACTGAGCACCCAGCACCCTGAGTACTGAGCACCCAGCACCCCGAGTACTGAGCACCCAGCACCCTGAGTACTGAGCACCCAGCACCCCGAGCACTGAGCACCCAGCACCCTGAGTACTGAGCACCCTGAGTACTGAGCACTGAGCACCCTGAGAACTGAGCACCCTGAGGACTGAGCACCCAGCACCCTGAGTACTGAGCACCCAGCACCCTGAGTACTGAGCACTGATTACCCTGAGCACTGAGCACCCAGCACACCGAGCACTGAGCACCCAGCACCCTGAGTCCTGAGCACCCAGCACCCTGAGCACTGAGCACCGAGCACCCTGAGTACTGAACACCCAGCACCCTGAGCACTGAGCACTGAGCACCCAGCACCCTGAGCACTGAGCACTGAGCACCCAGCACCCCGAGCACTGAGCACCCAGCACCCTGAGCACCCAGCACCCTGAGCACTGAGCACCCTGAGCACTGAGCACCCTGAGCACTGAGCACTGAGCACCCAGCACGCTGAGTACTGAGCACTGAGCACACAGCACCCTGAGTACTGAGCACCCAGCACCCCGAGCACAGAGCACTGAGCACACTGAGCACTGAGCACCCAGCACCCCGAGTACTGAGCACTGAGCACCCTGAGTACTGAGCACCCAGCACCCCGAGTACTGAGCACTGAGCACCCTGAGTACTGAGCACCCAGCACCCTGAGCACTGAGAACCGTGAGTACTGAGCACCCAGCACCCTGAGTACTGAGCACCCAGCACCCTGAGCACTGAGCACGGAGCAGCCCGGGGACTGAGCACCCAGCAGCCTGAGCACTGAGCACACAGCACCCTGAGCACTGAGCACTCAGCACCGCGAGCACTGAGCACCCAGCACCCTGAGTACTGAGCACCCAACACCCAGAGTACTGAGCACCCAGCACCCTGAGAACTGAGCACCCAGCACCCTGAGTACTGAGCACCCAGCACCCTGAGTACTGAGCACCCAGCACCCTGAGCACTGAGCACTGAGCACCCAGCACCCTGAGCACTGAGCACCCAGCACCCCAAGCACTGAGCACCCAGCACCCTGAGTACTGAGCACCCAACACCCAGAGTACTGAGCACCCAGGACCCTGAGAACTGAGCACCCAGCACCCTGAGTACTGAGCACCCAGCACCCAGGGTACTGAGCACCCAGCACCGTGAGCACTGAGCTCCCAGCACCCTGAGCACTGAGCACCCAGCCCCCTGAGTACTGAGCACCCAGCAACATGAGTACTGAGCACCCAGCACCCTGAGTACTGAGCACTCAGCACACTGAGTACTGAGCACCGTGCACCCCGAGCACTGAGCACCCAGCACCCTGAGCACTGAGCACCCTGAGGACTGAGCACCCAGCACCCTGAGCACTGAGCACCCAGCACCCTGAGTACTGAGCACCGATCACCCTGAGCACTGAGCACCCAGCACCCCGAGCACTGAGCACCCAGCACCCTGAGTACTGAGCACCCAGCACCCTGAGCACTGAGCACCCAGCACCCTGAGCACTGAGCACCCAGCACCCTGAGTACTGAGCACCGATCACCCTGAGCACTGAGCACCCAGCACCCTGAGTACTGAGCACCCAGCACCCTGAGCACTGAGCACCCAGCACCCTGAGCACTGAGCACCCAGCACCCTGAGTACTGAGGACCCAGCACCCTGAGTACTGAGTACCCAGCACCCTGAGCACTGAGCACCCAGCACCCTGAGTACTGAGCACCGAGCACCCTGAGTACTGAGCACCCAGCACCCTGAGTACTGGGCACCCAGCACCACAATAATGAGAACCCAGCACCCTGAGTACTGAGCACCCAGCACCCTGAGTACTGAGCACCAAGCACCCTGAGTACTGAGCACCAAGCACCCCGAGCACTGAGCAACCTGCACCCTGAGTACTGAGCACTGAGCACCCTGAGTACTGAGCACCAAACACCCTGAGTACTGAGCACCCAGCACCCTGAGGACTGAGCACCCAGCACCCTGAGCACTGAGCACCCAGCACCCTGAGTACTGAGCACCCAGCACTAGAGTACTGAGCACCCAGCACCCTGAGTACTGAGCATCCAGCACACCGAGCACTGAGCACCCAGCACCCTGAGTACTGAGCACCCTGCGTACTGAGCACTGAGCACCGAGAACCCTGAGAACTGAGCACCCTGAGGACTGAGCACCCAGCAACCTGAGTACTGAGCACCCAGCACCCTGAGTACTGAGCACTGATCACCCTGAGCACTGAGCACCCAGCACACCGAGCACTGAGCACCCAGCACCCTGAGTACTGAGCACCCGGCACCCTGAGCACTGAGCACCGAGCACCCTGAGTACTGAACACCCAGCACCCTGAGCACTGAGCACTGAGCACCCAGCACCCTGAGCACTGAACACTGAGCACCCAACACCCCGAGCACTGAGCACCCAGCACCCTGAGCACTGAGCACCCTGAGCACTGAGCACCCTGAGCACTGAGCACTGAGCACCCAGCACGCTGAGTACTGAGCACTGAGCACACAGCACCCTGAGTACTGAGCACCCAGCACCCCGAGCACTGAGCACCCAGCGCCCCGAGCACTGAGCACCCAGCACCCCGAGCACTGAGCACTGAGCACACTGAGCACTGAGCACCCAGCACCCCGAGTACTGAGCACTGAGCACCCTGAGTACTGAGCACCCAGCACCCCGAGTACTGAGCACTGAGCACCCTGAGTACTGAGCACCCAGCACCCTGAGCACTGAGAACCGTGAGTACTGAGCACCGAGCACCCTGAGTACTGAGCACCCAGCACCCTGAGCACTGAGCACGGAGCACCCTGAGGACTGAGCACCCAGCACCCTGAGCACTGAGTATCCAGCACCTTGAGTACTGAGCACCGAGCACACTGAGTACTGAGCACCCAGCACCCTGAGCACTGAGCACGGAGCACCCCGAGGACTGAGCACCCAGCACCCTGAGTACTGAGCACCCAGCACCCTGAGCACTGAGCACACAGCACCCTGAGCACTGAGCACTCAGCACCCCGAGCACTGAGCACCCAGCACCCTGAGTACTGAGCACCCAACACCCAGAGTACTGAGCACCCAGCACCCTGAGAACTGAGCACCCAGCACCCTGAGTACTGAGCACCCAGCACCCTGAGTACTGAGCACCCAGCACCCTGAGCACTGAGCACTGAGCACCCAGCACCCTGAGCACTGAGCACCCAGCACCCCAAGCACTGAGCACCCAGCAACCTGAGTACTGAGCACCCAACACCCAGAGTACTGAGCACCCAGCACCCTGAGAACTGAGCACCCAGCACCCTGAGTACTGAGCACCCAGCACCCTGAGTACTGAGCACCCAGCACACTGAGCACTGAGCACTGACCACCCAGCAACCCGAGCACTGAGCACCCAGCACCCCGAGCACTGAGCACCCAGCACCCTGAGCACTGAGCACCCAGCACCCTGAGCACTGAGCACCCAGCCCCCTGAGTACAGAGCACCCAGCACCATGAGTACTGAGCACCCAGCACCCTGACTACTGAGCACTCAGCACACTGAGTACTGAGCACCGTGCAACCCGAGCACTGAGCACCCAGCACCCTGAGCACTGAGCACCCTGAGGACTGAGCACCCAGCACCCTGAGCACTGAGCACCCAGCACCCTGAGTACTGAGCACCGATCACCCTGAGCACTGAGCACCCAGCACCCCGAGCACTGAGCACCTAGCACCCTGAGTACTGAGCACCCAGCACCCTGAGCACTGAGCACCCAGCACCCTGAGCACTGAGCACTGAGCACCCTGAGTACTGAGCACCGATCACCCTGAGCACTGAGCACCCAGCACCCTGAGTACTGAGCACCCAGCACCCTGAGTACTGAGCACCCAGCACCCTGAGCACTGAGCACCCAGCACCCTGAGTACTGAGTACCCAGCACCCTGAGCACTGAGCACCCAGCACCCTGAGTACTGAGCACCGAGCACCCTGAGTACTGAGCACCCAGCACCCTGAGTACTGAGCACCCAGCACCCTGAGCACTGAGCACCCAGCACCCTGAGTACTGAGCACCCAGCACCCCAATAATGAGAACCCAGCACCCTGAGTACTGAGCACCCAGCACCCTGAGTACTGAGCACCAAGCACCCTGAGTACTGAGAACCGAGCACCCCGAGCACTGAGCAACCAGCACCCTGAGTACTGAGCACTGAGCACCCTGAGTACTGAGCACCAAACACCCTGAGTACTGAGCACCCAGCACCCTGAGGACTGAGCACCCAGCACCCTGAGCACTGAGCACCCAGCACCCTGAGTACTGAGCACCCAGCACTAGAGTACTGAGCACCCAGCACCCTGAGTACTGAGCACCCAGCACCCTGAGTACTGAGCACCCAGCACCCTGAGCACTGAGCACCGAGCACCCTGAGTACTGAACACCCAGCACCCTGAGCACTGAGCACTGAGCACCCAGCACCCTGAGCACTGAGCACTGAGCAACCTGAGTACTGAGCACCCAGCACCCTGAGTACTGAGCACCCAGCACCCTGAGCACTGAGCACAGAGCACCCTGAGTACTGAACACCCAGCACCCTGAGCACTGAGCACTGAGCACCCAGCACCCTGAGCACTGAGCACTGAGCACCCAGCACCCCGAGCACTGAGCACCCAGCACCCTGAGCACCCAGCACCCTGAGCACTGAGCACCCTGAGCACTGAGCACCCTGAGCACTGAGCACTGAGCACCCAGCACCCTGAGTACTGAGCACAAACACTCTGAGCAGTGAGCACCCAGCACGCTGAGTACTGAGCACTGAGCACACAGCACCCTGAGTACTGAGCACCCAGCACCCCGAGCACTGAGCACCCAGCGCCCCGAGCACTGCGCACCCAGCACCCCGAGCACTGAGCACTGAGAACACTGAGCACTGAGCACCCAGCACCCCGAGTACTGAGCACTGAGCACCCTGAGTACTGAGCACCCAGCACCCCGAATACTGAGCACTGAGCACCCTGAGTACTGAGCACCCAGCACCCTGAGCACTGAAAACCGTGAGTACTGAGCACCGAGCACCCTGAGTACTGAGCACCCAGCACCCTGAGCACTGAGCACGGAGCACCCCGAGGACTGGGCACCCAGCACCCTGAGTACTGAGCACCCAGCACCCTGAGTACTGAGCACCCAGCACCCTGAGCACTGAGCACGGAGCACGCTGAGCACTGAGCACCCAGCACCCTGAGCACTGAGCATCCAGCACCTTGAGTACTGAGCACCGAGCACCCTGAGTACTGAGCACCCAGCACCCTGAGCACTGAGCACGGAGCACCCCGAGGACTGAGCACCCAGCACCCTGAGTACTGAGCACCCAGCACCCTGAGCACTGAGCACACAGCACCCTGAGCACTGAGCCCTCAGCACCCCGAGCACTGAGCACCCAGCACCCTGAGAACTGAGCACCCAACACCCAGAGTACTGAGCACCCAGCACCCTGAGAACTGAGCACCCAGCACCCTGAGGACTGAGCACCCATCACCCTGAGTACTGAGCACCCAGCACCCTAAGCACTGAGCACCCAGCACCCTGAGCACTGAGCACCCAGCACCCCAAGCACTGAGCACCCAGCACCCTGAGTACTGAGCACCCAACACCCAGAGTACTGAGCACCCAGCACCCTGAGAACTGAGCACCCAGCACCCTGAGTACTGAGCACCCAGCACCCTGAGTACTGAGCACATAGCACCCTGAGCACTGAGCACTGACCACCCAGCACCCCGAGCACTGAGCACCCAGCACCCCGAGCACTGAGCACCCAGCACCCTGAGCACTGAGCACCCAGCACCCTGAGCACTGAGCACCCAGCCCCCTGAGTACTGAGCACCCAGCACCATGAGTACTGAGCACCCAGCACCCTGAGTACTGAGCACTCAGCACACTGAGTACTGAGCACCGTGCACCCCGAGCACTGAGCACCCAGCACCCTGAGCACTGAGCACCCTGAGGACTGAGCACCCAGCACCCTGAGCACTGAGCACCCAGCACCCTGAGTACTGAGCACCGATCACCCTGAGCACTGAGCACCCAGCACCCCGAGCACTGAGCAACCAGCACCCTGAGTACTGAGCACCCAGCACCCTGAGCACTGAGCACCCAGCACCCTGAGCACTGAGCACCCAGCACCCTGAGTACTGAGCACCGATCACCCTGAGCACTGAGCACCCAGCACCCTGAGTACTGAGCACCCAGCACCCTGAGCACTGAGCACCCAGCACCCTGAGCACTGAGCACCCAGCACCCTGAGTACTGAGCACCCAGCACCCTGAGTACTGAGTACCCAGCACCCTGGACACTGAGCACCCAGCACCCTGAGTACTGAGCACCGAGCACCCTGAGTACTGAGCACCCAGCACCCTGAGTACTGAGCACCCAGCACCCTGAGCACTGAGCACCCAGCACCCTGAGTACTGAGCACCCAGCACCCCAATAATGAAAACCCAGCACCCTGAGTACTGAGCACCCAGCACCCTGAGTACTGAGCACCAAGCACCCTGAGTACTGAGCACCGAGCACCCCGAGCACTGAGCAACCAGCACCCTGAGTACTGAGCACTGAGCACCCTGAGTACTGAGCACCAAACACCCTGAGTACTGAGCACCCAGCACCCTGAGGACTGAGCACCCAGCACCCTGAGCACTGAGCACCCAGCACCGTGAGCACTGAGCACCCAGCACCCTGAGCACTGAGCACCCAGCACCCTGAGTACTGAGTAACCAGCACCCTGAGCACTGAGCACCCAGCACCCTGAGTACTGATCACCGAGCACCCCGAGCACTGAGTACCCAGCACCCTGAGTACTGAGCACCCAGCACCCTGAGTACTGAGCACCCAGCAACCCTGAGTACTGATCACCCATCACATTGAGCACTGAGCACAAAGCACGCTGAGTACTGAGCACTGAGCACCCTGAGTACTGAGCACCGAGGACCCTGAGCACTGAGCACCCAGCACGCTGAGTACTGAGCACTGAGCACCCTGAGTACTGAGCACCTAGCACCCTGAGTATTGAGCACCCAGCACCCTGAGCACTGAGCAGCCAGCACCCTCAGCACTGAGCACCCAGCACCCCGAGCACTGAGCACCCCGCACCCTGAGCACTGAGCACCCAGCACCCCGAGTACTGAGCACCCAGCACCCCGAGTACTGAGCAGCGACCACCCCGACCACTGAGCACCCAGCACCCTGAGTACTGAGCATCCAGCACCCTGAGTACTGAGCACCCCGAGTACTGAGCACCCAGCACCCCGAGCACTGAGCACCCAGCACCCTGAGTACTGAGAACAGATCACCCTGAGCACTGAGCACCCAGCACCCCGAGTACTGAGCACCCAGCACCCCGAGTACTGAGCACCGACCACCCCGACCACTGAGCACCCAGCACCCTGAGTACTGAGCACCCAGCACCCTGAGTACTGAGCTCCCCGAGTACTGAGCACCCAGCACCCCGAGCACTGAGCACCCAGCACCCTGAGTACTGAGAAGAGATCACCCTGAGTACTGAGCACCCAGCACCCTGAGTACTGAACACCCAGCACCCTGAGCACTGAGCACTGAGCACCCAGCACCCTGAGCACTGAGCACTGACCACCCAGCACCCCGAGCACTGAGCACCCAGCACCCCGAGCACTGAGTACTGAGCACCCAGCACCCTGAGTACTGAGCACCCAGCACCCTGAGCACTGAGCACCCAGCACCCTGAGTACTGAGAACCGAGCACCCTGAGTACTGAGCCCCCAGCACCCCGAGCACTGAGCACAAAGCACCCCGAGCACTGAACACCCAGCACCCCGAGAATGAGCACCCAGCACCCTGAGTACTGAGCACCCAGCACACTGAGCACCGAGCACCCAGGACCCCGAGCACTGAGTACTGAGCACCCAGCACCCTGAGTACTGAGCACCGAGCTCCCCGAGCACTGAGCACCCAGCACCCTGAGCACTGAGCACCCAGCACCCTGAGCACTGAGCACCCAGCACCCTGAGTACTGAGCACCCACCACGCTGAGTACTGAGCACCCAGCACCCTGAGCACTGAGCACCCAACACCCTGAGTACTGAGCACTGAGCACCCAGCACCCCGAGCCCTGAGCACCCAGGACCCTGAGCACTGAGCACCGAGCACCCCGAGCACTGAGCACCCAGCACCCTGAGCACTCAGCACCCACCACCCCGATCACTGAGCACCCAGCACCCAGAGCACTGAGCACCCAGCACCCTGAGAACTGAGCACCCAGCACCCAGAGAACTGAGCACCCAGCACACTGAGCACTGAGCACCCAGCACCCTGAGTACTGAGCACCCAGCACCCTGAATACTGAGCACCCAGACCCCGAGCACTGAGCACCCAGCACCCCTAGCACTGTGCACCCAGCACCCTGAGTACTGAGCACCCAGCACCCTGAGCACTGAGCACCCTGCAGCCCGAGCACTGAGCACCCAGCAAACTGAGCACTGAGTACTGAGCTCCCAGCACCCTGAGCACTGAGCACCCAGAACCCTGAGCACTGAGCACCCAGCACCCTGAGTACTGAGCACCCAACACCCCAAGCACTGAGCACCCAGCACCCTGAGTACTGAGCATCAAGCACGCTGAGCACTGAGCACCCAGCACCCTGAGCACTGAGCACCCAGCACCCCGAGTACTGAGCACCCAGCACCCTGAGTACTGAGCACCCAGCACCCTGAGTACTGAGCACCCAGCACTTTGAGCACTGAGCACCCAGCACCCTGAGCACTGAGCACCCAGCACCCTGAGTACTGAGCATCAAGCACGCTGAGCACTGAGCACCTAGCACCCTGAGCACTGAGCACCCAGCACCCTGAGCAATGAGCACTCAGCACCCTGAGTACTGAGCACCGAGCACCCCGAGCACTGAGCACCGGGTACCCCGAGCACTGAGCACCCAGCATACTGAGTACTGAGCACCCAGCACCCTGAGTACTGAGCACCCAGCACGCTGAGTACTGAGCACCCAGCACCCTGAGCACTGAGCACCCAACACCCTGAGTACTGAGCACTGAGCACCCAGCACCCCAAGCACTGAGCACCCAGCACCCTGAGTACTGAGTACTGAGCACCCTGAGTACTGAGCACCCAGCACCCTGAGTACTGAGCACCGAGCTCCCCGAGAACTGAGCACCCAGCACCCTGAGCACTGAGCACCCAGCACCCTGAGCACTGAGCACTCAGCACCCTGAGTACTGAGCACCGAGCACCCCGAGCACTGAGCACCGGGTACCCCGAGCATTGAGCACCCAGCACCCTGAGTACTGAGCACCCAGTACCCTGAGTACTGAGCACTGAGCACTGAGCACCCTGAGCACTGAGCACCCAGCACCCTGAGCAATGAGCATCCAGCATCCTGAGCACTGAGTACTGAGCACCCAGCACCCTGAGCACTGAGCACCCAGCACCCTGAGTACTGAGAACCCAGCACCCCAAACACTGAGCACCGAGCACCCTGAGAACTGGGCACCGAGCACCCTGAGTACTGAGCACTCAGCACCATGAGTACTGAGCCCCGTGCACCCAGAGTACTGAGCAACCTGAGTACTGAGCACCCAGCACCCCGAGAATAAGCACCCAGCACCATGAGTACTGAGCACCGAGCACCCTGAGCACTGAGCACCCAGCACCCTGAGTACTGAGCACCAAGCACCCTGAGTACTGAGAACCCAGCACCCTGAGTACTGAGCACCCAGCACCCTGAGTTCTGAGCACCCAGCACCCTGAGCACTGAGCACACTGAGTACTGAGCAACCAGCACCCTGAGCACTGAGCACCCAGCACCCCGAGCACTGAGCACCCAGCACCCCGAGCACTGAGCATTGAGCACCCTGAGCACTGAGGACCCAGCACCCCGAGCACTGAGCACCCAGCACCCTGAGTACTGAGCACCCAGCACCCTGAGCACTGAGGACCCAGCACCCCGAGCACTGAGCACCCAGCACGCTGAGTACTGAGCACTGAGCACCCAGCACCCTGAGTACTGAGCACCCAGCACCCTGAGTACTGAGCACCCAGCACCCCGAGCACTGAGCACTGAGCAACCTGAGTACTGAGCACTGAGCACCCAGCACCCTGAGTACTGAGCACCCAGCACCCTGAGCACTGAGCACCCAGCACCCTGAGTACTGAGCACCCAACGTACAGAGCACCGAGCACCCTGAGCACTGAGCACCCAGCACCCTGAGTACTGAGCACCCAGCACCCTGAGTACTGAGCACCCCGAGTACTGAGCACCCAGCACCCCGAGCACTGAGCACCCAGCACCCTGAGTACTGAGAACAGATCACCCTGAGCACTGAGCACCCAGCACCCCGAGTAATGAGCACCCAGCAACCCGAGTACTGAGCACCGACCACCCCGACCACTGAGCACCCAGCACACTGAGTACTGAGCACCCAGCACCCCGAGTACTGAGCACCGATCACCCTGAGCACTGAGCACCCAGCACCCCGAGCACTGAGCACCTAGCACCCTGAGTACTGAGCACCCAGCACCCTGAGCACTGAGCACCCAGCACCCTGAGCACTGAGCACTGAGCACCCTGAGTACTGAGCACCGATCACCCTGAGCACTGAGCACCCAGCACCCTGAGTACTGAGCACCCAGCACCCTGAGTACTGAGCACCCAGCACCCTGAGCACTGAGCACCCAGCACCCTGAGTACTGAGTACCCAGCACCCTGAGCACTGAGCACCCAGCACCCTGAGTACTGAGCACCGAGCACCCTGAGTACTGAGCACCCAGCACCCTGAGTACTGAGCACCCAGCACCCTGAGCACTGAGCACCCAGCACCCTGAGTACTGAGCACCCAGCACCCCAATAATGAGAACCCAGCACCCTGAGTACTGAGCACCCAGCACCCTGAGTACTGAGCACCAAGCACCCTGAGTACTGAGCACCCAGCACTAGAGTACTGAGCACCCAGCACCCTGAGTACTGAGCACCCAGCACCCTGAGCACTGAGCACCCAGCACCCTGAGTACTGAGCACCAAACACCCTGAGTACTGAGCACCCAGCACCCTGAGGACTGAGCACCCAGCACCCTGAGCACTGAGCACCCAGCACCCTGAGTACTGAGCACCCAGCACTAGAGTACTGAGCACCCAGCACCCTGAGTACTGAGCACCCAGCACCCTGAGTACTGAGCACCCAGCACCCTGAGCACTGAGCACCGAGCACCCTGAGTACTGAACACCCAGCACCCTGAGCACTGAGCACTGAGCACCCAGCACCCTGAGCACTGAGCACTGAGCAACCTGAGTACTGAGCACCCAGCACCCTGAGTACTGAGCACCCAGCACCCTGAGCACTGAGCACAGAGCACCCTGAGTACTGAACACCCAGCACCCTGAGCACTGAGCACTGAGCACCCAGCACCCTGAGCACTGAGCACTGAGCACCCAGCACCCCGAGCACTGAGCACCCAGCACCCTGAGCACCCAGCACCCTGAGCACTGAGCACCCTGAGCACTGAGCACCCTGAGCACTGAGCACTGAGCACCCAGCACCCTGAGTACTGAGCACAAACACTCTGAGCACTGAGCACCCAGCACGCTGAGTACTGAACACTGAGCACACAGCACCCTGAGTACTGAGCACCCAGCACCCCGAGCACTGAGCACCCAGCGCCCCGAGCACTGCGCACCCAGCACCCCGAGCACTGAGCACTGAGAACACTGAGCACTGAGCACCCAGCACCCCGAGTACTGAGCACTGAGCACCCTGAGTACTGAGCACCCAGCACCCCGAATACTGAGCACTGAGCACCCTGAGTACTGAGCACCCAGCACCCTGAGCACTGAAAACCGTGAGTACTGAGCACCGAGCACCCTGAGTACTGAGCACCCAGCACCCTGAGCACTGAGCACGGAGCACCCCGAGGACTGGGCACCCAGCACCCTGAGTACTGAGCACCCAGCACCCTGAGTACTGAGCACCCAGCACCCTGAGCACTGAGCACGGAGCACCCCGAGGACTGAGCACCCAGCACCCTGAGCACTGAGCATCCAGCACCTTGAGTACTGAGCACCGAGCACCCTGAGTACTGAGCACCCAGCACCCTGAGCACTGAGCACGGAGCACCCCGAGGACTGAGCACCCAGCACCCTGAGTACTGAGCACCCAGCACCCTGAGCACTGAGCACACAGCACCCTGAGCACTGAGCACTCAGCACCCCGAGCACTGAGCACCCAGCACCCTGAGAACTGAGCACCCAACACCCAGAGTACTGAGCACCCAGCACCCTGAGAACTGAGCACCCAGCACCCTGAGGACTGAGCACCCAGCACCCTGAGTACTGAGCACCCAGCACCCTAAGCACTGAGCACCCAGCACCCTGAGCACTGAGCACCCAGCACCCCAAGCACTGAGCACCCAGCACCCTGAGTACTGAGCACCCAACACCCAGAGTACTGAGCACCCAGCACCCTGAGAACTGAGCACCCAGCACCCTGAGTACTGAGCACCCAGCACCCTGAGTACTGAGCACCCAGCACCCTGAGCACTGAGCACTGACCACCCAGCACCCCGAGCACTGAGCACCCAGCACCCCGAGCACTGAGCACCCAGCACCCTGAGCACTGAGCACCCAGCACCCTGAGCACTGAGCACCCAGCCCCCTGAGTACTGAGCACCCAGCACCATGAGTACTGAGCACCCAGCACCCTGAGTACTGAGCACTCAGCACACTGAGTACTGAGCACCGTGCACCCCGAGCACTGAGCACCCAGCACCCTGAGCACTGAGCACCCTGAGGACTGAGCACCCAGCACCCTGAGCACTGAGCACCCAGCACCCTGAGTACTGAGCACCGATCACCCTGAGCACTGAGCACCCAGCACCCCGAGCACTGAGCAACCAGCACCCTGAGTACTGAGCACCCAGCACCCTGAGCACTGAGCACCCAGCACCCTGAGCACTGAGCACCCAGCACCCTGAGTACTGAGCACCGATCACCCTGAGCACTGAGCACCCAGCACCCTGAGTACTGAGCACCCAGCACCCTGAGCACTGAGCACCCAGCACCCTGAGCACTGAGCACCCAGCACCCTGAGTACTGAGCACCAAGCACCCTGAGTACTGAGTAACCAGCACCCTGGACACTGAGCACCCAGCACCCTGAGTACTGAGCACCGAGCACCCTGAGTACTGAGCACCCAGCACCCTGAGTACTGAGCACCCAGCACCCTGAGCACTGAGCACCCAGCACCCTGAGTACTGAGCACCCAGCACCCCAATAATGAAAACCCAGCACCCTGAGTACTGAGCACCCAGCACCCTGAGTACTGAGCACCCAGCACCCTGAGTACTGAGCACCGAGCACCCCGAGCACTGAGCAACCAGCACCCTGAGTACTGAGCACTGAGCACCCTGAGTACTGAGCACCAAACACCCTGAGTACTGAGCACCCAGCACCCTGAGGACTGAGCACCCAGCACCCTGAGCACTGAGCACCCAGCACCGTGAGCACTGAGCACCCAGCACCCTGAGCACTGAGCACCCAGCACCCTGAGTACTGAGTAACCAGCACCCTGAGCACTGAGCACCCAGCACCCTGAGTACTGATCACCGAGCACCCCGAGCACTGAGCACCCAGCACCCTGAGTACTGAGCACCCAGCACCCTGAGTACTGAGCACCCAGCAACCCTGAGTACTGAGCACCCAGCACATTGAGCACTGAGCACAAAGCACGCTGAGTACTGAGCACTGAGCACCCTGAGTACTGAGCACCGAGGACCCTGAGCACTGAGCACCCAGCACGCTGAGTACTGAGCACTGAGCACCCTGAGTACTGAGCACCTAGCACCCTGAGTATTGAGCACCCAGCACCCTGAGCACTGAGCAGCCAGCACCCTGAGCACTGAGCACCCAGCACCCCGAGCACTGAGCACCCAGCACCCTGAGCACTGAGCACCCAGCACCCCGAGTACTGAGCACCCAGCACCCCGAGTACTGAGCAGCGACCACCCCGACCACTGAGCACCCAGCACCCTGAGTACTGAGCACCCAGCACCCTGAGTACTGAGCACCCCGAGTACTGAGCACCCAGCACCCCGAGCACTGAGCACCCAGCACCCTGAGTACTGAGAACAGATCACCCTGAGCACTGAGCACCCAGCACCCCGAGTACTGAGCACCCAGCACCCCGAGTACTGAGCACCGACCACCCCGACCACTGAGCACCCAGCACCCTGAGTACTGAGCACCCAGCACCCTGAGTACTGAGCACCCCGAGTACTGAGCACCCAGCACCCCGAGCACTGAGCACCCAGCACCCTGAGTACTGAGAACAGATCACCCTGAGTACTGAGCACCCAGCACCCTGAGTACTGAACACCCAGCACCCTGAGCACTGAGCACTGAGCACCCAGCACCCTGAGCACTGAGCACTGACCACCCAGCACCCCGAGCACTGAGCACCCAGCACCCCGAGCACTGAGTACTGAGCACCCAGCACCCTGAGTACTGAGCACCGAGCTCCCCGAGCACTGAGCACCCAGCACCCTGAGCACTGAGCACCCAGCACCCTGAGCACTGAGCACCCAGCACCCTGAGTACTGAGAACCGAGCACCCTGAGTACTGAGCCCCCAGCACCCCGAGCACTGAGCACAAAGCACCCCGAGCACTGAGCACCCAGCACCCCGAGAATGAGCACCCAGCACCCTGAGTACTGAGCACCCAGCACCCTGAGCACCGAGCACCCAGGACCCCGAGCACTGAGTACTGAGCACCCAGCACCCTGAGTACTGAGAACCGAGCTCCCCGAGCACTGAGCACCCAGCACCCTGAGCACTGAGCACCCAGCACCCTGAGCACTGAGCACCCAGCACCCTGAGTACTGAGCACCCACCACGCTGAGTACTGAGCACCCAGCACCCTGAGCACTGAGCACCCAACACCCTGAGTACTGAGCACTGAGCACCCAGCACCCCGAGCCCTGAGCACCCAGGACCCTGAGCACTGAGCACCGAGCACCCCGAGCACTGAGCACCCAGCACCCTGAGCACTCAGCACCCACCACCCCGATCACTGAGCACCCAGCACCCAGAGCACTGAGCACCCAGCACCCTGAGAACTGAGCACCCAGCACCCAGAGAACTGAGCACCCAGCACACTGAGCACTGAGCACCCAGCACCCTGAGTACTGAGCACCCAGCACCCTGAATACTGAGCACCCAGACCCCGAGCACTGAGCACCCAGCACCCCTAGCACTGTGCACCCAGCACCCTGAGTACTGAGCACCCAGCACCCTGAGCACTGAGCACCCTGCAGCCCGAGCACTGAGCACCCAGCAAACTGAGCACTGAGTACTGAACTCCCAGCACGCTGAGCACTGAGCACCCAGAACCCTGAGCACTGAGCACCCAGCACCCTGAGTACTGAGCACCCAGCACCCCAAGCACTGAGCACCCAGCACCCTGAGTACTGAGCATCAAGCACGCTGAGCACTGAGCACCCAGCACCCTGAGCACTGAGCACCCAGCACCCCGAGTACTGAGCACCCAGCACCCTGAGTACTGAGCACCCAGCACCCTGAGTACTGAGCACCCAGCACTTTGAGCACTGAGCACCCAGCACCCTGAGCACTGAGCACCCAGCACCCTGAGTACTGAGCATCAAGCACGCTGAGCACTGAGCACCTAGCACCCTGAGCACTGAGCACCCAGCACCCTGAGCAATGAGCACTCAGCACCCTGAGTACTGAGCACCGAGCACCCCGAGCACTGAGCACCGGGTACCCCGAGCACTGAGCACCCAGCATACTGAGTACTGAGCACCCAGCACCCTGAGTACTGAGCACCCAGCACGCTGAGTACTGAGCACCCAGCACCCTGAGCACTGAGCACCCAACACCCTGAGTACTGAGCACTGAGCACCCAGCACCCCAAGCACTGAGCACCCAGCACCCTGAGTACTGAGTACTGAGCACCCTGAGTACTGAGCACCCAGCACCCTGAGTACTGAGCACCGAGCTCCCCGAGAACTGAGCACCCAGCACCCTGAGCACTGAGCACCCAGCACCCTGAGCACTGAGCACTCAGCACCCTGAGTACTGAGCACCGAGCACCCCGAGCACTGAGCACCGGGTACCCCGAGCATTGAGCACCCAGCACCCTGAGTACTGAGCACCCAGCACCCTGAGTACTGAGCACTGAGCACCCAGCACCCCGAGCCCTGAGCACCCAGCACCCTGAGCACTGAGCACCCAACACCCTGAGTACTGAGCACTGAGCACCCAGCACCCCGAGCCCTGAGCACCCAGGACCCTGAGCACTGAGCACCGAGCACCCAGAGCACTGAGCACCCAGCACCCTGAGCACTCAGCACCCATCACCCCGATCACTGAGCACCCAGCACCCAGAGCACTGAGCACCCAGCACCCTGAGAACTGAGCACCCAGCACCCAGAGAACTGAGCACCCAGCACACTGAGCACTGAGCACCCAGCACCCTGAGTACTGAGCACCCAGCACCCTGAGTACTGAGCACCCAGACCCCGAGCACTGAGCACCCAGCACCCCTAGCACTGTGCACCCAGCACCCTGAGTACTGAGCACCCAGCACTTTGAGCACTGAGCACCCTGCAGCCCGAGCACTGAGCACCCAGCAAACTGAGCACTGAGTACTGAGCTCCCAGCACCCTGAGCACTGAGCACCCAGAACCCTGAGCACTGAGCACCCAGCACCCTGAGTACTGAGCACCTAGCACCCCAAGCACTGAGCACCCAGCACCCTGAGTACTGAGCATCAAGCACGCTGAGCACTGAGCACCCAGCACCCTGAGCACTGAGCACCCAGCACCCCGAGTACTGAGCACCCAGCACCCTGAGTACTGAGCACCCAGCACCCTGAGCACTGAGCACCCTGCAGCCCGAGCACTGAGCACCCAGCAAACTGAGCACTGAGTACTGAGCTCCCAGCACCCTGAGCACTGAGCACCCAGAACCCTGAGCACTGAGCACCCAGCACCCTGAGTACTGAGCACCCAACACCCCAAGCACTGAGCACCCAGCACCCTGAGTACTGAGCGTCAAGCACGCTGAGCACTGAGCACCCAGCACCCTGAGCACTGAGCACCCAGCACCCCGAGTACTGAGCACCCAGCACCCTGAGTACTGAGCACCCAGCACCCTGAGTACTGAGCACCCAGCACTTTGAGCACTGAGCACCCAGCACCCTGAGCACTGAGCACCCAGCACCCTGAGTACTGAGCATCAAGCACGCTGAGCACTGAGCACCTAGCACCCTGAGCACTGAGCACCCAGCACCCTGAGCAATGAGCACTCAGCACCCTGAGTACTGAGCACCGAGCACCCCGAGCACTGAGCACCGGGTACCCCGAGCACTGAGCACCCAGCATACTGAGTACTGAGCACCCAGCACCCTGAGTACTGAGCACCCAGCACGCTGAGTACTGAGCACCCAGCACCCTGAGCACTGAGCACCCAGCACCCCAAGCACTGAGCACCCAGCACCCTGAGTACTGAGTACTGAGCACCCTGAGTACTGAGCACCCAGCACCCTGAGTACTGAGCACCGAGCTCCCCGAGAACTGAGCACCCAGCACCCCGAGCACTGAGCACCCAGCACCCTGAGCACTGAGCACCCTGAGGACTGAGCACCCAGCACCCTGAGCACTGAGCACCCAGCACCCTGAGTACTGAGCACCGATCACCCTGAGCACTGAGCACCCAGCACCCCGAGCACTGAGCAACCAGCACCCTGAGTACTGAGCACCCAGCACCCTGAGCACTGAGCACCCAGCACCCTGAGCACTGAGCACCCAGCACCCTGAGTACTGAGCACCGATCACCCTGAGCACTGAGCACCCAGCACCCTGAGTACTGAGCACCCAGCACCCTGAGCACTGAGCACCCAGCACCCTGAGCACTGAGCACCCAGCACCCTGAGTACTGAGCACCCAGCACCCTGAGTACTGAGTACCCAGCACCCTGGACACTGAGCACCCAGCACCCTGAGTACTGAGCACCGAGCACCCTGAGTACTGAGCACCCAGCACCCTGAGTACTGAGCACCCAGCACCCTGAGCACTGAGCACCCAGCACCCTGAGTACTGAGCACCCAGCAGCCCAATAATGAAAACCCAGCACCCTGAGTACTGAGCACCCAGCACCCTGAGTACTGAGCACCAAGCACCCTGAGTACTGAGCACCGAGCACCCCGAGCACTGAGCAACCAGCACCCTGAGTACTGAGCACTGAGCACCCTGAGTACTGAGCACCAAACACCCTGAGTACTGAGCACCCAGCACCCTGAGGACTGAGCACCCAGCACCCTGAGCACTGAGCACCCAGCACCGTGAGCACTGAGCACCCAGCACCCTGAGCACTGAGCACCCAGCACCCTGAGTACTGAGTAACCAGCACCCTGAGCACTGAGCACCCAGCACCCTGAGTACTGATCACCGAGCACCCCGAGCACTGAGCACCCAGCACCCTGAGTACTGAGCACCCAGCACCCAGAGTAATGAGCACCCAGCAACCCTGAGTACTGAGCACCCAGCACATTGAGCACTGAGCACAAAGCACGCTGAGTACTGAGCACTGAGCACCCTGAGTACTGAGCACCGAGGACCCTGAGCACTGAGCACCCAGCACGCTGAGTACTGAGCACTGAGCACCCTGAGTACTGAGCACCTAGCACCCTGAGTATTGAGCACCCAGCACCCTGAGCACTGAGCAGCCAGCACCCTGAGCACTGAGCACCCAGCACCCCGAGCACTGAGCACCCAGCACCCTGAGCACTGAGCACCCAGCACCCCGAGTACTGAGCACCCAGCACCCCGAGTACTGAGCAGCGACCACCCCGACCACTGAGCACCCAGCACCCTGAGTACTGAGCACCCAGCACCCTGAGTACTGAGCACCCCGAGTACTGAGCACCCAGCACCCCGAGCACTGAGCACCCAGCACCCTGAGTACTGAGAACAGATCACCCTGAGCACTGAGCACCCAGCACCCCGAGTACTGAGCACCCAGCACCCCGAGTACTGAGCACCGACCACCCCGACCACTGAGCACCCAGCACCCTGAGTACTGAGCACCCAGCACCCTGAGTACTGAGCACCCCGAGTACTGAGCACCCAGCACCCCGAGCACTGAGCACCCAGCACCCTGAGTACTGAGAACAGATCACCCTGAGTACTGAGCACCCAGCACCCTGAGTACTGAACACCCAGCACCCTGAGCACTGAGCACTGAGCACCCAGCACCCTGAGCACTGAGCACTGACCACCCAGCACCCCGAGCACTGAGCACCCAGCACCCCGAGCACTGAGTACTGAGCACCCAGCACCCTGAGTACTGAGCACCGAGCTCCCCGAGCACTGAGCACCCAGCACCCTGAGCACTGAGCACCCAGCACCCTGAGCACTGAGCACCCAGCACCCTGAGTACTGAGAACCGAGCACCCTGAGTACTGAGCCCCCAGCACCCCGAGCACTGAGCACAAAGCACCCCGAGCACTGAGCACCCAGCACCCCGAGAATGAGCACCCAGCACCCTGAGTACTGAGCACCCAGCACCCTGAGCACCGAGCACCCAGGACCCCGAGCACTGAGTACTGAGCACCCAGCACCCTGAGTACTGAGAACCGAGCTCCCCGAGCACTGAGCACCCAGCACCCTGAGCACTGAGCACCCAGCACCCTGAGCACTGAGCACCCAGCACCCTGAGTACTGAGCACCCACCACGCTGAGTACTGAGCACCCAGCACCCTGAGCACTGAGCACCCAACACCCTGAGTACTGAGCACTGAGCACCCAGCACCCCGAGCCCTGAGCACCCAGGACCCTGAGCACTGATCACCGAGCACCCCGAGCACTGAGCACCCAGCACCCTGAGCACTCAGCACCCACCACCCCGATCACTGAGCACCCAGCACCCAGAGCACTGAGCACACAGCACCCTGAGAACTGAGCACCCAGCACCCAGAGAACTGAGCACCCAGCACACTGAGCACTGAGCACCCAGCACCCTGAGTACTGAGCACCCAGCACCCTGAATACTGAGCACCCAGACCCCGAGCACTGAGCACCCAGCACCCCTAGCACTGTGCACCCAGCACCCTGAGTACTGAGCACCCAGCACCCTGAGCACTGAGCACCCTGCAGCCCGAGCACTGAGCACCCAGCAAACTGAGCACTGAGTACTGAGCTCCCAGCACCCTGAGCACTGAGCACCCAGAACCCTGAGCACTGAGCACC
Organism: Microtus oregoni; assembly: GCF_018167655.1. Taxonomy (NCBI): domain Eukaryota; kingdom Metazoa; phylum Chordata; class Mammalia; order Rodentia; family Cricetidae; genus Microtus; species Microtus oregoni. The sequence goes on from NW_024543334.1 coordinate 56,394, forward strand.
CAGCACCCTGAGTACTGAGCACCCAGCACCCCAAGCACTGAGCACCCAGCACCCTGAGTACTGAGCATCAAGCACGCTGAGCACTGAGCACCCAGCACCCTGAGCACTGAGCACCCAGCACCCCGAGTACTGAGCACCCAGCACCCTGAGTACTGAGCACCCAGCACCCTGAGTACTGAGCACCCAGCACTTTGAGCACTGAGCACCCAGCACCCTGAGCACTGAGCACCCAGCACCCTGAGTACTGAGCATCAAGCACGCTGAGCACTGAGCACCTAGCACCCTGAGCACTGAGCACCCAGCACCCTGAGCAATGAGCACTCAGCACCCTGAGTACTGAGCACCGAGCACCCCGAGCACTGAGCACCGGGTACCCCGAGCACTGAGCACCCAGCATACTGAGTACTGAGCACCCAGCACCCTGAGTACTGAGCACCCAGCACGCTGAGTACTGAGCACCCAGCACCCTGAGCACTGAGCACCCAACACCCTGAGTACTGAGCACTGAGCACCCAGCACCCCAAGCACTGAGCACCCAGCACCCTGAGTACTGAGTACTGAGCACCCTGAGTACTGAGCACCCAGCACCCTGAGTACTGAGCACCGAGCTCCCCGAGAACTGAGCACCCAGCACCCTGAGCACTGAGCACCCAGCACCCTGAGCACTGAGCACTCAGCACCCTGAGTACTGAGCACCGAGCACCCCGAGCACTGAGCACCGGGTACCCCGAGCATTGAGCACCCATCACCCTGAGTACTGAGCACCCAGCACCCTGAGTACTGAGCACTGAGCACTGAGCACCCTGAGCACTGAGCACCCAGCACCCTGAGCAATGAGCATCCAGCATCCTGAGCACTGAGTACTGAGCACCCAGCACCCTGAGCACTGAGCACCCAGCACCCTGAGTACTGAGAACCCAGCACCCCAAACACTGAGCACCGAGCACCCTGAGAACTGGGCACCGAGCACCCTGAGTACTGAGCACTCAGCACCATGAGTACTGAGCCCCGTGCACCCAGAGTACTGAGCAACCTGAGTACTGAGCACCCAGCACCCCGAGAATGAGCACCCAGCACCATGAGTACTGAGCACCGAGCACCCTGAGCACTGAGCACCCAGCACCCTGAGTACTGAGCACCAAGCACCCTGAGTACTGAGCACCCAGCACCCTGAGTACTGAGCACCCAGCACCCTGAGTTCTGAGCACCCAGCACCCTGAGCACTGAGCACACTGAGTACTGAGCAACCAGCACCCTGAGCACTGAGCACCCAGCACCCCGAGCACTGAGCACCCAGCACCCCGAGCACTGAGCATTGAGCACCCTGAGCACTGAGGACCCAGCACCCCGAGCACTGAGCACCCAGCACCCTGAGTACTGAGCACCCAGCACCCTGAGCACTGAGGACCCAGCACCCCGAGCACTGAGCACCCAGCACGCTGAGTACTGAGCACTGAGCACCCAGCACCCTGAGTACTGAGCACCCAGCACCCTGAGTACTGAGCACCCAGCACCCCGAGCACTGAGCACTGAGCAACCTGAGTACTGAGCACTGAGCACCCAGCACCCTGAGTACTGAGCACCCAGCACCCTGAGCACTGAGCACCCAGCACCCTGAGTACTGAGCACCCAACGTACAGAGCACCGAGCACCCTGAGCACTGAGCACCCAGCACCCTGAGTACTGAGCACCCAGCACCCTGAGTACTGAGCACCCCGAGTACTGAGCACCCAGCACCCCGAGCACTGAGCACCCAGCACCCTGAGTACTGAGAACAGATCACCCTGAGCACTGAGCACCCAGCACCCCGAGTAATGAGCACCCAGCACCCCGAGTACTGAGCACCGACCACCCCGACCACTGAGCACCCAGCACACTGAGTACTGAGCACCCAGCACCCTGAGTACTGAGCACCCCGAGTACTGAGCACCCAGCACCCCGAGCACTGAGCACCCAGCACCCTGAGTACTGAGAAGAGATCACCCTGAGTACTGAGCACCCAGCACCCTGAGTACTGAACACCCAGCACCCTGAGCACTGAGCACTGAGCACCCAGCACCCTGAGCACTGAGCACTGACCACCCAGCACCCCGAGCACTGAGCACCCAGCACCCCGAGCACTGAGTACTGAGCACCCAGCACCCTGGGTACTGAGCACCGAGCTCCCCGAGCACTGAGCACCCAGCACCCTGAGCACTGAGCACCCAGCACCCTGAGCACTGAGCACCCAGCACCCTGAGTACTGAGAACCGAGCACCCTGAGTACTGAGCCCCCAGCACCCCGAGCACTGAGCACAAAGCACCCCGAGCACTGAGCACCCAGCACCCCGAGAATGAGCACCCAGCACCCTGAGTACTGAGCACCCAGCACCCTGAGCACCGAGCACCCAGGACCCCGAGCACTGAGTACTGAGCACCCAGCACCCTGAGTACTGAGCACCGAGCTCCCCGAGCACTGAGCACCCAGCACCCTGAGCACTGAGCACCCAGCACCCTGAGCACTGAGCACCCAGCACCCTGAGTACTGAGCACCCACCACGCTGAGTACTGAGCACCCAGCACCCTGAGCACTGAGCACCCAACACCCTGAGTACTGAGCACTGAGCACCCAGCACCCCGAGCCCTGAGCACCCAGGACCCTGAGCACTGAGCACCGAGCACCCCGAGCACTGAGCACCCAGCACCCTGAGCACTCAGCACCCATCACCCCGATCACTGAGCACCCAGCACCCAGAGCACTGAGCACCCAGCACCCTGAGAACTGAGCACCCAGCACCCAGAGAACTGAGCACCCAGCACACTGAGCACTGAGCACCCAGCACCCTGAGTACTGAGCACCCAGCACCCTGAGTACTGAGCACCCAGACCCCGAGCACTGAGCACCCAGCACCCCTAGCACTGTGCACCCAGCACCCTGAGTACTGAGCACCCAGCACTTTGAGCACTGAGCACCCTGCAGCCCGAGCACTGAGCACCCAGCAAACTGAGCACTGAGTACTGAGCTCCCAGCACCCTGAGCACTGAGCACCCAGAACCCTGAGCACTGAGCACCCAGCACCCTGAGTACTGAGCACCTAGCACCCCAAGCACTGAGCACCCAGCACCCTGAGTACTGAGCATCAAGCACGCTGAGCACTGAGCACCCAGCACCCTGAGCACTGAGCACCCAGCACCCCGAGTACTGAGCACCCAGCACCCTGAGTACTGAGCACCCAGCACCCTGAGTACTGAGCACCCAGCACTTTGGGCACTGAGCACCCAGCACCCTGAGCACTGAGCACCCAGCACCCTGAGTACTGAGCATCAAGCACGCTGAGCACTGAGCACCTAGCACCCTGAGCACTGAGCACCCAGCACCCTGAGCAATGAGCACTCAGCACCCTGAGTACTGAGCACCGAGCACCCCGAGCACTGAGCACCGGGTACCCCGAGCACTGAGCACCCAGCACACTGAGTACTGAGCACCCAGCACCCTGAGTACTGAGCACCCAGCACGCTGAGTACTGAGCACCCAGCACCCTGAGCACTGAGCACCCAACACCCTGAGTACTGAGCACTGAGCACCCAGCACCCCAAGCACTAAGCACCCAGCACCCTGAGTACTGAGTACTGAGCACCCTGAGTACTGAGCACCCAGCACCCTGAGTACTGAGCACCGAGCTCCCCGAGCACTGAGCACCCAGCACCCTGAGCACTGAGCACCCAGCACCCTGAGCACTGAGCACTCAGCACCCTGAGTACTGAGCACCGAGCACCCCGAGCACTGAGCACCGGGTACCCCGAGCTTTGAGTACCCAGCACCCTGAGTACTGAGAACCCAGCACCCTGAGTACTGAGCACTGAGCACTGAGCACCCTGAGCACTGAGCACCCAGCACCCTGAGCAATGAGCATCCAGCATCCTGAGCACTGAGTACTGAGCACCCAGCACCCTGAGCACTGAGCACCCAGCACCCTGAGTACTGAGCACCCAGCACCCCAAACACTGAGCACCGAGCACCCTGAGAACTGAGCACCGAGCACCCTGAGTACTGAGCACTCAGCACCATGAGTACTGAGCCCCGTGCACCCAGAGTACTGAGCAACCTGAGTACTGAGCACCCAGCACCCCGAGAATGAGCACCCAGCACCATGAGTACTGAGCACCGAGCACCCTGAGCACTGAGCACCCAGCACCCTGAGTACTGAGCACCAAGCACCCTGAGTACTGAGCACCCAGCACCCTGAGTACTGAGCACCCAGCACCCTGAGTTCTGAGCACCCAGCACCCTGAGTACTGAGCACACTGAGTACTGAGCAACCAGCACCCTGAGCACTGAGCACCCAGCACCCCGAGCACTGAGCACCCAGCACCCCGAGCACTGAGCATTGAGCACCCTGAGCACTGAGGACCCAGCACCCCGAGCACTGAGCACCCAGCACCCTGAGTACTGAGCACCCAGCACCCTGAGCACTGAGGACCCAGCACCCCGAGCACTGAGCACCCAGCACGCTGAGTACTGAGCACTGAGCACCCAGCACCCTGAGTACTGAGCACCCAGCACCCTGAGTACTGAGCACCCAGCACCCCGAGCACTGAGCACTGAGCAACCTGAGTACTGAGCACTGAGCACCCTTAGTACAGAGCACCGAGCACCCTGACTGAGCACTGAGCACCCTGAGGACTGAGCACCCAGCACCCTGAGCAATGAGCATCCAGCATCCTGAGCACTGAGCACTGAGCACACAGCACCCTGAGTACTGAGCACCCTGAGTACTGAGCACCCAGCACCCCTAGCCCTGAGCACCCAGCACCCTGAGAACTTAGCACCCAGCAAATGAGCACTGAGCACCCAGCACCCTGAGTACTGAGCACCGAGCACCCTGAGTACTGAGCACCCAGCACCCTGAGTACTGAGCACCGAGCACCCCGAGTACTGAGCACCCAGCACCCTGAGAACTGAGCACCCAGCACCCCGAGCACTGAGCACCCAGCACCCTGACTACTGAGCACCGAGCACGCCGAGCACTGAGCACCCAGCACCCTGAGCACTGAGCACCCAGCACCCTGAGTACTGAGCATATAGCACCCTGAGTACTGAGCACACAGCACCCTGAGCACTGAGCACCCAGCAGCCTGAGTACTGAGCACCCAGCACCCTGAGTACTGAGCACCCAGCACCCTGAGTACTGAGCACCCAGCACCCTGAGTACTGAGCACCAAGCACCCTGAGTACTGAGCACCGAGCACCCCGAGTACTGAGCACCCAGCACCCAGAGCACTGAGCACCCAGCACCCTGAGCACTGAGCACCCAGCACCCTGAGTCCTGAGTACTGAGCACCCTGAGTACTGAGCACCCAGCATCCTGAGCCCTGAGCACCCAGCACCCTGAGTACTGAGCACCGAGCACCCCAGGCACTGAGCTCCCAGCACCCTGAGTACTGAGCACCCAGCACCAAAAGTACTGAGCACCGAGCATCCTGAGCACTGAGCACCGAGAACCCCGAGCACTGAGCACCCAGCACCCTGAGTACTGAGCACCCAGCACCAAGAGTACTGAGCAGCGAGCACCCCGAGCACTGAGCACCCAGCACATTGAGTAATGAGCACCCAGCACCCCGAGTACTGAGCACCCAGCACCAAAAGTACTGAGCACCGAGCATCCTGAGCACTGAGCACCCAGCAGCCCGAGAATGAGCACCCAGCACCCTGAGTACTGAGCACCCAGCACACCGAGCACTGAGAACCCTGAATACTGAGCACCCAGCACCCTGAGTACTGTGCACTAAGCACCCAGAGCGCTGAGCACCCAGGACCCCGAGCACTGACTACTGAGCACCCAGCACCCTGAGTACTGAGCACCGAGCTCCCCGAGCACTGAGCACCCTGAGTACTGAGCACCCAGCACCCTGAGTACTGAGTACCCAGCACCCTGAGCACTGAGCACCCAGCACCCTGAGTACTGAGCACCCAGCACCCGAGCACTGAGCACCCAGCACCCTGAGTACTGAGCACTCAGCACCCTTAGTACTGAGCAACCTGAGCACTGAGCACCCAGCACCCTGAGTACTGGGCACCCTGAGGACTGAGCACCGATCACCCTGAGCACTGAGTACCCAGCACCCTGAGTACTGAGCACCCAGCACCCTGAGCACTGAGCACACAGCACCCTGCGTACTGAGCAGCGAGCACCCTGAGTACTGAGCACCCAGCACCCTGAGTACTGAGCACCCAGCACCCTGAGTACTGAGCACCGAGTACCCCGAGTACAGAGCACCCAGCACCCTGAGCACTCAGCACCCAGCACCCCGAGCACTGAGCACCCAGCACCCTGAGTACTGAACTCCCAGCACCCCGATCCCTGAGCATGCAGCACCCTGAGTACTGAGCACCCTGAGTACTGAGCACCGATCACCCTGAGCACTGAGCACCCAGCACCCTGAGTACTGAGCACCCAACGTACTGAGCACCGAGCACACCGAGCACTGAGCACCCAGCACCCTGAGTACTGAGCACCGAGCACCCTGAGCACTGAGCACCCAGCACCCTGAGTACTGAGCACCGAGCACCCCGAGCACTGAGCACCCAGCGCCCAGAGCACTGAGCACCCAGCACACCGAGCACTGAGCACCCAGCACCCGTAGCACTGAGCACCCAGCACCCCGAGCAATGAGCACCCAGCACGCCGAGAATGAGCACCCAGCACCCTGAGTACTGAGAACCGAGCAACCTGAGTACTGAGCACCCAGCACCCTGAGTACTGAGCCCCCAGCACCCTGAGTACTGAGCACCCAGCACCCCGAGCACTGAGCACCCAGCACCCTGAGTACTGAGCACCCAGCACCCTGAGTACTGAGCACCCAGCATCCTGAGCAATGAGCACCCTGAGTACTGAGCACCCAGCACCCTGAGTACTGAGCACCGAGCACCCCGAGCACTGAGCACCCAGCACCGCGAGCACTGAGCACATAGCACCCCGAGCACTGAGCACCCAGCACCCTGAGTACTGAGCACCCAGCACCCTGAGTACTGAGCACCTCGAGCACTGAGCACCCAGCACCCTGAGTACTGAGCACGGAGCACCCCGAGCACTGAGCACCCAGCACCGTGAGCACTGGGCACATAGCACCCCGAGCACTGAGCACCCAGCACCCTGAGTACTGAGCACCCAGCACCCTGAGTACTGAGCACCCAGCACCCTGAGCACTGAGTACCCAGCACCCTGAGCACTGAGCACCCAGCACCCTGAGCACTGAGCACACAGCACCCTGAGCACTGAGCACTCAGCACCCTGAGTACTGAGCACTGAGCACCCAGCACCCCGAGCACTGAGCACCCAGCACCCTGAGTACTGAGCTCCGAGCACCCCGAGCACTGAGCATCCGGAGCACTGAGCACCCAACACCCTGAGCACTGAGCACCCAGCACCCTGAGTACTGAGCTCCGAGCACCCCGAGCACTGAGCACCCAGCACCCCGAGCACTGAGTACTGAGCACCCAGCACCCTGAGTACTGAGCACCGAGCTCCCCAAGCACTGAGCACCCAGCACCCTGAGCACTGAGCACCCAGCACCCTGAGTACTGAGAACTGAGCACCCTGAGTACTGAGCCCCCAGCACCCCGAGCACTGAGCACAAAGCACCCCGAGCACTGAGCACCCAGCACCCCAAGAATGAGCACCCAGCACCCTGAGTACTGAGCACCCAGCACCCTGAGCACCGAGCACCCAGTACCCCGAGCACTGAGTACTGAGCACCCAGCACCCTGAGTACTGAGAACCGAGCTCCCCGAGCACTGAGCACCCAGCACCCTGAGCACTGAGCACCCAGCACCCTGAGCACTGAGCACCCAGCACCCTGAGTACTGAGCACCCACCACGCTGAGTACTGAGCACCCAGCACCCTGAGCACTGAGCACCCAACACCCTGAGTACTGAGCACTGAGCACCCAGCACCCTGAGCCCTGAGCACCCAGGACCCTGAGCACTGAGCACCGAGCACCCCGAGCACTGAGCACCCAGCACCCTGAGCACTCAGCACCCACCACCCCGATCACTGAGCACCCAGCACCCAGAGCACTGAGCACCCAGCACCCTGAGAACTGAGCACCCAGCACCCAGAGAACTGAGCACCCAGCACACTGAGCACTGAACACCCAGCACCCTGAGTACTGAGCACGCAGCACCCTGAATACTGAGCACCCAGACCCCGAGCACTGAGCACCCAGCACCCCTAGCACTGTGCACCCAGCACCCTGAGTACTGAGCACCCAGCACCCTGAGCACTGAGCACCCTGCAGCCCGAGCACTGAGCACCCAGCAAACTGAGCACTGAGTACTGAGCTCCCAGCACCCTGAGCACTGAGCACCCAGAACCCTGAGCACTGAGCACCCAGCACCCTGAGTACTGAGCACCCAGCACCCCAAGCACTGAGCACCCAGCACCCTGAGTACTGAGCATCAAGCACGCTGAGCACTGAGCACCCAGCACCCTGAGCACTGAGCACCCAGCACCCCGAGTACTGAGCACCCAGCACCCTGAGTACTGAGCACCCAGCACGGTGAGTACTGAGCACACAGCACTTTGAGCACTGAGCACCCAGCACCCTGAGCACTGAGCACCCAGCACCCTGAGTACTGAGCATCAAGCACGCTGAGCACTGAGCACCTAGCACCCTGAGCACTGAGCACCCAGCACCCTGAGCAATGAGCACTCAGCACCCTGAGTACTGAGCACCGAGCACCCCGAGCACTGAGCACCGGGTACCCCGAGCACTGAGCACCCAGCATACTGAGTACTGAGCACCCAGCACCCTGAGTACTGAGCACCCAGCACGCTGAGTACTGAGCACCCAGCACCCTGAGCACTGAGCACCCAACACCCTGAGTACTGAGCACTGAGCACCCAGCACCCCAAGCACTGAGCACCCAGCACCCTGAGTACTGAGTACTGAGCACCCTGAGTACTGAGCACCCAGCACCCTGAGTACTGAGCACCGAGCTCCCCGAGAACTGAGCACCCAGCACCCTGAGCACTGAGCACCCAGCACCCTGAGCACTGAGCACTCAGCACCCTGAGTACTGAGCACCGAGCACCCCGAGCACTGAGCACCGGGTACCCCGAGCATTGAGCACCCAGCACCCTGAGTACTGAGCACCCAGCACCCTGAGTACTGAGCACTGAGCACTGAGCACCCTGAGCACTGAGCACCCAGCACCCTGAGCAATGAGCATCCAGCATCCTGAGCACTGAGTACTGAGCACCCAGCACCCTGAGCACTGAGCACCCAGCACCCTGAGTACTGAGAACCCAGCACCCCAAACACTGAGCACCGAGCACCCTGAGAACTGAGCACCGAGCACCCTGAGTACTGAGCACTCAGCACCATGAGTACTGAGCCCTGTGCACCCAGAGTACTGAGCAACCTGAGTACTGAGCACCCAGCACCCCGAGAATGAGCACCCAGCACCATGAGTACTGAGCACCGAGCACCCTGAGCACTGAGCACCCAGCACCCTGAGTACTGAGCACCAAGCACCCTGAGTACTGAGCACCAAGCACCCTGAGTACTGAGCACCCAGCACCCTGAGTTCTGAGCACCCAGCACCCTGAGCACTGAGCACACTGAGTACTGAGCAACCAGCACCCTGAGCACTGAGCACCCAGCACCCCGAGCACTGAGCACCCAGCACCCCGAGCACTGAGCATTGAGCACCCTGAGCACTGAGGACCCAGCACCCCGAGCACTGAGCACCCAGCACCCTGAGTACTGAGCACCCAGCACCCTGAGCACTGAGGACCCAGCACCCCGAGCACTGAGCACCCAGCACGCTGAGTACTGAGCACTGAGCACCCAGCACCCTGAGTACTGAGCACCCAGCACCCTGAGTACTGAGCACCCAGCACCCTGAGTACTGAGCACCCAGCACCCCGAGCACTGAGCACTGAGCAACCTGAGTACTGAGCACTGAGCACCCAGCACCCTGAGTACTGAGCACCCAGCACCCTGAGCACTGAGCACCCAGCACCCTGAGTACTGAGCACCCAACGTACAGAGCACCGAGCACCCTGAGCACTGAGCACCCAGCACCCTGAGTACTGAGCACCCAGCACCCTGAGTACTGAGCACCCCGAGTACTGAGCACCCAGCACCCCGAGCACTGAGCACCCAGCACCCTGAGTACTGAGAACAGATCACCCTGAGCACTGAGCACCCAGCACCCCGAGTACGGAGCACCCAGCACCCCGAGTACTGAGCACCGACCACCCCGACCACTGAGCACCCAGCACCCTGAGTACTGAGCACCCAACGTACTGAGCACCGAGCACACCGAGCACTGAGCACCCAGCACCCTGAGTACTGAGCACCGAGCACCCTGAGCACTGAGCACCCAGCACCCTGAGTACTGAGCACCGAGCACCCCGAGCACTGAGCACCCAGCGCCCAGAGCACTGAGCACCCAGCACACCGAGCACTGAGCACCCAGCACCCGTAGCACTGAGCACCCAGCACCCCGAGCAATGAGCACCCAGCACCCTGAGTACTGAGCACCCAGCACCACGAGTCCTGTGCACCCAGAAACCTGAGCACCGAACACCCAGCACCCCGAGCACTGACCACCCAGCACCCTGAGCACTGAGCACCCAGCACCCTGAGTACTGAGCACTGAACACCCCGAGTACTGAGCACCCAGCACCCCGAGCAGTGAGCACCGAGCACCGCGAGCACTGAGCACCCAGCACCCCGAGCACTGAGCACCCAGAACACTGAGCACTGAGCACCCAGCACCCCGAGCACTGAGCACCCAGCACCCGGAGCACTGAGCACCCAGCACCCCGAGCACTGAGCACCCAGCACCCTGAGCACTGAGCACCCAGCACCCTGAGTACTCAGCACCCAGCACCCTGAGCACTGAGCAACCAGCACCCTGAGTACTGAGCACCCTGCACCCCAAGCACTGAGCACTTTGAGTACTGAGCACCCAGCACCCCAAGCACTGAGCACACTGAGTACTGAGCAACCAGCACCCTGATTAATGAGCACCCAGCACCCCGAGCACTGAGCACCCAGCACCCTGAGTACTGAGCACCGAGCACCCTGAGTACTGAGCACCCAGCACCCTGAGTACTGAGCACCCAGCGTACTGAGCACCCAGCACCCTGATAATTGAGCACCCAGCACCCCGAGCACTGAACACCCAGCACCCTGAGTACTGAGCACCGAGCACCCTGAGTACTGAGCACCCAGCACCCAGAGCACTGAGCACCCAGCACCCTGAGTACTGAGCACCGAGCACCCCGAGTACTGAGCACCCAGCACCCCGAGCACTGAGCACCCAGCACCCCGAGCACTGAGCACCCAGCACACCGAGCACTCAACACCCAGCACCCCGAGCACTGAGCACCCAGCGTACTGAGCACCCAGCACCCTGAGTACTGAGCACCCTGCACCCCAAGCACTGAGCACCCTGAGTACTGAGCACCCAGCACTCCAAGCACTGAGCACCCTGAGTACTGAGCACCCAGCACCCTGATTAATGAGCACCCAGCACCCCGAGCACTGAGCACCCAGCACCCTGAGTACTGAGCACCGAGCACCCTGAGTACTGAGCACCCAGCACCCTGAGTACTGAGCACCCAGCGTACTGAGCACCCAGCACCCTGATTAATGAGCACCCAGCACCCTGAGCACTGAACACAGAGCACCCTGAGTACTGAGCACCGAGCACCCTGAGTACTGAGCACCCAGCACCCTGAGCACTGAGCACCCAGCACCCTGAGTACTGAGCACCGAGCACCCTGAGTACTGAGCACCCAGCACCCCGAGCACTGAGCACCCAGCACCCCGAGCACTGAGCACCCAGCACACTGAGCACTCAGCACCCAGCACCCCGAGCACTGAGCACCCAGCACACCGAGCACTGAGCACCCAGCACCCCGAGCACCGAGCACCATGAGTACTAAGCACCGAGCACCCTGAGCACTGAGCACCCAGCACCCTGAGCACTGAGCACCCAGCACCCTGAGTACTGAGCACCCAGCACCCCGAGCACTGAGCACCCAGCAACCTGAGTACTGAGCACCCAGCACCCTGAGCACTGAGCACCCAGCACCCTGAGGACTGAGTACCCAGCACCCGAGCACTGAACACCCAGCACCTTGAGCACTGAGCACCCTGAGTACTGAGCACGGAGCACCCTGAGTACTGAGCACTGAGCACCCTTAGTACTGAGCACCCAGCACCCTGAGTACTGAGCACCCAGCAACCTGAGCACTGAGCACCGAGCACCCTGAGCACTGAGCACCCAGCACCCTGAGCACTGAGCACCCAGCACCCTGAGCACTGAGTACCCAGCACCCTGTGTACTGAGCACCCTGAGTACTGAGCACACAGCACCCTGTGCACTGAGCACCCAGTACCCCGAGCACTGAGCACCCAGCACCCTGAGCACTGAGCACCCTGAGTACTGAGCACTGAGCACCCTGAGTACTGAGCACTGAGCACCCTGAGTACTGAGCACCCAGCAACCTGAGTACTGAGCACCCAGCACCCTGAGCACTGAGCACCGAGCACCCCGAGCACTGAGCACCCAGCACCCGGAGTACTGAGCACCCAGCACCCTGAGTACTCAGCACCGAGCACCCTGAGTACTGAGCACCCAGTACCCTGAGCACTGAACACACAGCACCCTGAGTACTGAGCACCCCGAGCACTGACCACCCAGCACCCTGAGCACTGAGGACCCAGCACCCTTAGTACTGAGCACCCAGCACCCTGAGCACTGAGCACCCAGCACCCTGAGTACTGAGCACCCAGCACCCTGAGCACTGAGCACCCAGGACCCTGAGTATTGAGCATCCAGCACCCCGAGCACTGAGCACCCAGCACCCTGTGTACTGAGGACTGAGCACCCAGCATCCCGAGCACTGAGCACTGAGTACCCAGCACCCCGAGCACTGAGCACCCAGCACCCTGAGCACTGAGCACCCTGAGTACTGAGCACCCAGAGCACTGAGCACTGAGCACCCTGAGTACTGAGCACCGAGCACCCTGAGTACTGTGCACCCAGAACTCTGAGCACTGAGCACAAAGCAAGCTGAGTACTGAGCACCCTGAGTACTGAGCACCGAGGACCCTGATCACCCAGTACCCTGAGTACTGAGCACCGAGCACCCCGAGTACTGAGCACCCAGCACCCTGAGCACTGAGCACCCAGCACCCCGAGCACTGAGCACCCAGCACCTTGAGTACTGAGCACCGAGCACCCCGAGCACTGAGCACCCAGCACCCTGAGTACTGAGCACCCAGCACCCCGAGCACTGAGCACCCAGCACCCTGAGTACTGAGCACCCAGAACCCTGAGTACTGAGCACTGAGCACCCCGAGCACGGAGCACCCAACACCCCGAGCACTGAGCACCCAGCACCCTGAGTACTGAGCACCCAGCACCCTGAGTACTGAGCACTCAGCACCCTGAGTACTGAGCACTGAGCACCCCGAGCACTGAGCACCCAGCACCCTGAGCACTGAGCACCCTGAGGACTGAGCACCCAGCACCCTGAGTACTGAGCACCCAGCATCCTGAGTACTGAGCACAGATCACCCTGAGCACTGAGCATCCAGCACCCCGAGCACTGAGCACCCAGCACCCCGAGTACTGAGCATCCTGAGTACTGAGCACCCAGCACCCCGAGCACTGAGCACCCAGCACCCTGAGTACTGAGCACCCTGAGTGCTGAGCACCCAGCACCCTGAGTACTGAGCACCCAGCACCCTGAGTACTTAGCACCCAGCACCTGATCACTGAGCACCCAGCACCCTGAGTACTGAGCACCGAGCACCCTGAGTACTGAGCACCCAGCACCCTGAGTACTGAGCACCCAGCACCCCGAGTACTGAGGACCCAGCACCCTGAGCACTTAGCACCCAGCACCCTGAGCACTGAGCACCCAGCACCCGAGAATGAGCACCCAGCACCCTGAGTACTGAGAACCGAGCACCCTGAGTACATAGCACACAGCACGCTGAGCACTGAGCACCCAGCACCCCGAGTACTGAGCACCCAGCACCCCGAGCACTGAGCACCCAGCACCCCGAGAATGAGCACCCAGCACCCTGAGTACTGAGCACCGATCACCCTGAGCACTGAGCACCCAGCACCCTGAGTACTGAGCACCCAACGTACTGAGCACCGAGCACACCGAGCACTGAGCACCCAGCACCCTGAGTACTGACCACCCAGCACCCTGAATACTGAGCACCCAGCACCCTGAGTACTGTGCACTAAGCACCCAGAGCGCTGAGCACCCAGGACCCCGAGCACTGAGTACTGAGCACCCAGCACCCTGAGTACTGAGCACCGAGCTCCCCGAGCACTGAGCACCCTGATTACTGAGCACCCAGCACCCTGAGTACTGAGCACCCAGCACCCTGAGTACTGAGCACCCAGCACCCCGAGTACAGAGCACCCAGCACCCTGAGCACTGAGCACCCAGCACCCTGAGTACTGAGCTCCCAGCACCCCGAGCCCTGAGCACCCAGCACCCTGAGTACTGAGCACCCTGAGTACTGAGCACCGATCACCCTGAACACTGAGCACCCAGCACCCTGAGTACTGAGCACCCAACGTACTGAGCACCGAGCACACCGAGCACTGAGCACCCAGCACCCTGAGTACTGAGCACCGAGCACCCTGAGCACTGAGCACCCAGCACCCTGAGTACTGAGCACCCTGAGTACTGAGCACACAGCACCCTGTGCACTGAGCACCCAGCACCCCGAGCACTGAGCACCCAGCACCCTGAGCACTGAGCACCCTGAGTACTGAGCACTGAGCACCCTGAGTACTGAGCACTGAGCACCCTGAGTACTGAGCACCCAGCAACCTGAGTACTGAGCACCCAGCACCCTGAGCAATGAGCACCCTGAGTACTGAGCACCCAGCACCCTGAGCACTGAGCACCGAGCACCCCGAGCACTGAGCACCCAGCACCCGGAGTACTAAGCACCCAGCACCCTGAGTACTCAGCACCGAGCACCCTGAGTACTGAGCACCCAGCACCCTGAGTACTGAGCACCCAGCTCCCTGAGCACTGAGCACCCAGGACCCTGAGTACTGAGCATCCAGCACCCCGAGCACTGAGCACCCAGCAATCTGTGTACTGAGGACTGAGCACCCAGCACCCCGAGCACTGAGCACTGAGTACCCAGCACCCCGAGCACTGAGCACCCAGCACCCTGAGCACTGAGCACCCTGAGTACTGAGCACCCAGAGCACTGAGCACTGAGCACCCTGAGTACTGAGCACCGAGCACCCTGAGTACTGAGCACCCAGCACCCTGAGTACTGAGCACCCAGCATCCTGAGTACTGAGCACAGATCACCCTGAGCACTGAGCATCCAGCACCCCGAGCACTGAGCACCCAGCACCCCGAGTACTGAGCACCCTGAGTACTGAGCACCCAGCACCCCAAGCACTGAGCACCCAGCACCCTGAGTACTGAGCACCCTGAGTGCTGAGCACCCAGCACCCTGAGTACTGAGCACCCAGCACCCTGAGTACTTAGCACCCAGCACCTGAGCACTTAGCACCCAGCACCCTGAGTACTGAGCACCGAGCACCCTGAGTACTGAGCACCCAGCACCCTGAGTACTGAGCACCCAGCACCCCGAGTACTGAGCACCGAGCACCCCGAGTACTGAGGACCCAGCACCCTGAGCACTTAGCACCCAGCACCCTGAGCACTGAGCACCCAGCACCCGAGAATGAGCACCCAGCACCCTGAGTACTGAGAACTGAGCACCCTGAGTACATAGCACACAGCACGCTGAGCACTGAGCACCCAGCACCCCGAGTACTGAGCACCCAGCACCCGAGCACTGAGCACCCAGCACCCCGAGAATGAGCACCCAGCACCCTGAGTACTGAGCACCCAGCACCCTGTGTACTGAGCACCCAGCACCCCGAGCACTGAGCACCCTGAATACTGAGCACCCAGCACCCTGAGTACTGTGCACTAAGCACCCAGAGCGCTGAGCACCCAGGACCCCGAGCACTGAGCACCCTGAGGACTGAGCACCCAGCACCAAGAGTACTGAGCAGCGAGCACCCCGAGCACTGAGCACCCAGCACCCTGAGTACTGAGCACCCAGCATCCTGAGTACTGAGCACAGATAACCCTGAGCACTGAGCATCCAGCACCCCGAGCACTGAGCACCCAGCACCCCGAGTACTGAGCACCCTGAGTACTGAGCACCCAGCACCCCGAGCACTGAGCACCCAGCACCCTGAGTACTGAGCACCCTGAGTGCTGAGCACCCAGCACCCTGAGTACTGAGCACCCAGCACCCTGAGTACTTAGCACCCAGCACCTGAGCACTGAGCACCCAGCACCCTGAGTACTGAGCACCGAGCACCCTGAGTACTGAGCACCCAGCACCCTGAGTACTGAGCACCCAGCGTACTGAGCACCCAGCACCCTGATTAATGAGCACCCAGCACCCTGAGCACTGAACACCCAGCACCCTGAGTACTGAGCACCGAGCACCCTGAGTACTGAGCACCCAGCACCCTGAGCACTGAGCACCCAGCACCCTGAGTACTGAGCACCGAGCACCCTGAGTACTGAGCACCCAGCACCCCGAGCACTGAGCACCCAGCACCCCGAGCACTGAGCACCCAGCACACTGAGCACTCAGCACCCAGCACCCCGAGCACTGAGCACCCAGCACACCGAGCACTGAGCACCCAGCACCCCGAGCACCGAGCACCATGAGTACTAAGCACCGATCACCCTGAGCACTGAGCACCCAGCACCCTGAGCACTGAGCACCCAGCACCCTGAGTACTGAGCACCCAGCACCCCGAGCACTGAGCACCCAGCAACCTGAGTACTGAGCACCCAGCACCCTGAGCACTGAGCACCGAGTACCGTGAGCACTGAGCACCCAGCACCCTGAGGACTGAGTACCCAGCACCCGAGCACTGAACACCCAGCACCTTGAGCACTGAGCACCCTGAGTACTGAGCACGGAGCACCCTGAGTACTGAGCACTGAGCACCCTTAGTACTGAGCACCCAGCACCCTGAGTACTGAGCACCCAGCAACCTGAGCACTGAGCACCGAGCACCCTGAGCACTGCGCACCCAGCACCCTGAGCACTGAGCACCCAGCACCCTGAGCACTGAGTACCCAGCACCCTGAGTACTGAGCACCCTGAGTACTGAGCACACAGCACCCTGTGCACTGAGCACCCAGTACCCCGAGCACTGAGCACCCAGCACCCTGAGCACTGAGCACCCTGAGTACTGAGCACTGAGCACCCTGAGTACTGAGCACTGAGCACCCTGAGTACTGAGCACCCAGCAACCTGAGTACTGAGCACCCAGCACCCTGAGCACTGAGCACCGAGCACCCCGAGCACTGAGCACCCAGCACCCGGAGTACTGAGCACCCAGCACCCTGAGTACTCAGCACCGAGCACCCTGAGTACTGAGCACCCAGTACCCTGAGCACTGAACACACAGCACCCTGAGTACTGAGCACCCCGAGCACTGACCACCCAGCACCCTGAGCACTGAGGACCCAGCACCCTTAGTACTGAGCACCCAGCACCCTGAGAACTGAGCACCCAGCACCCTGAGTACTGAGCACCCAGCACCCTGAGCACTGAGCACCCAGGACCCTGAGTATTGAGCATCCAGCACCCCGAGCACTGAGCACCCAGCACCCTGTGTACTGAGGACTGAGCACCCAGCACCCCGAGCACTGAGCACTGAGTACCCAGCACCCCGAGCACTGAGCACCCAGCACCCTGAGCACTGAGCACCCTGAGTACTGAGCACCCAGAGCACTGAGCACTGAGCACCCTGAGTACTGAGCACCGAGCACCCTGAGTACTGTGCACCCAGCACTCTGAGCACTGAGCACAAAGCAAGCTGAGTACTGAGCACCCTGAGTACTGAGCACCGAGGACCCTGATCACCCAGTACCCTGAGTACTGAGCACCGAGCACCCCGAGTACTGAGCACCCAGCACCCTGAGCACTGAGCACCCAGCACCCCGAGCACTGAGCACCCAGCACCTTGAGTACTGAGCACCGAGCACCCCGAGCACTGAGCACCCAGCACCCTGAGTACTGAGCACCCAGCACCCCGAGCACTGAGCACCCAGCACCCTGAGTACTGAGCACCCAGAACCCTGAGTACTGAGCACTGAGCACCCCGAGCACGGAGCACCCAACACCCCGAGCACTGAGCACCCAGCACCCTGAGTACTGAGCACCCAGCACCCTGAGTACTGAGCACTCAGCACCCTGAGTACTGAGCACTGAGCACCCCGAGCACTGAGCACCCAGCACCCTGAGCACTGAGCACCCTGAGGACTGAGCACCCAGCACCCTGAGTACTGAGCACCCAGCATCCTGAGTACTGAGCACAGATCACCCTGAGCACTGAGCATCCAGCACCCCGAGCACTGAGCACCCAGCACCCCGAGTACTGAGCATCCTGAGTACTGAGCACCCAGCACCCCGAGCACTGAGCACCCAGCACCCTGAGTACTGAGCACCCTGAGTGCTGAGCACCCAGCACCCTGAGTACTGAGCACCCAGCACCCTGAGTACTTAGCACCCAGCACCTGATCACTGAGCACCCAGCACCCTGAGTACTGAGCACCGAGCACCCTGAGTACTGAGCACCCAGCACCCTGAGTACTGAGCACCCAGCACCCCGAGTACTGAGGACCCAGCACCCTGAGCACTTAGCACCCAGCACCCTGAGCACTGAGCACCCAGCACCCGAGAATGAGCACCCAGCACCCTGAGTACTGAGAACCGAGCACCCTGAGTACATAGCACACAGCACGCTGAGCACTGAGCACCCAGCACCCCGAGTACTGAGCACCCAGCACCCCGAGCACTGAGCACCCAGCACCCCGAGAATGAGCACCCAGCACCCTGAGTACTGAGCACCGATCACCCTGAGCACTGAGCACCCAGCACCCTGAGTACTGAGCACCCAACGTACTGAGCACCGAGCACACCGAGCACTGAGCACCCAGCACCCTGAGTACTGAGCACCCAGCACCCTGAATACTGAGCACCCAGCACCCTGAGTACTGTGCACTAAGCACCCAGAGCGCTGAGCACCCAGGACCCCGAGCACTGAGTACTGAGCACCCAGCACCCTGAGTACTGAGCACCGAGCTCCCCGAGCACTGAGCACCCTGATTACTGAGCACCCAGCACCCTGAGTACTGAGCACCCAGCACCCTGAGTACTGAGCACCCAGCACCCCGAGTACAGAGCACCCAGCACCCTGAGCACTGAGCACCCAGCACCCTGAGTACTGAGCTCCCAGCACCCCGAGCCCTGAGCACCCAGCACCCTGAGTACTGAGCACCCTGAGTACTGAGCACCGATCACCCTGAACACTGAGCACCCAGCACCCTGAGTACTGAGCACCCAACGTACTGAGCACCGAGCACACCGAGCACTGAGCACCCAGCACACTGAGCACTGAGCACCGAGCACCCCGAGCACTGAGCACCCAGCACCCGGAGTACTAAGCACCCAGCACCCTGAGTACTCAGCACCGAGCACCCTGAGTACTGAGCACCCAGCACCCTGAGTACTGAGCACCCAGCTCCCTGAGCACTGAGCACCCAGGACCCTGAGTACTGAGCATCCAGCACCCCGAGCACTGAGCACCCAGCAATCTGTGTACTGAGGACTGAGCACCCAGCACCCCGAGCACTGAGCACTGAGTACCCAGCACCCCGAGCACTGAGCACCCAGCACCCTGAGCACTGAGCACCCTGAGTACTGAGCACCCAGAGCACTGAGCACTGAGCACCCTGAGTACTGAGCACCGAGCACCCTGAGTACTGAGCACCCAGCACCCTGAGTACTGAGCACCCAGCATCCTGAGTACTGAGCACAGATCACCCTGAGCACTGAGCATCCAGCACCCCGAGCACTGAGCACCCAGCACCCCGAGTACTGAGCACCCTGAGTACTGAGCACCCAGCACCCCGAGCACTGAGCACCCAGCACCCTGAGTACTGAGCACCCTGAGTACTGAGCACCCAGCACCCCGAGCACTGAGCACCCAGCACCCCGAGTACTGAGCACCCTGAGTACTGAGCACCCAGCACCCCGAGCACTGAGCACCCAGCACCCTGAGTACTGAGCACCCTGAGTGCTGAGCACCCAGCACCCTGAGTACTGAGCACCCAGCACCCTGAGTACTTAGCACCCAGCACCTGAGCACTGAGCACCCAGCACCCTGAGTACTGAGCACCGAGCACCCTGAGTACTGAGCACCCAGCACCCTGAGTACTGAGCACCCAGCGTACTGAGCACCCAGCACCCTGATTAATGAGCACCCAGCACCCTGAGCACTGAACACCCAGCACCCTGAGTACTGAGCACCGAGCACCCTGAGTACTGAGCACCCAGCACCCTGAGCACTGAGCACCCAGCACCCTGAGTACTGAGCACCGAGCACCCTGAGTACTGAGCACCCAGCACCCCGAGCACTGAGCACCCAGCACCCCGAGCACTGAGCACCCAGCACACTGAGCACTCAGCACCCAGCACCCCGAGCACTGAGCACCCAGCACACCGAGCACTGAGCACCCAGCACCCCGAGCACCGAGCACCATGAGTACTAAGCACCGATCACCCTGAGCACTGAGCACCCAGCACCCTGAGCACTGAGCACCCAGCACCCTGAGTACTGAGCACCCAGCACCCCGAGCACTGAGCACCCAGCAACCTGAGTACTGAGCACCCAGCACCCTGAGCACTGAGCACCGAGTACCGTGAGCACTGAGCACCCAGCACCCTGAGGACTGAGTACCCAGCACCCGAGCACTGAACACCCAGCACCTTGAGCACTGAGCACCCTGAGTACTGAGCACGGAGCACCCTGAGTACTGAGCACTGAGCACCCTTAGTACTGAGCACCCAGCACCCTGAGTACTGAGCACCCAGCAACCTGAGCACTGAGCACCGAGCACCCTGAGCACTGAGCACCCAGCACCCTGAGCACTGAGCACCCAGCACCCTGAGCACTGAGTACCCAGCACCCTGAGTACTGAGCACCCTGAGTACTGAGCACACAGCACCCTGTGCACTGAGCACCCAGTACCCCGAGCACTGAGCACCCAGCACCCTGAGCACTGAGCACCCTGAGTACTGAGCACTGAGCACCCTGAGTACTGAGCACTGAGCACCCTGAGTACTGAGCACCCAGCAACCTGAGTACTGAGCACCCAGCACACTGAGCACTGAGCACCGAGCACCCCGAGCACTGAGCACCCAGCACCCGGAGTACTGAGCACCCAGCACCCTGAGTACTCAGCACCGAGCACCCTGAGTACTGAGCACCCAGTACCCTGAGCACTGAACACACAGCACCCTGAGTACTGAGCACCCCGAGCACTGACCACCCAGCACCCTGAGCACTGAGGACCCAGCACCCTTAGTACTGAGCACCCAGCACCCTGAGCACTGAGCACCCAGCACCCTGAGTACTGAGCACCCAGCACCCTGAGCACTGAGCACCCAGGACCCTGAGTATTGAGCATCCAGCACCCCGAGCACTGAGCACCCAGCACCCTGTGTACTGAGGACTGAGCACCCAGCACCCCGAGCACTGAGCACTGAGTACCCAGCACCCCGAGCACTGAGCACCCAGCACCCTGAGCACTGAGCACCCTGAGTACTGAGCACCCAGAGCACTGAGCACTGAGCACCCTGAGTACTGAGCACCGAGCACCCTGAGTACTGTGCACCCAGCACTCTGAGCACTGAGCACAAAGCAAGCTGAGTACTGAGCACCCTGAGTACTGAGCACCGAGGACCCTGATCACCCAGTACCCTGAGTACTGAGCACCGAGCACCCCGAGTACTGAGCACCCAGCACCCTGAGCACTGAGCACCCAGCACCCCGAGCACTGAGCACCCAGCACCTTGAGTACTGAGCACCGAGCACCCCGAGCACTGAGCACCCAGCACCCTGAGTACTGAGCACCCAGCACCCCGAGCACTGAGCACCCAGCACCCTGAGTACTGAGCACCCAGAACCCTGAGTACTGAGCACTGAGCACCCCGAGCACGGAGCACCCAACACCCCGAGCACTGAGCACCCAGCACCCTGAGTACTGAGCACCCAGCACCCTGAGTACTGAGCACTCAGCACCCTGAGTACTGAGCACTGAGCACCCCGAGCACTGAGCACCCAGCACCCTGAGCACTGAGCACCCTGAGGACTGAGCACCCAGCACCCTGAGTACTGAGCACCCAGCATCCTGAGTACTGAGCACAGATCACCCTGAGCACTGAGCATCCAGCACCCCGAGCACTGAGCACCCAGCACCCCGAGTACTGAGCATCCTGAGTACTGAGCACCCAGCACCCCGAGCACTGAGCACCCAGCACCCTGAGTACTGAGCACCCTGAGTGCTGAGCACCCAGCACCCTGAGTACTGAGCACCCAGCACCCTGAGTACTTAGCACCCAGCACCTGATCACTGAGCACCCAGCACCCTGAGTACTGAGCACCGAGCACCCTGAGTACTGAGCACCCAGCACCCTGAGTACTGAGCACCCAGCACCCCGAGTACTGAGGACCCAGCACCCTGAGCACTTAGCACCCAGCACCCTGAGCACTGAGCACCCAGCACCCGAGAATGAGCACCCAGCACCCTGAGTACTGAGAACCGAGCACCCTGAGTACATAGCACACAGCACGCTGAGCACTGAGCACCCAGCACCCCGAGTACTGAGCACCCAGCACCCCGAGCACTGAGCACCCAGCACCCCGAGAATGAGCACCCAGCACCCTGAGTACTGAGCACCGATCACCCTGAGCACTGAGCACCCAGCACCCTGAGTACTGAGCACCCAACGTACTGAGCACCGAGCACACCGAGCACTGAGCACCCAGCACCCTGAGTACTGAGCACCCAGCACCCTGAATACTGAGCACCCAGCACCCTGAGTACTGTGCACTAAGCACCCAGAGCGCTGAGCACCCAGGACCCCGAGCACTGAGTACTGAGCACCCAGCACCCTGAGTACTGAGCACCGAGCTCCCCGAGCACTGAGCACCCTGATTACTGAGCACCCAGCACCCTGAGTACTGAGCACCCAGCACCCTGAGTACTGAGCACCCAGCACCCCGAGTACAGAGCACCCAGCACCCTGAGCACTGAGCACCCAGCACCCTGAGTACTGAGCTCCCAGCACCCCGAGCCCTGAGCACCCAGCACCCTGAGTACTGAGCACCCTGAGTACTGAGCACCGATCACCCTGAACACTGAGCACCCAGCACCCTGAGTACTGAGCACCCAACGTACTGAGCACCGAGCACACCGAGCACTGAGCACCCAGCACCCTGAGTACTGAGCACCGAGCACCCTGAGCACTGAGCACCCAGCACCCTGAGTACTGAGCACCCTGAGTACTGAGCACACAGCACCCTGTGCACTGAGCACCCAGCACCCCGAGCACTGAGCACCCAGCACCCTGAGCACTGAGCACCCTGAGTACTGAGCACTGAGCACCCTGAGTACTGAGCACTGAGCACCCTGTGTACTGAGCACCCAGCACCCTGAGCAATGAGCACCCTGAGTACTGAGCACCCAGCACCCTGAGCACTGAGCACCGAGCACCCCGAGCACTGAGCACCCAGCACCCGGAGTACTAAGCACCCAGCACCCTGAGTACTCAGCACCGAGCACCCTGAGTACTGAGCACCCAGCACCCTGAGTACTGAGCACCCAGCTCCCTGAGCACTGAGCACCCAGGACCCTGAGTACTGAGCATCCAGCACCCCGAGCACTGAGCACCCAGCAATCTGTGTACTGAGGACTGAGCACCCAGCACCCCGAGCACTGAGCACTGAGTACCCAGCACCCCGAGCACTGAGCACCCAGCACCCTGAGCACTGAGCACCCTGAGTACTGAGCACTCAGAGCACTGAGCACTGAGCACCCTGAGTACTGAGCACCGAGCACCCTGAGTACTGAGCACACAGCACCCTGAGTACTGAGCACCCAGCATCCTGAGTACTGAGCACAGATCACCCTGAGCACTGAGCATCCAGCACCCCGAGCACTGAGCACCCAGCACCCCGAGTACTGAGCACCCTGAGTACTGAGCACCCAGCACCCCGAGCACTGAGCACCCAGCACCCTGAGTACTGAGCACGCTGAGTGCTGAGCACCCAGCACCCTGAGTACTGAGCACCCAGCACCCTGAGTACTTAGCACCCAGCACCTGAGCACTTAGCACCCAGCACCCCGAGCACTGAGCACCCAGCACCTTGAGTACTGAGCACCGAGCACCCCGAGCACTGAGCACCCAGCACCCTGAGTACTGAGCACCCAGCACCCCGAGCACTGAGCACCCAGCACCCTGAGTACTGAGCACCCAGAACCCTGAGTACTGAGCACTGAGCACCCCGAGCACGGAGCACCCAACACCCCGAGCACTGAGCACCCAGCACCCTGAGTACTGAGCACCCAGCACCCTGAGTACTGAGCACTCAGCACCCTGAGTACTGAGCACTGAGCACCCCGAGCACTGAGCACCCAGCACCCTGAGCACTGAGCACCCTGAGGACTGAGCACCCAGCACCCTGAGTACTGAGCACCCAGCATCCTGAGTACTGAGCACAGATCACCCTGAGCACTGAGCATCCAGCACCCCGAGCACTGAGCACCCAGCACCCCGAGTACTGAGCATCCTGAGTACTGAGCACCCAGCACCCCGAGCACTGAGCACCCAGCACCCTGAGTACTGAGCACCCTGAGTGCTGAGCACCCAGCACCCTGAGTACTGAGCACCCAGCACCCTGAGTACTTAGCACCCAGCACCTGATCACTGAGCACCCAGCACCCTGAGTACTGAGCACCGAGCACCCTGAGTACTGAGCACCCAGCACCCTGAGTACTGAGCACCCAGCACCCCGAGTACTGAGGACCCAGCACCCTGAGCACTTAGCACCCAGCACCCTGAGCACTGAGCACCCAGCACCCGAGAATGAGCACCCAGCACCCTGAGTACTGAGAACCGAGCACCCTGAGTACATAGCACACAGCACGCTGAGCACTGAGCACCCAGCACCCCGAGTACTGAGCACCCAGCACCCCGAGCACTGAGCACCCAGCACCCCGAGAATGAGCACCCAGCACCCTGAGTACTGAGCACCGATCACCCTGAGCACTGAGCACCCAGCACCCTGAGTACTGAGCACCCAACGTACTGAGCACCGAGCACACCGAGCACTGAGCACCCAGCACCCTGAGTACTGAGCACCCAGCACCCTGAATACTGAGCACCCAGCACCCTGAGTACTGTGCACTAAGCACCCAGAGCGCTGAGCACCCAGGACCCCGAGCACTGAGTACTGAGCACCCAGCACCCTGAGTACTGAGCACCGAGCTCCCCGAGCACTGAGCACCCTGATTACTGAGCACCCAGCACCCTGAGTACTGAGCACCCAGCACCCTGAGTACTGAGCACCCAGCACCCCGAGTACAGAGCACCCAGCACCCTGAGCACTGAGCACCCAGCACCCTGAGTACTGAGCTCCCAGCACCCCGAGCCCTGAGCACCCAGCACCCTGAGTACTGAGCACCCTGAGTACTGAGCACCGATCACCCTGAACACTGAGCACCCAGCACCCTGAGTACTGAGCACCCAACGTACTGAGCACCGAGCACACCGAGCACTGAGCACCCAGCACCCTGAGTACTGAGCACCGAGCACCCTGAGCACTGAGCACCCAGCACCCTGAGTACTGAGCACCCTGAGTACTGAGCACACAGCACCCTGTGCACTGAGCACCCAGCACCCCGAGCACTGAGCACCCAGCACCCTGAGCACTGAGCACCCTGAGTACTGAGCACTGAGCACCCTGAGTACTGAGCACTGAGCACCCTGAGTACTGAGCACCCAGCAACCTGAGTACTGAGCACCCAGCACCCTGAGCAATGAGCACCCTGAGTACTGAGCACCCAGCACCCTGAGCACTGAGCACCGAGCACCCCGAGCACTGAGCACCCAGCACCCGGAGTACTAAGCACCCAGCACCCTGAGTACTCAGCACCGAGCACCCTGAGTACTGAGCACCCAGCACCCTGAGTACTGAGCACCCAGCTCCCTGAGCACTGAGCACCCAGGACCCTGAGTACTGAGCATCCAGCACCC
Organism: Microtus oregoni; assembly: GCF_018167655.1. Classification (NCBI taxonomy): domain Eukaryota; kingdom Metazoa; phylum Chordata; class Mammalia; order Rodentia; family Cricetidae; genus Microtus; species Microtus oregoni. The sequence continues at coordinate 82,597 of NW_024543334.1, forward strand.
CGAGCACTGAGCACCCAGCAATCTGTGTACTGAGGACTGAGCACCCAGCACCCCGAGCACTGAGCACTGAGTACCCAGCACCCCGAGCACTGAGCACCCAGCACCCTGAGCACTGAGCACCCTGAGTACTGAGCACTCAGAGCACTGAGCACTGAGCACCCTGAGTACTGAGCACCGAGCACCCTGAGTACTGAGCACACAGCACCCTGAGTACTGAGCACCCAGCATCCTGAGTACTGAGCACAGATCACCCTGAGCACTGAGCATCCAGCACCCCGAGCACTGAGCACCCAGCACCCCGAGTACTGAGCACCCTGAGTACTGAGCACCCAGCACCCCGAGCACTGAGCACCCAGCACCCTGAGTACTGAGCACCCTGAGTGCTGAGCACCCAGCACCCTGAGTACTGAGCACCCAGCACCCTGAGTACTTAGCACCCAGCACCTGAGCACTTAGCACCCAGCACCCTGAGTACTGAGCACCGAGCACCCTGAGTACTGAGCACCCAGCACCCTGAGTACTGAGCACCCAGCACCCCGAGTACTGAGCACCGAGCACCCCGAGTACTGAGGACCCAGCACCCTGAGCACTTAGCACCCAGCACCCTGAGCACTGAGCACCCAGCACCCGAGAATGAGCACCCAGCACCCTGAGTACTGAGAACTGAGCACCCTGAGTACATAGCACACAGCACGCTGAGCACTGAGCACCCAGCACCCCGAGTACTGAGCACCCAGCACCCGAGCACTGAGCACCCAGCACCCCGAGAATGAGCACCCAGCACCCTGAGTACTGAGCACCCAGCACCCTGTGTACTGAGCACCCAGCACCCCGAGCACTGAGCACCCTGAATACTGAGCACCCAGCACCCTGAGTACTGTGCACTAAGCACCCAGAGCGCTGAGCACCCAGGACCCCGAGCACTGAGCACCCTGAGGACTGAGCACCCAGCACCAAGAGTACTGAGCAGCGAGCACCCCGAGCACTGAGCACCCAGCACCCTGAGTACTGAGCACCCAGCATCCTGAGTACTGAGCACAGATAACCCTGAGCACTGAGCATCCAGCACCCCGAGCACTGAGCACCCAGCACCCCGAGTACTGAGCACCCTGAGTACTGAGCACCCAGCACCCCGAGCACTGAGCACCCAGCACCCTGAGTACTGAGCACCCTGAGTGCTGAGCACCCAGCACCCTGAGTACTGAGCACCCAGCACCCTGAGTACTTAGCACCCAGCACCTGAGCACTGAGCACCCAGCACCCTGAGTACTGAGCACCGAGCACCCTGAGTGCTGAGCACCCAGCACCCTGAGAACTGAGCACCGAGCACCCCGAGCACTGAGCACCCAGCACCCTGAGCACTGAGCACCCAGCACCCTGAGTACTGAGCACACAGCACCCTGAGCACTGAGCACCCAGCACCCTGAGTACTGAGCACCCAGCACCCTGAGTCCTGAGCACCCAGCACCCTGAGTACTGAGCACCCAGCACCCTGAGTACTGAGCACCCAGCACCCTGAGTACTGAGAACCGAGCACCCCGAGCACTGAGCACCCAGCACCCTGAGTACTGAGCACCCAGCACCAAAAGTACTGAGCACCAAGCATCCTGAGCACTGTGCACCGAGCACCCCGAGCACTGAGCACCCAGCACCCTGAGTACTGAGCACCCAGCACCAAGAGTACTGAGCAGCGAGCACCCCGAGCACTGAGCACCCAGCACCCTGAGTAATGAGCACCCAGCACCCCGAGTACTGAGCACCCAGCACCGTGAGTACTGAGCACCCAGCACCCTGAGTACTGAGCACCCAACACCCTGAGCACTGAGCACAAAGCACGCTGAGTACTGAGCACCCTGAGTACTGAGCACCGAGGACCCTGAGCACTTAGCACCCAGCACCCTGAGCACTGAGCACCCAGCACCCGAGAATGAGCACCCAGCACCCTGAGTACTGAGAACCGAGCACCCTGAGTACATAGCACACAGCACGCTGAGCACTGAGCACCCAGCACCCCGAGTACTGAGCACCCATCACCCCGAGCACTGAGCACCCAGCACCCCGAGAATGAGCACACAGCACCCTGAGTACTGAGCACCCAGCACCCTGTGTACTGAGCACCCAGCACCCCGAGCACTGAGCACCCTGAATACTGAGCACCCAGCACCCTGAGTATTGTGCACTAAGCACCCAGAGCGCTGAGCACCCAGGACCCCGAGCACTGAGTACTGAGCACCCAGCACCCTGAGTACTGAGCACCGAGCTCCCCGAGCACTGAGCACCCTGATTACTGAGCACCCAGCACCCTGATTACTGAGCACCCAGCACCCTGAGTACTGAGCACCGAGCACCCCGAGTACAGAGCACCCAGCACCCTGAGCACTCAGGACCCAGCACCCCGAGCACTGAGCACCCAGCACCCTGAGTACTGAGCACCCAGCACCCTGAGTACTGAGCACCCTGAGTACTGAGCACCGATCACCCTGAGCACTGAGCACCCAGCACCCTGAGTACTGAGCACCCAACGTACTGAGCACCGAGCACACAGAGCACTGAGCACCCAGCACCCTGAGTACTGAGCACCGAGCACCCTGAGCACTGAGCACCCAGCACCCTGAGTACTGAGCACCGAGCACCCCGAGCACTGAGCACCCAGCGCCCAGAGCACTGAGCACCCAGCACACTGAGCACTGAGCACCCAGCACCCGTAGCACTGAGCACCCAGCACCCCGAGCAATGAGCACCCAGCACCCTGAGTACTGAGCACACAGCACCCCGAGTCCTGAGCACCCAGAAAACTGAGCACCGAGCACCCAGCACCCCGAGCACTGAGCACCCAGCACCCTGAGCACTGAGCACCCAGCACCCTGAGTACTGAGCACTGAACACCCCGAGTACTGAGCACCCAGCACCCCGAGTACTGAGCACCCAGAACCCTGAGCACTGAGCACCCAGCACCCCGAGCACTGAGCACCCAGCACCCCGAGCACTGAGCACCCAGCACCCTGAGTACTCAGCACCCAGCACCCTGAGCACTGAGCACCCAGCACCCTGAGTACTGAGCACCCTGAGTACTGAGCACACAGCACCCTGTGCACTGAGCACCCAGCACCCCGAGCACTGAGCTCCCAGCACCCTGAGCACTGAGCACCCTGAGTACTGAGCACTGAGCACCCTGAGTACTGAGCACTGAGCACCCTGAGTACTGAGCACCCAGCAACCTGAGTACTGAGCACCCAGCACCCTGAGCAATGAGCACCCTGAGTACTGAGCACCCAGCACCCTGAGCACTGAGCACCGAGCACCCCGAGCACTGAGCACCCAGCACCCGGAGTACTGAGCACCCAGCACCCTGAGTACTCAGCACCGAGCACCCTGAGTACTGAGCACCCAGTACCCTGAGCACTGAACACACAGCACCCTGAGTACTGAGCACCCCGAGCACTGACCACCCAGCAGCCCTGAGCACTGAGGACCCAGCACCCTGAGTACTGAGCACCCAGCACCCTGAGCACTGAGCACCCAGCACCCTGAGTACTGAGCACCCAGCACCCTGAGCACTGAGCACCCAGGACCCTGAGTACTGAGCATCCAGCACCCCGAGCACTGAGCCCCCAGCACCCTGTGTACTGAGGACTGAGCACCCAGCACCCTGAGCACCGAGCACTGAGTACCCAGCACCCCGAGCACTGTGCACCCAGCACCCTGAGCACTGAGCACCCTGAGTACTGAGCACCCAGCACTCTGAGCACTGAGCACAAAGCAAGCTGAGTACTGAGCACCCTGAGTACTGAGCACCGAGGACCCTGAGCACCCAGTACCCTGAGTACTTAGCACCGAGCACCCCGAGTACTGAGCACCCAGCACCCTGAGCACTGAGCACCCAGCACCCCGAGCACTGAGCACCGAGCACCGCGAGCACTGAGCACCCAGCACCCTGAGTACTGAGCACCCAGAACCCTGAGCACTGAGCAACCAGCACCCCGAGCACTGAGCACCCAGCACCCCGAGCACTGAGCACCCAGCACCCTGAGTACTCAGCGCCCAGCACCCTGAGCACTGAGCAACCAGCACCCTGAGTACTGAGCACCCTGCACCCCAAGCACTGAGCACCCTGAGTACTGAGCACCCAGCACCCCAAGCACTGAGCACCCTGAGTACTGAGCACCCAGCACCCTGATTAATGAGCACCCAGCACCCCGAGCACTGAGCACCCAGCACCCTGAGTACTGAGCACCGAGCACCCTGAGTACTGAGCACCCAGCACCCTGAGTACTGAGCACCCAGCGTACTGAGCACCCAGCACCCTGATTAATGAGCACCCAGCACCCCGAGCACTGAACACCCAGCACCCTGAGTACTGAGCACCGAGCACCCTGAGTACTGAGCACCCAGCACCCTGAGCACTGAGCACCCAGCACCCTGAGTACTGAGCACCGAGCACCCTGAGTACTGAGCACCCAGCACCCCGAGCACTGAGCACCCAGCACCCCGAGCACTGAGCACCCAGCACACTGAGCACTCAGCACCCAGCACCCCGAGCACTGAGCACCCAGCACACCGAGCACTGAGCACCCAGCACCCCGAGCACCGAGCACCATGAGTACTAAGCACCGAGCACCCTGAGCACTGAGCACCCAGCACCCTGAGCACTGAGCACCCAGCACCCTGAGTACTGAGCACCCAGCACCCCGAGCACTGAGCACCCAGCAACCTGAGTACTGAGCACCCAGCACCCTGAGCACTGAGCACCGAGTACCGTGAGCACTGAGCACCCAGCACCCTGAGGACTGAGTACCCAGCACCCGAGCACTGAACACCCAGCACCTTGAGCACTGAGCACCCTGAGTACTGAGCACGGAGCACCCTGAGTACTGAGCACTGAGCACCCTTAGTACTGAGCACCCAGCACCCTCAGTACTGAGCACCCAGCAACCTGAGCACTGAGCACCGAGCACCCTGAGCACTGAGCACCCAGCACCCTGAGCACTGAGCACCCAGCACCCTGAGCACTGAGTACCCAGCACCCTGAGTACTGAGCACCCTGAGTACTGAGCACACAGCACCCTGTGCACTGAGCACCCAGTACCCCGAGCACTGACCACCCAGCACCCTGAGCACTGAGCACCCTGAGTACTGAGCACTGAGCACCCTGAGTACTGAGCACTGAGCAACCTGAGTACTGAGCACCCAGCAACCTGAGTACTGAGCACCCAGCACCCTGAGCACTGAGCACCGAGCACCCCGAGCACTGAGCACCCAGCACCCGGAGTACTGAGCACCCAGCACCCTGAGTACTCAGCACCGAGCACCCTGAGTACTGAGCACCCAGTACCCTGAGCACTGAACACACAGCACCCTGAGTACTGAGCACCCCGAGCACTGACCACCCAGCACCCTGAGCACTGAGGACCCAGCACCCTTAGTACTGAGCACCCAGCACCCTGAGCACTGAGCACCCAGCACCCTGAGTACTGAGCACCCAGCACCCTGAGCACTGAGCACCCAGGACCCTGAGTATTGAGCATCCAGCACCCCGAGCACTGAGCACCCAGCACCCTGTGTACTGAGGACTGAACACCCAGCACCCCGAGCACTGAGCACTGAGTACCCAGCACCCCGAGCACTGAGCACCCAGCACCCTGAGCACTGAGCACCCTGAGTACTGAGCACCCAGAGCACTGAGCACTGAGCACCCTGAGTACTGAGCACCGAGCACCCTGAGTACTGTGCACCCAGCACTCTGAGCACTGAGCACAAAGCAAGCTGAGTACTGAGCACCCTGAGTACTGAGCACCGAGGACCCTGAGCACCCAGTACCCTGAGTACTGAGCACTGAGCACCCCGAGTACTGAGCACCCAGCACCCTGAGCACTGAGCACCCAGCACCCCGAGCACTGAGCACCCAGCACCTTGAGTACTGAGCACCGAGCACCCCGAGCACTGAGCACCCAGCACCCTGAGTACTGAGCACCCAGCACACCGAGCACTGAGCACCCAGCACCCTGAGTACTGAGCACCCAGAACCCTGAGTACTGAGCAATGAGCACCCCGAGCACGGAGCACCCAACACCCCGAGCACTGAGCACCCAGCACCCTGAGTACTGAGCACCCACCACCCTGAGTACTGAGCACTCAGCACCCTGAGTACTGAGCACTGAGCACCCCGAGCACTGAGCACCCAGCACCCTGAGCACTGAGCACCCTGAGGACTGAGCACCCAGCACCCTGAGTACTGAGCACCCAGCATCCTGAGTACTGAGCACAGATCACCCTGAGCACTGAGCATCCAGCACCCCGAGCACTGAGCACCCAGCACCCCGAGTACTGAGCATCCTGAGTACTGAGCACCCAGCACCCCGAGCACTGAGCACCCAGCACCCTGAGTACTGAGCACCCTGAGTGCTGAGCACCCAGCACCCTGAGTACTGAGCACCCAGCACCCTGAGTACTTAGCACCCAGCACCTGATCACTGAGCACCCAGCACCCTGAGTACTGAGCACTGAGCACCCTGAGTACTGAGCACCCAGCACCCTGAGTACTGAGGACCCAGCACCCCGAGTACTGAGGACCCAGCACCCTGAGCACTTAGCACCCAGCACCCTGAGCACTGAGCACCCAGCACCCGAGAATGAGCACCCAGCACCCTGAGTACTGAGAACCGAGCACCCTGAGTACATAGCACACAGCACGCTGAGCACTGAGCACCCAGCACCCCGAGTACTGAGCACCCAGCACCCCGAGCACTGAGCACCCAGCACCCCGAGAATGAGCACCCAGCACCCTGAGTACTGAGCACCCAGCACCCTCTGTACTGAGCACCCAGCACACTGAGAACTGAGCACCCTGAATACTGAGCACCCAGCACCCTGAGTACTGTGCACTAAGCACCCAGAGCGCTGAGCACCCAGGACCCCGAGCACTGAGTACTGAGCACCCAGCACCCTGAGTACTGAGCACCGAGCTCCCCGAGCACTGAGCACCCTGATTACTGAGCACCCAGCACCCTGAGTACTGAGCACCCAGCACCCTGAGTACTGAGCACCCAGCACCCCGAGTACAGAGCACCCAGCACCCTGAGCACTCAGCACCCAGCACCCCGAGCACTGAGCACCCAGCACCCTGAGTACTGAGCACAGATCACCCTGAGCACTGAGCATCCAGCACCCCGAGCACTGAGCACCCAGCACCCCGAGTACTGAGCACCCTGAGTACTGAGCACCCAGCACCCCGAGCACTGAGCACCCAGCACCCTGAGTACTGAGCACAGATCACCCTGAGCACTGAGCATCCAGCACCCCGAGCACTGAGCACCCAGCACCCCGAGTACTGAGCACCCTGAGTGCTGAGCACCCAGCACCCTGAGTACTGAGCACCCAGCACCCTGAGTACTTAGCACCCAGCACCTGAGCACTGAGCACCCAGCACCCTGAGCACTGAGCACCCAGCACCCTGAGCACTGAGCACCCAGCACCCTGAGTACTGAGCACCCAGCACGCTGAGTACTGAGCACCCAGCACCCTGAGCACTGAGCACCCAACACCCTGAGTACTGAGCACTGAGCACCCAGCACCCCGAGCACTGAGCACACAGCACCCTGTGTACTGAGCACTGAGCACCCTGAGTACTAAGCACCCAGCACCCTGAGTACTGAGCACCCAGGACCCTGAGCACTGAGCACCGAGCACCCCGAGCACTGAGCACCCAGCACCCTGAGCACTCAGCACCCATCACCCCGATCACTGAGCACCCAGCACCCAGAGCACTGAGCACCCAGCACCCTGAGCACTGAGCACCCAGCACCCAGAGAACTGAGCACCCAGACCCCGAGCACTGAGCACCCAGCACCCCTGAGCACTGAGCACCCAGCACCCTGAGTACTGAGCACCCAGCACCCTGAGTACTGAGCACCCAGACCCCGAGCACTGAGCACCCAGCACCCCTAGCACTGTGCACCCAGCACCCTGAGTACTGAGCACCCAGCACCCTGAGTACTGAGCACCCAGCACCCTGAGCACTGAGCACCCTGCAGCCCGAGCACTGAGCACCCAGCAAACTGAGCACTGAGTACTGAGCTCCCAGCACCCTGAGCACTGAGCACCCAGAACCCTGAGCACTGAGCACCCAGCACCCCAAGCACTGAGCACCCTGAGTACTGAGCACCCAGCACCCTGATTAATGAGCACCCAGCACCCCGAGCACTGAGCACCCAGCACCCTGAGTACTGAGCACCGAGCACCCTGAGTACTGAGCACCCAGCACCCTGAGTACTGAGCACCCAGCGTACTGAGCACCCAGCACCCTGATTAATGAGCACCCAGCACCCCGAGCACTGAACACCCAGCACCCTGAGTACTGAGCACCGAGCACCCTGAGTAATGAGCACCCAGCACCCTGAGCACTGAGCACCCAGCACCCTGAGTACTGAGCACCGAGCAACCCGAGTACTGAGCACCTAGCACCCCGAGCACTGAGCACCCAGCACCCCGAGCACTGAGCACCCAGCACACTGAGCACTCAGCACCCAGCACCCCGAGCACTGAGCACCCAGCACACCGAGCACTGAGCACCCAGCACCCCGAGCACCGAGCACCATGAGTACTAAGCACCGAGCACCCTGAGCACTGAGCACCCAGCACCCTGAGCACTGAGCACCCAGCACCCTGAGTACTGAGCACCCAGCACCCCGAGCACTGAGCACCCAGCACCCTGAGTACTGAGCACCCAGCACCCTGAGCACTGAGCACCGAGTACCATGAGCACTGAGCACCCAGCACCCTGAGGACTGAGTACCCAGCACACGGAGCACTGAGCACCCAGCACCTTGAGCACTGAGCACCCTGAGTACTGAGCACTGAGCACCCTGAGTACTGAGCACTGAGCACCCTGAGTACTGAGCACCCAGCACCCTGAGTACTGAGCACCCAGCAACCTGAGCACTGAGCACCGAGCACCCTGAGCACTGAGCACCCAGCACCCTGAGCACTGAGCACCCAGCACCCTGAGCACTGAGCACCCAGCACCCTGAGTACTGAGCACCCTGAGTACTGAGCACACAGCACCCTGTGCACTGAGCACCCAGCACCCCGAGCACTGAGCACCCAGCACCCTGAGCACTGAGCACCCTGAGTACTGAGCACTGAGCACCCTGAGTACTGAGCACTGAGCACCCTGAGTACTGAGCACCCAGCATCCTGAGTACTGAGCACCCAGCACCCTGAGCAATGAGCACCCTGAGTACTGAGCACCCAGCACACTGAGCACTGAGCAGCGAGCACCCCGAGCACTGAGCACCCAGCACCCGGAGTACTGAGCACCCAGCACCCTGAGTACTCAGCACTGAGCACCCTGAGTACTGAGCACCCAGTACCCTGAGCACTGAACACACAGCACCCTGAGTACTGAGCACCCCGAGCACTGACCACCCAGCACCCTGAGCACTGAGGACCCAGCACCCTGAGTACTGAGCACCCAGCACCCTGAGCACTGAGCACCCAGCACCCTGAGTACTGAGCACCCAGCACCCTGAGCACTGAGCACCCAGGACCCTGAGTACTGAGCATCCAGCACCCCGAGCACTGAGCACCCAGCACCCTGTGTACTGAGGACTGAGCACCCAGCACCCCAAGCACTGAGCACTGAGTACCCAGCACCCCGAGCACTGAGCACCCAGCACCCTGAGCACTGAGCACCCTGAGTACTGAGCACCCAGAGCACTGAGCACTGAGCACCCTGAGTACTGAGCACCGAGCAACCTGAGTACTGAGCACCCAGCACTCTGAGCACTGAGCACAAAGCAAGCTGAGTACTGAGCACCCTGAGTGCTGAGCACCGTGGACCCTGAGCACCCAGTACCCTGAGTACTGAGCACCGAGCACCCGGAGTACTGAGCACCCAGCACCCCGAGCACTGAGCACCCAGCACCCCGAGCACTGAGCACCCAGCACCTTGAGTACTGAGCACCGAGCACCCCGAGCACTGAGCACCCAGCACACTGAGTACTGAGCACCCAGCACCCCGAGCACTGAGCACCCAGCACCCTGAGTACTGAGCACCCAGAACCCTGAGTACTGAGCAATGAGCACCCTGAGCACGGAGCACCCAACACCCCGAGCACTGAGCACCCAGCACCCTGAGTACTGAGCACCCAGCACCCTGAGTACTGAGCACTCAGCACCCTGAGTACTGAGCACCGAGCACCCCGAGCACTGAGCACCCAGCACCCTGAGCACTGAGCACCCTGAGGACTGAGCACCCAGCACCCTGAGTACTGAGCACCCAGCACCCTGAGTACTGAGCACCCAGCATCCTGAGTACTGAGCACAGATCACCCTGAGCACTGAGCATCCAGCACCCCGAGCACTGAGCACCCAGCACCCCGAGTACTGAGCACCCTGAGTACTGAGCACCCAGCACCCCGAGCACTGAGCACCCAGCACCCTGAGTACTGAGCACCCTGAGTGCTGAGCACCCAGCACCCTGAGTACTGAGCACCCAGCACACTGAGTACTTAGCACCCAGCACCTGAGCACTGAGCACCCAGCACCCTGAGCACTGAGCACCCAGCACCCTGAGTACTGAGCACCCCGCACGCTGAGTACTGAGCACCCAGCACCCTGAGCACTGAGCACCCAACACCCTGAGTACTGAGCACTGAGCACCCAGCACCCCGAGCACTGAGCACCCAGCACCCTGTGTACTGAGCACTGAGCACCCTGAGTACTAAGCACCCAGCACCCTGAGTACTGAGCACCCAGGACCCTGAGCACTGAGCACCGAGCACCCCGAGCACTGAGCACCCAGCACCCTGAGCACTCAGCACCCATCACCCCGATCACTGAGCACCCAGCACCCAGAGCACTGAGCACCCAGCACCCTGAGCACTGAGCACCCAGCACCCAGAGAACTGAGCACCCAGACCCCGAGCACTGAGCACCCAGCACCCCTGAGCACTGAGCACCCAGCACCCTGAGTACTGAGCACCCAGCACCCTGAGTACTGAGCACCCAGACCCCGAGCACTGAGCACCCAGCACCCCTAGCACTGTGCACCCAGCACCCTGAGTACTGAGCACCCAGCACCCTGAGTACTGAGCACCCAGCACCCTGAGCACTGAGCACCCTGCAGCCCGAGCACTGAGCACCCAGCAAACTGAGCACTGAGTACTGAGCTCCCAGCACCCTGAGCACTGAGCACCCAGAACCCTGAGCACTGAGCACACAGCACCCTGAGTACTGAGCACCCAGCACCCCAAGCACTGAGCACCGAGCACCCTGAGTACTGAGCACCCAGCACGCTGAGCACTGAGCACCCAGCACCCCGAGTACTGAGCACCCAGCACCCTGAGTACTGAGCACCCAGCACCCTGAGTACTGAGCACCCAGCACTTTGAGCACTGAGAACCCAGCACCCTGAGCACTGAGCACCCAGCACCCTGAGTACTGAGCATCAAGCACGCTGAGCACTGAGCACCTAGCACCCTGAGCACTGAGCACCCAGCACCCTGAGCAATGAGCACTCAGCACCCTGAGTACTGAGCACCGAGCACCCCGAGCACTGAGCACCGGGTACCCCGAGCACTGAGCACCCAGCACACTGAGTACTGAGCACCCAGCACCCTGAGTACTGAGCACTGAGCACTGAACACCCTGAGCACTGAGCACCCAGCACACTGAGCAATGAGCACCCAGCATCCTGAGCACTGAGTACTGAGCACCCAGCATCCTGAGAACTGAGCAGCCAGCACCATGAGCACTGAGCACACAGCACCCTGAGTACTGAGCACCCAGCACCCCATACACTGAGCACCGAGCACCCTGAGAACTGAGCACCAAGCACCCTGAGTACTGAGCACCCAGCACCATGAGTACTGAGCCCCGGGTACCCAGAGTACTGAGCAACCTGAGTACTGAGCACCCAGCACCCCGAGAATGAGCACCCAGCACCATGAGTACTGAGCACCGAGCACCCTGAGCACTGAGCACCCAGCACCCTGAGTACTGAGCACCAAGCACCCTGAGTACTGAGCACCCAGCACCCTGAGTACTGAGCACCCAGCACCCTGAGTTCTGAGCACCCAGCACCCTGAGAACTGAGCACACTGAGTACTGAGCAACCAGCACCCTGAGCAAGGAGCACCCAGCACCCCGAGCACTGAGCACCCAGCACCCCGAGCACTGAGCACTGAGCACCCTGAGCACTGAAGACCCAGCACCCCGAGCACTGAGCACCCAGCACGCTGAGTACTGAGCACTGAGCACCCAGCACCCTGAGTACTGAGCACCCAGCACCCTGAGAACTGAGCACCGAGCACCCCGAGCACTGAGCACTGAGCACCCTTAGTACTGAGCACCGAGCACCCTGAGTACTGAGCACCCAGCACCCTGAGCACTGAGCACGGAACACCCCGAGGACTGAGCACCCAGCACCGTGAGCACTGAGCACGCAGCAACTTGAGTACTGAGCACTGAGCACCCCGAGCACTGAGCACCCAGCACCCTGAGTACTGAGCACCCAGGACCCCGAGCACTGAGCACCCAGCACCCTGAGTACTGAGCACCCAGCACCCTTAGTTCTGAGCACTGAGCACGCTGAGCACTGAGCACCCAACACCCTGAGCACTGAGCACACAGCAGCCTGAGTACTGAGCACCCAGCACCCTGAGTACTGAGCACTCAGCACCCTGAGTACTGAGCACCGAGCACCCCGAGCACTGAGCACCCAGCACCCTGAGCACTGAGCACCCTGAGGACTGAGCACGCAGCACCCTGAGTACTGAGCACCCAGCACCCTGAGTACTGAGCACCCAGCATCCTGAGTACTGAGCACCGATCACCCTGAGGACTGAGCATCCAGGACCCCGAGCACTGAGCACACAGCACCCGGAGTACTGAGCACCCTGAGTGCTGAGCACCCAGCACCCTGAGTACTGAGCACCCAGAACCCTGAGCACTGAGCACCCAGCACCCTGAGTACTGAGCACCCAGCACCCTGAGTACTTAGCACCCAGCACCTGAGCACTGAGCACCCAGCACACTGATTACTGAGCACCGAGCACCCTGAGTACTGAGCACCCAGCACCCTGAGTACTGAGCACCCAGCACCCTGAGTACTGAGCACCGAGCACCCAGAGTACTGAGCAGCCTGCACCCTGAGCACTGAGCACCCAGCACCCCGAGCACTGAGCACCCAGCACCCTGAGTACAGAGCACCGAGCACCCCGAGCACTGAGCACCCAGCATCCTGAGCACTGAGCACCCAGCACCCTGAGTAATGAGCACCAAGCACCCTGAGTACTGAGCACACAGCACCCTGAGTACTGAGCACCCAGCACCCGGAATACTGAGCACCCAGCACCCTGAGTACTGAGCACCCAGCACCCTGAGTACTGAACACCCAGCACCCTGATTACTGAGCACCCAGCACCCTGAGTACTGAGCACCGAGCACCCCGAGTACTGAGCACCCAGCACCCCGAGCACTGAGCACCCAGCTCCCTGAGCACTGAGCACACAGCACCCCAAGCACTGAGCACCCAGCACCCTGAGTACTGAGTACTGAGCACCCTGAGTACTGAGCACCCAGCACCCTGAGTTCTGAGCACCGAGCTCCCCGAGCACTGAGCACCCAGCACCCTGAGCACTGAGCACCCAGCACCCTGAGCACTGAGCACTCAGCACCCTGAGTACTGAGCACCTAGCACCCCGAGCACTGAGCACCGGGTACCCCGAGCATTGAGCACCCAGCACCCTGAGTACTGAGCACCCAGCACCCTGTGTACTGAGCACTGAGCACCCTGAGCACTGAGCACCCAGCACCCTGAGCAATGAGCATCCAGCATCCTGAGCACTGAGTACTGAGCACCCAGCACCCTGAGCACTGAGCAGCCAGCAGCCTGAGCACTGAGCACCCAGCACCCTGAGTACTGAGCACCCAGCACCCCAAACACTGAGCACCGAGCACCCTGAGAACTGAGCACCGAGCACCCTGAGTACTGATCACCCAGCACCATGAGTACTGAGCCCCGTGCACCCAGAGTACTGAGCAACCTGAGTACTGAGCACCCAGCACCCCGAGAATGATCACCCAGCACCATGAGTACTGAGCACCGAGCACCCTGAGCACTGAGCACCCAGCACCCTGAGTACTGAGCACCAAGCACCCTGAGTACTGAGCACCCAGCACCCTGAGTACTGAGCACCCAGCACCCTGAGTTCTGAGCACCCAGCACCCTGAGCACTGAGCACACTGAGTACTGAGCAACCAGCACCCTGAGCACTGAGCACCCAGCACCCCGAGCACTGAGCACCCAGCACCCCGAGCACTGAGCATTGAGCACCCTGAGCACTGAGGACCCAGCACCCCGAGCACTGAGCACCCAGCACACTGAGTACTGAGCACCCAGCACCCTGAGCACTGAGGACCCAGCACCCCGAGCACTGAGCACCCAGCACGCTTAGTACTGAGCACTGAGCACCCAGCACCCTGAGTCCTGAGCACCCAGCACCCTGAGTACTGAGCACCCAGCACCCCGAGCACTGAGCACTGAGCAACCTGAGTACTGAGCACTGAGCACCCTTAGTACTGAGCATCGAGCACCCTGACTGAGCACTGAGCACCCTGAGGACTGAGCACCCAGCACCCTGAGTACTGAGCACCCAGCATCCTGAGTACTGAGCACCGATCACCCTGAGCACTGAGCATCCAGCACCCCGAGCACTGAGCACACAGCACCCTGAGTACTGAGCACCCTGAGTACTGAGCACCCAGCACCCCTAGCACTGAGCACCCAGCACCCTGAGTACTGAGCACCCTGAGTGCTGAGCACCCAGCACCCTGAGTACTGAGCAGCCAGCACCCTGAGCACTGAGCACCCAGCACCCTGAGTACTGAGCACCCAGCACCCTGAGAACTTAGCACCCAGCAAATGAGCACTGAGCACCCAGCACCCTGAGTACTGAGCACCGAGCACCCTGAGTACTGAGCACCCAGCACCCTGAGTACTGAGCACCGAGCACCCCGAGTACTGAGCACCCAGCACCCTGAGAACTGAGCACACAGCACCCCGAGCACTGAGCACCGAGCACCCCGAGCACTGAGCACCCAGCACCCTGAGCACTGAGCACCCAGCACCCTGAGTACTGAGCATCCAGCACCCTGAGTACTGAGCACACAGCACCCTGAGCACTGAGCACCCAGCACCCTGAGTACTGAGCACCCAGCACCCTGAGTACTGAGCACCAAGCACCCTGAGTACTGAGCACCGAGCACCCCGAGCACTGAGCACCCAGCACCCTGAGCACTGAGCACCCAGCACCCTGAGCACTGAGCACACTGAGTACTGAGCAACCAGCACCCTGAGCACTGAGCACCCAGCACCCCGAGCACTGAGCACCCAGCACCCCGAGCACTGAGCATTGAGCACCCTGAGCACTGAGGACCCAGCACCCCGAGCACTGAGCACCCAGCACACTGAGTACTGAGCACCCAGCACCCTGAGCACTGAGGACCCAGCACCCCGAGCACTGAGCACCCAGCACGCTGAGTACTGAGCACTGAGCACCCAGCACCCTGAGTCCTGAGCACCCAGCACCCTGAGTACTGAGCACCCAGCACCCCGAGCACTGAGCACTGAGCAACCTGAGTACTGAGCACTGAGCACCCTTAGTACTGAGCATCGAGCACCCTGACTGAGCACTGAGCACCCTGAGGACTGAGCACCCAGCACCCTGAGTACTGAGCACCCAGCATCCTGAGTACTGAGCACCGAGCACCCCGAGCACTGAGCACCCAGCACCCTGAGCACTGAGCACCCAGCACCCTGAGTACTGAGCATCCAGCACCCTGAGTACTGAGCACACAGCACCCTGAGCACTGAGCACCCAGCACCCTGAGTACTGAGCACCCAGCACCCTGAGCACTGAGCACCAAGCACCCTGAGTACTGAGCACCGAGCACCCCGAGCACTGAGCACCCAGCACCCTGAGCACTGAGCACCCAGCACCCTGAGTCCTGAGTACTGAGCACCCTGAGTACTGAGCACCCAGCATCCTGAGCACTGAGCACCCAGCACCCTGAGTACTGAGCACCGAGCACCCCAGGCACTGAGCACCCAGCACCCTGAGTACTGAGCACCCAGCACCAAATGTACTGAGCACCGAGCATCCTGAGCACTGAGCACCGAGAACCCCGAGCACTGAGCACCCAGCACCCTGAGTACTGAGCACCCAGCACCAAGAGTACTGAGCAGCGAGCACCCCGAGCACTGAGCACCCAGCACATTGAGTAATGAGCACCCAGCACCCCGAGTACTGAGCACCCAGCACCAAGAGTACTGAGCACCCAGCACCCTGAGTATTGTGCACCAAGCACCCTGAGTACTGAGCACCCAGCACCCCGAGCACTGAGAACCCTGAATACTGAGCACCCAGCACCCTGAGTACTGTGCACTAAGCACCCAGAGCGCTGAGCACCCAGGACCCCGAGCACTGACTACTGAGCACCCAGCACCCTGAGTACTGAGCACCGAGCTCCCCGAGCACTGAGCACCCTGAGTACTGAGCACCCAGCACCCTGAGTACTGAGCACCCAGCACCCTGAGCACTGACCACCCAGCATCCTGAGTACTGAGCACCCAGCACCCGAGCACTGAGCACCCAGCACCCTGAGTACTGAGCACTCAGCACCCTTAGTACTGAGCAACCTGAGCACTGAGCACCCAGCACCCTGAGTACTGAGCACCCTGAGGACTGAGCACCGATCACCCTGAGCACTGAGTACCCAGCACCCTGAGTACTGAGCACCCAGCACCCTGAGCACTGAGCACCCAGCACCCTGAGTACTGAGCAGCGAGCACCCTGAGTACTGAGCACCCAGCACCCTGAGTACTGAGCACCCAGCACCCTGAGTACTGAGCACCGAGCACCCCGAGTACAGAGCACCCAGCACCCTGAGCACTCAGCACCCAGCACCCCGAGCACTGAGCACCCAGCACCCTGTGTACTGAGCTCCCAGCACCCCGAGCCCTGAGCACCCAGCACCCTGAGAACTGAGCACCCTGAGTACTGAGCACCGATCACCCTGAGCACTGAGCACCCAGCACCCTGAGCACTGAGCACCCTGAGTACTGAGCACCGAGCACCCTGAGTACTGAGCACCCAGCACCCTGAGTACTGAGCACCCAGCGTACTGAGCACCCAGCACCCTGATTAATGAGCACCCAGCACCCCGAGCACTGAGCACCCAGCATCCCGAGCACCGAGCACCATGAGTACTAAGCACCGAGCACCCTGAGCACTGAGCAC
This sequence comes from Microtus oregoni, assembly GCF_018167655.1. NCBI lineage: Eukaryota > Metazoa > Chordata > Mammalia > Rodentia > Cricetidae > Microtus > Microtus oregoni. Next base: position 99,897 of record NW_024543334.1, read on the forward strand.
CCAGCACCCTGAGTACTGAGCACCCAGCACCCTGAGCACTGAGCACAGAGTACCGTGAGCACTGAGCACCCAGCACCCTGAGGTCTGAGTACCCAGCACCCCGAGCACAGAACACCCAGCACCTTGAGCACTGAGCACCCTGAGTACTGAGCACTGAGCACCCTGAGTACTGAGCACTGAGCACCCTGAGTACTGAGCACCCAGCACCCTGAGTACTGAGCACCCAGCAACCTGAGCACTGAGCACCGAGCACCCTGAGCACTGAGCACCCAGCACCCTGAGCACTGAGCACCCAGCACCCTGAGCACTGAGCACACTGAGTACTGAGCACTGAGCACCCTGAGTACTGAGCACTGAGCACCCTGAGTACTGAGCACCCAGCAACCTGAGTACTGAGCACCCAGCACCCTGAGCAATGAGCACCCTGAGTACTGAGCACCCAGCACCCTGAGCACTGAGCACCGAGCACCCCGAGCACTGAGCACCCAGCACCCGAAGTACTGAGCACCCAGCACCCTGAGTACTCAGCACCGAGCACCCTGAGTACTGAGCACCCAGTACCCTGAGCACTGAACACACAGCACCCTGAGTACTGAGCACCCCGAGCACTGAGCACCCAGCACCCTGAGCACTGAGGACCCAGCACCCTGAGTACTGAGCACCCAGCACCCTGAGCACTGAGCACCCAGCACCCTGAGTACTGAGCACCCAGCACCCTGAGCACTGAGCACCCAGGACCCTGAGTACTGAGCATCCAGCACCCCGAGCACTGAGCAACCAGCACCCTGTGTACTGAGGACTGAGCACCCAGCACTCCGAGCACTGAGCACTGAGTACCCAGCACCCCGAGCACTGAGCACCCAGCACCCTGAGCACTGAGCACCCTGAGTACTGAGCACCCAGAGCACTGAGCACTGAGCACCCTGAGTACTGAGCACCGAGCACCCTGAGTACTGAGCACCCAGCACTCTGAGCACTGAGCACAAAGCAAGCTGAGTACTGAGCACCCTGAGTACTGAGCACCGAGGACCCTGAGCACCCAGTACCCTGAGTACTGAGCACCGAGCACCCGGAGTACTGAGCACCCAGCACCCCGAGCACTGAGCACCCAGCACCCCGAGCACTGAGCACCCAGCACCTTGAGTACTGAGCACCGAGCACCCCGAGCACTGAGCACCCAGCACACTGAGTACTGAGCACCCAGCACCCCGAGCACTGAGCACCCAGCACCCTGAGTACTGAGCACCCAGAACCCTGAGTACTGAGCAATGAGCACCCTGAGCACGGAGCACCCAACACCCCGAGCACTGAGCACCCAGCACCCTGAGTACTGAGCACCCAGCACCCTGAGTACTGAGCACTCAGCACCCTGAGTACTGAGCACCGAGCACCCCGAGCACTGAGCACCCAGCACCCTGAGCACTGAGCACCCTGAGGACTGAGCACCCAGCACCCTGAGTACTGAGCACCCAGCACCCTGAGTACTGAGCACCCAGCATCCTGAGTACTGAGCACAGATCACCCTGAGCACTGAGCATCCAGCACCCCGAGCACTGAGCACCCAGCACCCCGAGTACTGAGCACCCTGAGTACTGAGCACCCAGCACCCCGAGCACTGAGCACCCAGCACCCTGAGTACTGAGCACCCTGAGTGCTGAGCACCCAGCACCCTGAGTACTGAGCACCCAGCACACTGAGTACTTAGCACCCAGCACCTGAGCACTGAGCACCCAGCACCCTGAGCACTGAGCACCCAGCACCCTGAGTACTGAGCACCCAGCACGCTGAGTACTGAGCACCCAGCACCCTGAGCACTGAGCACCCAACACCCTGAGTACTGAGCACTGAGCACCCAGCACCCCGAGCACTGAGCACCCAGCACCCTGTGTACTGAGCACTGAGCACCCTGAGTACTAAGCACCCAGCACCCTGAGTACTGAGCACCCAGGACCCTGAGCACTGAGCACCGAGCACCCCGAGCACTGAGCACCCAGCACCCTGAGTACTGAGCACCCAGCACCCCAAACACTGAGCACCGAGCACCCTGAGAACTGAGCACCGAGCACCCTGAGTACTGATCACCCAGCACCATGAGTACTGAGCCCCGTGCACCCAGAGTACTGAGCAACCTGAGTACTGAGCACCCAGCACCCCGAGAATGATCACCCAGCACCATGAGTACTGAGCACCGAGCACCCTGAGCACTGAGCACCCAGCACCCTGAGTACTGAGCACCAAGCACCCTGAGTACTGAGCACCCAGCACCCTGAGTACTGAGCACCCAGCACCCTGAGTTCTGAGCACCCAGCACCCTGAGCACTGAGCACACTGAGTACTGAGCAACCAGCACCCTGAGCACTGAGCACCCAGCACCCCGAGCACTGAGCACCCAGCACCCCGAGCACTGAGCATTGAGCACCCTGAGCACTGAGGACCCAGCACCCCGAGCACTGAGCACCCAGCACACTGAGTACTGAGCACCCAGCACCCTGAGCACTGAGGACCCAGCACCCCGAGCACTGAGCACCCAGCACGCTGAGTACTGAGCACTGAGCACCCAGCACCCTGAGTCCTGAGCACCCAGCACCCTGAGTACTGAGCACCCAGCACCCCGAGCACTGAGCACTGAGCAACCTGAGTACTGAGCACTGAGCACCCTTAGTACTGAGCATCGAGCACCCTGACTGAGCACTGAGCACCCTGAGGACTGAGCACCCAGCACCCTGAGTACTGAGCACCCAGCATCCTGAGTACTGAGCACCGATCACCCTGAGCACTGAGCATCCAGCACCCCGAGCACTGAGCACACAGCACCCTGAGTACTGAGCACCCTGAGTACTGAGCACCCAGCACCCCTAGCACTGAACACCCAGCACCCTGAGTACTGAGCACCCTGAGTGCTGAGCACCCAGCACCCTGAGTACTGAGCAGCCAGCACCCTGAGCACTGAGCACCCAGCACCCTGAGTACTGAGCACCCAGCACCCTGAGAACTTAGCACCCAGCAAATGAGCACTGAGCACCCAGCACCCTGAGTACTGAGCACCGAGCACCCTGAGTACTGAGCACCCAGCACCCTGAGTACTGAGCACCGAGCACCCCGAGTACTGAGCACCCAGCACCCTGAGAACTGAGCACCCAGCACCCCGAGCACTGAGCACCGAGCACCCCGAGCACTGAGCACCCAGCACCCTGAGCACTGAGCACCCAGCACCCTGAGTACTGAGCATCCAGCACCCTGAGTACTGAGCACACAGCACCCTGAGCACTGAGCACCCAGCACCCTGAGTACTGAGCACCCAGCACCCTGAGTACTGAGCACCAAGCACCCTGAGTACTGAGCACCGAGCACCCCGAGCACTGAGCACCCAGCACCCTGAGCACTGAGCACCCAGCACCCTGAGTCCTGAGTACTGAGCACCCTGAGTACTGAGCACCCAGCATCCTGAGCACTGAGCACCCAGCACCCTGAGTACTGAGCACCGAGCACCCCAGGCACTGAGCACCCAGCACCCTGAGTACTGAGCACCCAGCACCAAATGTACTGAGCACCGAGCATCCTGAGCACTGAGCACCGAGAACCCCGAGCACTGAGCACCCAGCACCCTGAGTACTGAGCACCCAGCACCAAGAGTACTGAGCAGCGAGCACCCCGAGCACTGAGCACCCAGCACATTGAGTAATGAGCACCCAGCACCCCGAGTACTGAGCACCCAGCACCAAGAGTACTGAGCACCCAGCACCCTGAGTATTGTGCACCAAGCACCCTGAGTACTGAGCACCCAGCACCCCGAGCACTGAGAACCCTGAATACTGAGCACCCAGCACCCTGAGTACTGTGCACTAAGCACCCAGAGCGCTGAGCACCCAGGACCCCGAGCACTGACTACTGAGCACCCAGCACCCTGAGTACTGAGCACCGAGCTCCCCGAGCACTGAGCACCCTGAGTACTGAGCACCCAGCACCCTGAGTACTGAGCACCCAGCACCCTGAGCACTGACCACCCAGCATCCTGAGTACTGAGCACCCAGCACCCGAGCACTGAGCACCCAGCACCCTGAGTACTGAGCACTCAGCACCCTTAGTACTGAGCAACCTGAGCACTGAGCACCCAGCACCCTGAGTACTGAGCACCCTGAGGACTGAGCACCGATCACCCTGAGCACTGAGTACCCAGCACCCTGAGTACTGAGCACCCAGCACCCTGAGCACTGAGCACCCAGCACCCTGAGTACTGAGCAGCGAGCACCCTGAGTACTGAGCACCCAGCACCCTGAGTACTGAGCACCCAGCACCCTGAGTACTGAGCACCGAGCACCCCGAGTACAGAGCACCCAGCACCCTGAGCACTCAGCACCCAGCACCCCGAGCACTGAGCACCCAGCACCCTGTGTACTGAGCTCCCAGCACCCCGAGCCCTGAGCACCCAGCACCCTGAGTACTGAGCACCCTGAGTACTGAGCACCGATCACCCTGAGCACTGAGCACCCAGCACCCTGAGCACTGAGCACCCTGAGTACTGAGCACCGAGCACCCTGAGTACTGAGCACCCAGCACCCTGAGTACTGAGCACCCAGCGTACTGAGCACCCAGCACCCTGATTAATGAGCACCCAGCACCCCGAGCACTGAGCACCCAGCATCCCGAGCACCGAGCACCATGAGTACTAAGCACCGAGCACCCTGAGCACTGAGCACCCAGCACCCTGAGTACTGAGCACCCAGCACCCTGAGCACTGAGCACAGAGTACCGTGAGCACTGAGCACCCAGCACCCTGAGGTCTGAGTACCCAGCACCCCGAGCACTGAACACCCAGCACCTTGAGCACTGAGCACCCTGAGTACTGAGCACTGAGCACCCTGAGTACTGAGCACTGAGCACCCTGAGTACTGAGCACCCAGCACCCTGAGTACTGAGCACCCAGCAACCTGAGCACTGAGCACCGAGCACCCTGAGCACTGAGCACCCAGCACCCTGAGCACTGAGCACCCAGCACCCTGAGCACTGAGCACCCTGAGTACTGAGCACTGAGCACCCTGAGTACTGAGCACTGAGCACCCTGAGTACTGAGCACCCAGCAACCTGAGTACTGAGCACCCAGCACCCTGAGCAATGAGCACCCTGAGTACTGAGCACAAAGCACCCTGAGCACTGAGCACCGAGCACCCCGAGCACTGAGCACCCAGCACCCGGAGTACTGAGCACCCAGCACCCTGAGTACTCAGCACCGAGCACCCTGAGTACTGAGCACCCAGTACCCTGAGCACTGAACACACAGCACCCTGAGTACTGAGCACCCCGAGCACTGAGCACCCAGCACCCTGAGCACTGAGGACCCAGCACCCTGAGTACTGAGCACCCAGCACCCTGAGCACTGAGCACCCAGCACCCTGAGTACTGAGCACCCAGCACCCTGAGCACTGAGCACCCAGGACCCTGAGTACTGAGCATCCAGCACCCCGAGCACTGAGCAACCAGCACCCTGTGTACTGAGGACTGAGCACCCAGCACCCCGAGCACTGAGCACTGAGTACCCAGCACCCCGAGCACTGAGCACCCAGCACCCTGAGCACTGAGCACCCTGAGTACTGAGCACCCAGAGCACTGAGCACTGAGCACCCTGAGTACTGAGCACCGAGCACCCTGAGTACTGAGCACCCAGCACTCTGAGCACTGAGCACAAAGCAAGCTGAGTACTGAGCACCCTGAGTACTGAGCACCGAGGACCCTGAGCACCCAGTACCCTGAGTACTGAGCACCGAGCACCCCGAGTACTGAGCACCCAGCACCCTGAGCACTGAGCACCCAGCACCCCGAGCACTGAGCACCGAGCACCGCGAGCACTGAGCACCCAGCACCCCGAGTACTGAGCACCCAGAACCCTGAGCACTGAGCACCCAGCACCCCGAGCACTGAGCACCCAGCACCCCGAGCACTGAGCACCCAGCACCCTGAGTACTCAGCACCTAGCACCCTGAGCACTGAGCAACCAGCACCCTGAGTACTGAGCACCCTGCACCCCAAGCACTGAGCACCCTGAGTACTGAGCACCCAGCACCCCAAGCACTGAGCACCCTGAGTACTGAGCACCCAGCACCCTGATTAATGAGCACCCAGCACCCCGAGCACTGAGCACCCAGCACCCTGAGTACTGAGCACCGAGCACCCTGAGTACTGAGCACCCAGCACCCTGAGTACTGAGCACCCAGCGTACTGAGCACCCAGCACCCTGATTAATGAGCACCCAGCACCCCGAGCACTGAACACCCAGCACCCTGAGTACTGAGCACCCAGCGTACTGAGCACCCAGCACCCTGATTAATGAGCACCCAGCACCCCGAGCACTGAGCACCCAGCACCCTGAGTACTGAGCACCGAGCACCCTGAGCACTGAGCACCCAGCACCCCGAGCACTGAGCACCCAGCACACTGAGCACTCAGCACCCAGCACCCCGAGCACTGAACACCCAGCACACCGAGCACTGAGCACCCAGCACCCCGAGCACCGAGCACCATGAGTACTAAGCACCGAGCACCCTGAGCACTGAGCACCCAGCACCCTGAGCACTGAGCACCCAGCACCCTGAGTACTGAGCACCCAGCACCCCGAGCACTGAGCACCCAGCACCCTGAGTACTGAGCACCCAGCACCCTGAGGACTGAGAACCCAGCACCCCGAGCACTGAACACCCAGCACCTTGAGCACTGAGCACCCTGAGTACTGAGCACGGAGCACCCTGAGTACTGAGCACTGAGCACCCTGAGTACTGAGCACCCAGCTCCCTGAGTACTGAGCACCCAGCAACCTGAGCACTGAGCACCGAGCACCCTGAGTACTGAGCACCCAGCACCCCTAGCACTGAGCACCCAGCACCCTGAGTACTGAGCACCCTGAGTGCTGAGCACCCAGCACCCTGAGTACTGAGCAGCCAGCACCCTGAGCACTGAGCACCCAGCACCCTGAGTACTGAGCACCCAGCACCCTGAGAACTTAGCACCCAGCAAATGAGCACTGAGCACCCAGCACCCTGAGTACTGAGCACCGAGCACCCTGAGTACTGAGCACCCAGCACCCTGAGTACTGAGCACCGAGCACCCCGAGTACTGAGCACCCAGCACCCTGAGAACTGAGCACCCAGCACCCCGAGCACTGAGCACCGAGCACCCCGAGCACTGAGCACCCAGCACCCTGAGCACTGAGCACCCAGCACCCTGAGTACTGAGCATCCAGCACCCTGAGTACTGAGCACACAGCACCCTGAGCACTGAGCACCCAGCACCCTGAGTACTGAGCACCCAGCACCCTGAGTACTGAGCACCAAGCACCCTGAGTACTGAGCACCGAGCACCCCGAGCACTGAGCACCCAGCACCCTGAGCACTGAGCACCCAGCACCCTGAGTCCTGAGTACTGAGCACCCTGAGTACTGAGCACCCAGCATCCTGAGCACTGAGCACCCAGCACCCTGAGTACTGAGCACCGAGCACCCCAGGCACTGAGCACCCAGCACCCTGAGTACTGAGCACCCAGCACCAAATGTACTGAGCACCGAGCATCCTGAGCACTGAGCACCGAGAACCCCGAGCACTGAGCACCCAGCACCCTGAGTACTGAGCACCCAGCACCAAGAGTACTGAGCAGCGAGCACCCCGAGCACTGAGCACCCAGCACATTGAGTAATGAGCACCCAGCACCCCGAGTACTGAGCACCCAGCACCAAGAGTACTGAGCACCCAGCACCCTGAGTATTGTGCACCAAGCACCCTGAGTACTGAGCACCCAGCACCCCGAGCACTGAGAACCCTGAATACTGAGCACCCAGCACCCTGAGTACTGTGCACTAAGCACCCAGAGCGCTGAGCACCCAGGACCCCGAGCACTGACTACTGAGCACCCAGCACCCTGAGTACTGAGCACCGAGCTCCCCGAGCACTGAGCACCCTGAGTACTGAGCACCCAGCACCCTGAGTACTGAGCACCCAGCACCCTGAGCACTGACCACCCAGCATCCTGAGTACTGAGCACCCAGCACCCGAGCACTGAGCACCCAGCACCCTGAGTACTGAGCACTCAGCACCCTTAGTACTGAGCAACCTGAGCACTGAGCACCCAGCACCCTGAGTACTGAGCACCCTGAGGACTGAGCACCGATCACCCTGAGCACTGAGTACCCAGCACCCTGAGTACTGAGCACCCAGCACCCTGAGCACTGAGCACCCAGCACCCTGAGTACTGAGCAGCGAGCACCCTGAGTACTGAGCACCCAGCACCCTGAGTACTGAGCACCCAGCACCCTGAGTACTGAGCACCGAGCACCCCGAGTACAGAGCACCCAGCACCCTGAGCACTCAGCACCCAGCACCCCGAGCACTGAGCACCCAGCACCCTGTGTACTGAGCTCCCAGCACCCCGAGCCCTGAGCACCCAGCACCCTGAGAACTGAGCACCCTGAGTACTGAGCACCGATCACCCTGAGCACTGAGCACCCAGCACCCTGAGCACTGAGCACCCTGAGTACTGAGCACCGAGCACCCTGAGTACTGAGCACCCAGCACCCTGAGTACTGAGCACCCAGCGTACTGAGCACCCAGCACCCTGATTAATGAGCACCCAGCACCCCGAGCACTGAGCACCCAGCATCCCGAGCACCGAGCACCATGAGTACTAAGCACCGAGCACCCTGAGCACTGAGCACCCAGCACCCTGAGTACTGAGCACCCAGCACCCTGAGCACTGAGCACAGAGTACCGTGAGCACTGAGCACCCAGCACCCTGAGGTCTGAGTACCCAGCACCCCGAGCACTGAACACCCAGCACCTTGAGCACTGAGCACCCTGAGTACTGAGCACTGAGCACCCTGAGTACTGAGCACTGAGCACCCTGAGTACTGAGCACCCAGCACCCTGAGTACTGAGCACCCAGCAACCTGAGCACTGAGCACCGAGCACCCTGAGCACTGAGCACCCAGCACCCTGAGCACTGAGCACCCAGCACCCTGAGCACTGAGCACACTGAGTACTGAGCACTGAGCACCCTGAGTACTGAGCACTGAGCACCCTGAGTACTGAGCACCCAGCAACCTGAGTACTGAGCACCCAGCACCCTGAGCAATGAGCACCCTGAGTACTGAGCACCCAGCACCCTGAGCACTGAGCACCGAGCACCCCGAGCACTGAGCACCCAGCACCCGGAGTACTGAGCACCCAGCACCCTGAGTACTCAGCACCGAGCACCCTGAGTACTGAGCACCCAGTACCCTGAGCACTGAACACACAGCACCCTGAGTACTGAGCACCCCGAGCACTGAGCACCCAGCACCCTGAGCACTGAGGACCCAGCACCCTGAGTACTGAGCACCCAGCACCCTGAGCACTGAGCACCCAGCACCCTGAGTACTGAGCACCCAGCACCCTGAGCACTGAGCACCCAGGACCCTGAGTACTGAGCATCCAGCACCCCGAGCACTGAGCAACCAGCACCCTGTGTACTGAGGACTGAGCACCCAGCACTCCGAGCACTGAGCACTGAGTACCCAGCACCCCGAGCACTGAGCACCCAGCACCCTGAGCACTGAGCACCCTGAGTACTGAGCACCCAGAGCACTGAGCACTGAGCACCCTGAGTACTGAGCACCGAGCACCCTGAGTACTGAGCACCCAGCACTCTGAGCACTGAGCACAAAGCAAGCTGAGTACTGAGCACCCTGAGTACTGAGCACCGAGGACCCTGAGCACCCAGTACCCTGAGTACTGAGCACCGAGCACCCGGAGTACTGAGCACCCAGCACCCCGAGCACTGAGCACCCAGCACCCCGAGCACTGAGCACCCAGCACCTTGAGTACTGAGCACCGAGCACCCCGAGCACTGAGCACCCAGCACACTGAGTACTGAGCACCCAGCACCCCGAGCACTGAGCACCCAGCACCCTGAGTACTGAGCACCCAGAACCCTGAGTACTGAGCAATGAGCACCCTGAGCACGGAGCACCCAACACCCCGAGCACTGAGCACCCAGCACCCTGAGTACTGAGCACCCAGCACCCTGAGTACTGAGCACTCAGCACCCTGAGTACTGAGCACCGAGCACCCCGAGCACTGAGCACCCAGCACCCTGAGCACTGAGCACCCTGAGGACTGAGCACCCAGCACCCTGAGTACTGAGCACCCAGCACCCTGAGTACTGAGCACCCAGCATCCTGAGTACTGAGCACAGATCACCCTGAGCACTGAGCATCCAGCACCCCGAGCACTGAGCACCCAGCACCCCGAGTACTGAGCACCCTGAGTACTGAGCACCCAGCACCCCGAGCACTGAGCACCCAGCACCCTGAGTACTGAGCACCCTGAGTGCTGAGCACCCAGCACCCTGAGTACTGAGCACCCAGCACACTGAGTACTTAGCACCCAGCACCTGAGCACTGAGCACCCAGCACCCTGAGCACTGAGCACCCAGCACCCTGAGTACTGAGCACCCAGCACGCTGAGTACTGAGCACCCAGCACCCTGAGCACTGAGCACCCAACACCCTGAGTACTGAGCACTGAGCACCCAGCACCCCGAGCACTGAGCACCCAGCACCCTGTGTACTGAGCACTGAGCACCCTGAGTACTAAGCACCCAGCACCCTGAGTACTGAGCACCCAGGACCCTGAGCACTGAGCACCGAGCACCCCGAGCACTGAGCACCCAGCACCCTGAGTACTGAGCACCCAGCACCCCAAACACTGAGCACCGAGCACCCTGAGAACTGAGCACCGAGCACCCTGAGTACTGATCACCCAGCACCATGAGTACTGAGCCCCGTGCACCCAGAGTACTGAGCAACCTGAGTACTGAGCACCCAGCACCCCGAGAATGATCACCCAGCACCATGAGTACTGAGCACCGAGCACCCTGAGCACCCAGCACCCTGAGTACTGAGCACCAAGCACCCTGAGTACTGAGCACCCAGCACCCTGAGTACTGAGCACCCAGCACCCTGAGTTCTGAGCACCCAGCACCCTGAGCACTGAGCACACTGAGTACTGAGCAACCAGCACCCTGAACACTGAGCACCCAGCACCCCGAGCACTGAGCACCCAGCACCCCGAGCACTGAGCATTGAGCACCCTGAGCACTGAGGACCCAGCACCCCGAGCACTGAGCACCCAGCACACTGAGTACTGAGCACCCAGCACCCTGAGCACTGAGGACCCAGCACCCCGAGCACTGAGCACCCAGCACGCTGAGTACTGAGCACTGAGCACCCAGCACCCTGAGTCCTGAGCACCCAGCACCCTGAGTACTGAGCACCCAGCACCCCGAGCACTGAGCACTGAGCAACCTGAGTACTGAGCACTGAGCACCCTTAATACTGAGCATCGAGCACCCTGACTGAGCACTGAGCACCCTGAGGACTGAGCACCCAGCACCCTGAGTACTGAGCACCCAGCATCCTGAGTACTGAGCACCGATCACCCTGAGCACTGAGCATCCAGCACCCCGAGCACTGAGCACACAGCACCCTGAGTACTGAGCACCCTGAGTACTGAGCACCCAGCACCCCTAGCACTGAGCACCCAGCACCCTGAGTACTGAGCACCCTGAGTGCTGAGCACCCAGCACCCTGAGTACTGAGCAGCCAGCACCCTGAGCACTGAGCACCCAGCACCCTGAGTACTGAACACCCAGCACCCTGAGAACTTAGCACCCAGCAAATGAGCACTGAGCACCCAGCACCCTGAGTACTGAGCACCGAGCACCCTGAGTACTGAGCACCCAGCACCCTGAGTACTGAGCACCGAGCACCCCGAGTACTGAGCACCCAGCACCCTGAGAACTGAGCACCCAGCACCCCGAGCACTGAGCACCGAGCACCCCGAGCACTGAGCACCCAGCACCCTGAGCACTGAGCACCCAGCACCCTGAGTACTGAGCATCCAGCACCCTGAGTACTGAGCACACAGCACCCTGAGCACTGAGCACCCAGCACCCTGAGTACTGAGCACCCAGCACCCTGAGTACTGAGCACCAAGCACCCTGAGTACTGAGCACCGAGCACCCCGAGCACTGAGCACCCAGCACCCTGAGCACTGAGCACCCAGCACCCTGAGCACTGAGCACACTGAGTACTGAGCAACCAGCACCCTGAGCACTGAGCACCCAGCACCCCGAGCACTGAGCACCCAGCACCCCGAGCACTGAGCATTGAGCACCCTGAGCACTGAGGACCCAGCACCCCGAGCACTGAGCACCCAGCACACTGAGTACTGAGCACCCAGCACCCTGAGCACTGAGGACCCAGCACCCCGAGCACTGAGCACCCAGCACGCTGAGTACTGAGCACTGAGCACCCAGCACCCTGAGTCCTGAGCACCCAGCACCCTGAGTACTGAGCATCCAGCACCCTGAGTACTGAGCACACAGCACCCTGAGCACTGAGCACCCAGCACCCTGAGTACTGAGCACCCAGTACCCTGAGTACTGAGCACCAAGCACCCTGAGTACTGAGCACCGAGCACCCCGAGCACTGAGCACCCAGCACCCTGAGCACTGAGCACCCAGCACCCTGAGCACTGAGCACACTGAGTACTGAGCAACCAGCACCCTGAGCACTGAGCACCCAGCACCCCGAGCACTGAGCACCCAGCACCCCGAGCACTGAGCATTGAGCACCCTGAGCACTGAGGACCCAGCACCCCGAGCACTGAGCACCCAGCACACTGAGTACTGAGCACCCAGCACCCTGAGCACTGAGGACCCAGCACCCCGAGCACTGAGCACCCAGCACGCTGAGTACTGAGCACTGAGCACCCAGCACCCTGAGTCCTGAGCACCCAGCACCCTGAGTACTGAGCACCCAGCACCCCGAGCACTGAGCACTGAGCAACCTGAGTACTGAGCACTGAGCACCCTTAGTACTGAGCATCGAGCACCCTGACTGAGCACTGAGCACCCTGAGGACTGAGCACCCAGCACCCTGAGTACTGAGCACCCAGCATCCTGAGTACTGAGCACCGATCACCCTGAGCACTGAGCATCCAGCACCCCGAGCACTGAGCACACAGCACCCTGAGTACTGAGCACCCTGAGTACTGAGCACCCAGCACCCCTAGCACTGAGCACCCAGCACCCTGAGTACTGAGCACCCTGAGTGCTGAGCACCCAGCACCCTGAGTACTGAGCAGCCAGCACCCTGAGCACTGAGCACCCAGCACCCTGAGTACTGAGCACCCAGCACCCTGAGAACTTAGCACCCAGCAAATGAGCACTGAGCACCCAGCACCCTGAGTACTGAGCACCGAGCACCCTGAGTACTGAGCACCCAGCACCCTGAGTACTGAGCACCGAGCACCCCGAGTACTGAGCACCCAGCACCCTGAGAACTGAGCACCCAGCACCCCGAGCACTGAGCACCGAGCACCCCGAGCACTGAGCACCCAGCACCCTGAGCACTGAGCACCCAGCACCCTGAGTACTGAGCATCCAGCACCCTGAGTACTGAGCACACAGCACCCTGAGCACTGAGCACCCAGCACCCTGAGTACTGAGCACCCAGCACCCTGAGTACTGAGCACCAAGCACCCTGAGTACTGAGCACCGAGCACCCCGAGCACTGAGCACCCAGCACCCTGAGCACTGAGCACCCAGCACCCTGAGTCCTGAGTACTGAGCACCCTGAGTACTGAGCACCCAGCATCCTGAGCACTGAGCACCCAGCACCCTGAGTACTGAGCACCGAGCACCCCAGGCACTGAGCACCCAGCACCCTGAGTACTGAGCACCCAGCACCAAATGTACTGAGCACCGAGCATCCTGAGCACTGAGCACCGAGAACCCCGAGCACTGAGCACCCAGCACCCTGAGTACTGAGCACCCAGCACCAAGAGTACTGAGCAGCGAGCACCCCGAGCACTGAGCACCCAGCACATTGAGTAATGAGCACCCAGCACCCCGAGTACTGAGCACCCAGCACCAAGAGTACTGAGCACCCAGCACCCTGAGTATTGTGCACCAAGCACCCTGAGTACTGAGCACCCAGCACCCCGAGCACTGAGAACCCTGAATACTGAGCACCCAGCACCCTGAGTACTGTGCACTAAGCACCCAGAGCGCTGAGCACCCAGGACCCCGAGCACTGACTACTGAGCACCCAGCACCCTGAGTACTGAGCACCGAGCTCCCCGAGCACTGAGCACCCTGAGTACTGAGCACCCAGCACCCTGAGTACTGAGCACCCAGCACCCTGAGCACTGACCACCCAGCATCCTGAGTACTGAGCACCCAGCACCCGAGCACTGAGCACCCAGCACCCTGAGTACTGAGCACTCAGCACCCTTAGTACTGAGCAACCTGAGCACTGAGCACCCAGCACCCTGAGTACTGAGCACCCTGAGGACTGAGCACCGATCACCCTGAGCACTGAGTACCCAGCACCCTGAGTACTGAGCACCCAGCACCCTGAGCACTGAGCACCCAGCACCCTGAGTACTGAGCAGCGAGCACCCTGAGTACTGAGCACCCAGCACCCTGAGTACTGAGCACCCAGCACCCTGAGCACTCAGCACCCAGCACCCCGAGCACTGAGCACCCAGCACCCTGTGTACTGAGCTCCCAGCACCCCGAGACCTGAGCACCCAGCACCCTGAGTACTGAGCACCCTGAGTACTGAGCACCGATCACCCTGAGCACTGAGCACCCAGCACCCTGAGCACTGAGCACCCTGAGTACTGAGCACCGAGCACCCTGAGTACTGAGCACCCAGCACCCTGAGTACTGAGCACCCAGCGTACTGAGCACCCAGCACCCTGATTAATGAGCACCCAGCACCCCGAGCACTGAGCACCCAGCATCCCGAGCACCGAGCACCATGAGTACTAAGCACCGAGCACCCTGAGCACTGAGCACCCAGCACCCTGAGTACTGAGCACCCAGCACCCTGAGCACTGAGCACAGAGTACCGTGAGCACTGAGCACCCAGCACCCTGAGGTCTGAGTACCCAGCACCCCGAGCACTGAACACCCAGCACCTTGAGCACTGAGCACCCTGAGTACTGAGCACTGAGCACCCTGAGTACTGAGCACTGAGAACCCTGAGTACTGAGCACCCAGCACCCTGAGTACTGAGCACCCAGCAACCTGAGCACTGAGCACCGAGCACCCTGAGCACTGAGCACCCAGCACCCTGAGCACTGAACACACAGCACCCTGAGTACTGAGCACCCCGAGCACTGAGCAGCCAGCACCCTGAGCACTGAGGACCCAGCACCCTGAGTACTGAGCACCCAGCACCCTGAGCACTGAGCACCCAGCACCCTGAGTACTGAGCACCCAGCACCCTGAGCACTGAGCACCCAGGACCCTGAGTACTGAGCATCCAGCACCCCGAGCACTGAGCAACCAGCACCCTGTGTACTGAGGACTGAGCACCCAGCACCCCGAGCACTGAGCACTGAGTACCCAGCACCCCGAGCACTGAGCACCCAGCACCCTGAGCACTGAGCACCCTGAGTACTGAGCACCCAGAGCACTGAGCACTGAGCACACTGAGTACTGAGCACCGAGCACCCTGAGTACTGAGCACCCAGCACTCTGAGCACTGAGCACAATGCAAGCTGAGTACTGAGCACCCTGAGTACTGAGCACCGAGGACCCTGAGCACCCAGTACCCTGAGTACTGAGCACCGAGCACCCCGAGTACTGAGCACCCAGCACCCTGAGCACTGAGCACCCAGCACCCCGAGCACTGAGCACCGAGCACGGCGAGCACTGAGCACCCAGCACCCCGAGTACTGAGCACCCAGAACCCTGAGCACTGAGCACCCAGCACCCCGAGCACTGAGCACCCAGCACCCCGAGCACTGAGCACCCAGCACCCTGAGTACTCAGCACCTAGCACCCTGAGCACTGAGCAACCAGCACCCTGAGTACTGAGCACCCTGCACCCCAAGCACTGAGCACCCTGAGTACTGAGCACCCAGCAATCCAAGCACTGAGCACCCTGAGTACTGAGCACCCAGCACCCTGATTAATGAGCACCCAGCACCCCGAGCACTGAGCACCCAGCACCCTGAGTACTGAGCACCGAGCACCCTGAGTACTGAGCACCCAGCACCCTGAGTACTGAGCACCCAGCGTACTGAGCACCCAGCACCCTGATTAATGAGCACCCAGCACCCCGAGCACTGAACACCCAGCACCCTGAGTACTGAGCACCCAGCGTACTGAGCACCCAGCACCCTGATTAATGAGCACCCAGCACCCCGAGCACTGAGCACCCAGCACCCTGAGTACTGAGCACCGAGCACCCTGAGCACTGAGCACCCAGCACCCCGAGCACTGAGCACCCAGCACACTGAGCACTCAGCACCCAGCACCCCGAGCACTGAGCACCCAGCACACCGAGCACTGAGCACCCAGCACCCCGAGCACCGAGCACCATGAGTACTAAGCACCGAGCACCCTGAGCACTGAGCACCCAGCACCCTGAGCACTGAGCACCCAGCACCCTGAGTACTGAGCACCCAGCACCCCGAGCACTGAGCACCCAGCACCCTGAGTACTGAGCACCCAGCACCCTGAGGACTGAGAACCCAGCACCCCGAGCACTGAACACCCAGCACCTTGAGCACTGAGCACCCTGAGTACTGAGCACGGAGCACCCTGAGTACTGAGCACTGAGCACCCTGAGTACTGAGCACCCAGCTCCCTGAGTACTGAGCACCCAGCAACCTGAGCACTGAGCACCGAGCACCCTGAGTACTGAGCACCCAGCACCCCTAGCACTGAGCACCCAGCACCCTGAGTACTGAGCACCCTGAGTGCTGAGCACCCAGCACCCTGAGTACTGAGCAGCCAGCACCCTGAGCACTGAGCACCCAGCACCCTGAGTACTGAGCACCCAGCACCCTGAGAACTTAGCACCCAGCAAATGAGCACTGAGCACCCAGCACCCTGAGTACTGAGCACCGAGCACCCTGAGTACTGAGCACCCAGCACCCTGAGTACTGAGCACCGAGCACCCCGAGTACTGAGCACCCAGCACCCTGAGAACTGAGCACCCAGCACCCCGAGCACTGAGCACCGAGCACCCCGAGCACTGAGCACCCAGCACCCTGAGCACTGAGCACCCAGCACCCTGAGTACTGAGCATCCAGCACCCTGAGTACTGAGCACACAGCACCCTGAGCACTGAGCACCCAGCACCCTGAGTACTGAGCACCCAGCACCCTGAGTACTGAGCACCAAGCACCCTGAGTACTGAGCACCGAGCACCCCGAGCACTGAGCACCCAGCACCCTGAGCACTGAGCACCCAGCACCCTGAGTCCTGAGTACTGAGCACCCTGAGTACTGAGCACCCAGCATCCTGAGCACTGAGCACCCAGCACCCTGAGTACTGAGCACCGAGCACCCCAGGCACTGAGCACCCAGCACCCTGAGTACTGAGCACCCAGCACCAAATGTACTGAGCACCGAGCATCCTGAGCACTGAGCACCGAGAACCCCGAGCACTGAGCACCCAGCACCCTGAGTACTGAGCACCCAGCACCAAGAGTACTGAGCAGCGAGCACCCCGAGCACTGAGCACCCAGCACATTGAGTAATGAGCACCCAGCACCCCGAGTACTGAGCACCCAGCACCAAGAGTACTGAGCACCCAGCACCCTGAGTATTGTGCACCAAGCACCCTGAGTACTGAGCACCCAGCACCCCGAGCACTGAGAACCCTGAATACTGAGCACCCAGCACCCTGAGTACTGTGCACTAAGCACCCAGAGCGCTGAGCACCCAGGACCCCGAGCACTGACTACTGAGCACCCAGCACCCTGAGTACTGAGCACCGAGCTCCCCGAGCACTGAGCACCCTGAGTACTGAGCACCCAGCACCCTGAGTACTGAGCACCCAGCACCCTGAGCACTGACCACCCAGCATCCTGAGTACTGAGCACCCAGCACCCGAGCACTGAGCACCCAGCACCCTGAGTACTGAGCACTCAGCACCCTTAGTACTGAGCAACCTGAGCACTGAGCACCCAGCACCCTGAGTACTGAGCACCCTGAGGACTGAGCACCGATCACCCTGAGCACTGAGTACCCAGCACCCTGAGTACTGAGCACCCAGCACCCTGAGCACTGAGCACCCAGCACCCTGAGTACTGAGCAGCGAGCACCCTGAGTACTGAGCACCCAGCACCCTGAGTACTGAGCACCCAGCACCCTGAGTACTGAGCACCGAGCACCCCGAGTACAGAGCACCCAGCACCCTGAGCACTCAGCACCCAGCACCCCGAGCACTGAGCACCCAGCACCCTGTGTACTGAGCTCCCAGCACCCCGAGCCCTGAGCACCCAGCACCCTGAGAACTGAGCACCCTGAGTACTGAGCACCGATCACCCTGAGCACTGAGCACCCAGCACCCTGAGCACTGAGCACCCTGAGTACTGAGCACCGAGCACCCTGAGTACTGAGCACCCAGCACCCTGAGTACTGAGCACCCAGCGTACTGAGCACCCAGCACCCTGATTAATGAGCACCCAGCACCCCGAGCACTGAGCACCCAGCATCCCGAGCACCGAGCACCATGAGTACTAAGCACCGAGCACCCTGAGCACTGAGCACCCAGCACCCTGAGTACTGAGCACCCAGCACCCTGAGCACTGAGCACAGAGTACCGTGAGCACTGAGCACCCAGCACCCTGAGGTCTGAGTACCCAGCACCCCGAGCACTGAACACCCAGCACCTTGAGCACTGAGCACCCTGAGTACTGAGCACTGAGCACCCTGAGTACTGAGCACTGAGCACCCTGAGTACTGAGCACCCAGCACCCTGAGTACTGAGCACCCAGCAACCTGAGCACTGAGCACCGAGCACCCTGAGCACTGAGCACCCAGCACCCTGAGCACTGAGCACCCAGCACCCTGAGCACTGAGCACACTGAGTACTGAGCACTGAGCACCCTGAGTACTGAGCACTGACCACCCTGAGTACTGAGCACCCAGCAACCTGAGTACTGAGCACCCAGCACCCTGAGCAATGAGCACCCTGAGTACTGAGCACCCAGCACCCTGAGCACTGAGCACCGAGCACCCCGAGCACTGAGCACCCAGCACCCGGAGTACTGAGCACCCAGCACCCTGAGTACTCAGCACCGAGCACCCTGAGTACTGAGCACCCAGTACCCTGAGCACTGAACACACAGCACCCTGAGTACTGAGCACCCCGAGCACTGAGCACCCAGCACCCTGAGCACTGAGGACCCAGCACCCTGAGTACTGAGCACCCAGCACCGTGAGCACTGAGCACCCAGCACCCTGAGTACTGAGCACCCAGCACCCTGAGCACTGAGCACCCAGGACCCTGAGTACTGAGCATCCAGCACCCCGAGCACTGATCAACCAGCACCCTGTGTACTGAGGACTGAGCACCCAGCACTCCGAGCACTGAGCACTGAGTACCCAGCACCCCGAGCACTGAGCACCCAGCACCCTGAGCACTGAGCACCCTGAGTACTGAGCACCCAGTGCACTGAGCACTGAGCACCCTGAGTACTGAGCACCGAGCACCCTGAGTACTGAGCACCCAGCACTCTGAGCACTGAGCACAAAGCAAGCTGAGTACTGAGCACCCTGAGTACTGAGCACCGAGGACCCTGAGCACCCAGTACCCTGAGTACTGAGCACCGAGCACCCCGAGTACTGAGCACCCAGCACCCTGAGCACTGAGCACCCAGCACCCCGAGCACTGAGCACCGAGCACCGCGAGCACTGAGCACCCAGCACCCCGAGTACTGAGCACCCAGAACCCTGAGCACTGAGCACCCAGCACCCCGAGCACTGAGCACCCAGCACCCCGAGCACTGAGCACCCAGCACCCTGAGTACTCAGCACCTAGCACCCTGAGCACTGAGCAACCAGCACCCTGAGTACTGAGCACCCTGCACCCCAAGCACTGAGCACCCTGAGTACTGAGCACCCAGCACCCCAAGCACTGAGCACCCTGAGTACTGAGCACCCAGCACCCTGATTAATGAGCACCCAGCACCCCGAGCACTGAGCACCCAGCACCCTGAGTACTGAGCACCGAGCACCCTGAGTACTGAGCACCCAGCACCCTGAGTACTGAGCACCCAGCGTACTGAGCACCCAGCACCCTGATTAATGAGCACCCAGCACCCCGAGCACTGAACACCCAGCACCCTGAGTACTGAGCACCCAGCGTACTGAGCACCCAGCACCCTGATTAATGAGCACCCAGCACCCCGAGCACTGAGCACCCAGCACCCTGAGTACTGAGCACCGAGCACCCTGAGTACTGAGCACCCAGCACCCCGAGCACTGAGCACCCAGCACACTGAGCACTCAGCACCCAGCACCCCGAGCACTGAGCACCCAGCACACCGAGCACTGAGCACCCAGCACCCCGAGCACCGAGCACCATGAGTACTAAGCACCGAGCACCCTGAGCACTGAGCACCCAGCACCCTGAGCACTGAGCACCCAGCACCCTGAGTACTGAGCACCCAGCACCCCGAGCACTGAGCACCCAGCACCCTGAGTACTGAGCACCCAGCACCCTGAGGACTGAGAACCCAGCACCCCGAGCACTGAACACCCAGCACCTTGAGCACTGAGCACCCTGAGTACTGAGCACGGAGCACCCTGAGTACTGAGCACTGAGCACCCTGAGTACTGAGCACCCAGCTCCCTGAGTACTGAGAACCCAGCAACCTGAGCACTGAGCACCGAGCACCCTGAGCACTGAGCACCCAGCACCGAGAGCACTGAGCACCCAGCACCCTGAGCACTGAGCACCCAGCACCCTGAGTACTGAGCACCCTGAGTACTGAGCACACAGCACCCTGTGCACTGAGCACCCAGCACCCCGAGCACTGAGCACCCAGCACCCTGAGCACTGAGCACCCTGAGTACTGAGCACTGAGCACCCTGAGTACTGAGCACCCAGCAACCTGAGTACTGAGCACCCAGCAACCTGAGTACTGAGCACCCAGCACCCTGAGCAATGAGCACCCTGAGTACTGAGCACCCAGCACCCTGAGCACTGAGCACCGAGCACCCCGAGCACTGAGCACCCAGCACCCGGAGTACTGAGCACCCAGCACCCTGAGTACTCAGCACCGAGCACCCTGAGTACTGAGCACCCAGTACCCTGAGCACTGAACACACAGCACATTGAGTACTGAGCACCCCGAGCACTGAACACCCAGCACCCTGAGCACTGAGGACCCAGCACCCTGAGTACTGAGCACCCAGCACCCTGAGCACTGAGCACCCAGCACCCTGAGTACTGAGCACCCAGCACCCTGAGCACTGAGCACCCAGGACCCTGAGTACTGAGCATCCAGCACCCCGAGCACTGAGCACCCAGCACCCTGTGTACTGAGGACTGAGCACCCAGCACCCCGAGCACTGAGCACTGAGTACCCAGCACCCCGAGCACTGAGCACCCAGCACCCTGAGCACTGAGCACCATGAGTACTGAGCACCCAGAGCACTGAGCACTGAGCACCCTGAGTACTGAGCACCGAGCACCCTGAGTACTGAGCACCCAGCACTCTGAGCACTGAGCACAAAGCAAGCTGAGTACTGAGCACCCTGAGTACTGAGCACCGAGGACCCTGAGCACCCAGTACCCTGAGTACTGAGCACCGAGCACCCCGAGTACTGAGCACCCAGCACCCTGAGCACTGAGCACCCAGCACCCCGAGCACTGAGCACCCAGCACCTTGAGTACTGAACACCGAGCACCCCGAGCACTGAGCACCCAGCACCCTGAGTACTGAGCACCCAGCACCCCGAGCACTGAGCACCCAGCACCCTGAGTACTGAGCACCCAGCACCCTGAGTACTGAGCACTCAGCACCCTGAGTACTGAGCACCGAGCACCCCGAGAACTGAGCACCCAGCACCCTGAGCACTGAGCACCCTGAGGACTGAGCACCCAGCACCCTGAGTACTGAGCACCCAGCACCCTGAGTACTGAGCACCCAGCATCCTGAGTACTGAGCACAGATCACCCTGAGCACTGAGCATCCAGCACCCCGAGCACTGAGCACCCAGCACCCCGAGTACTGAGCACCCTGAGTACTGAGCACCCAGCACCCCGAGCACTGAGCACCCAGCACACTGAGTACTGAGCACCCTGAGTGCTGAGCACCCAGCACCCTGAGTACTGAGCATAGAGCACACCGAGCACTGAGCACCCAGCACCCCGAGCACTGAGCACCCAGCACACTGAGTACTGAGCACCCTGAGCACTGAGCACCCAGCACCCTGAGTACTGAGCATAGAGCACACCGAGCACTGAGCACCCAGCACCCTGAGTACTGAGCACTGAGCACGCAGCACCCCGAGCACTGAGCAATCAGCACCCTGTGTACTGAGCACTGAGTACCCAGCACCCCGAGCACTGAGCACCCAGCACCCTGAGCACTGAGCACCCTGAGTACTGAGCACCCAGCACCCTGAGTACTGAGCACCGAGCACCCCGAGTACTGAGCACCCAGCACCCCGAGCACTGAGCACCCAGCACCCTGAGCACTGAGCACCCAGCACCCCAAGCACTGAGAACCCAGCACCCTGAGTACTGAGTACTGAGCACCCTGAGTACTGAGCACCCAGCACCCTGAGCACTGAGCACCCAGCACCCTGAGTACTGATCACAGAGCATCCCGAGCACTGAGCACCCAGCACCCTGAGTACTGAGCACCCAGCACCAAAAGTAATGAGCACCGAGCATCCTGAGCACTGAGCACCGAGCACCCCGAGCACTGAGCACCCAGCACCCTGAGTACTGAGTATGCAGCACCAAGAGTACTGAGCAGCAAGCACCCCGAGCACTGAGCACCCAGCACCCTGAGTAATGAGCACCTAGCACCCCGAGTACTGAGCACCCAGAACGTGAGTACTGAGCACTCAGCACCCTGTGTACTGAGCACCCAGCACCCTGAGCACTGAGCACAAAGCACGCTGAGTACTGAGCACCCTGAGTACTGAGCACCGAGGACCCTGAGCACTGAGCACCCAGCACCCCGAGCACTGAGCACCCAGCACCCCGAGAATGAGCACCCAGCACCCTGAGTACTGAGAACCGAGCACCCTGAGTACTGAGCACCCAGCACGCTGAGCACTGAGCACCCAGCACCCCGAGTACTGAGCACCCAGCACCCCGAACACTGAGCACCCAGGACCCCGAGAATGAGCACCCAACACCCTGAGTACTGAGCACCCAGCACCCGCAGTACTGAGCACCCAGCACCCCGAGCACTGAGCACCCTGAATACTGAGCACCCAGCACCCTGAGTACTGTGCACTAAGCACCCAGAGCGCTGAGCACCCAGGACCCTGAGCACTGAGTACTGAGCACCCACCACCCTGAGTACTCAGCACCGAGCTCCCTGAGCACTGAGCACCCAGCACCCTGAGTACTGAGCACCCAGCACCCTGAGTACTGAGCACCCAGCACCTTGAGCACTGAGCACCCTGAGTACTGAGCACGGAGCACCCTGAGTACTGAGCACTGAGCACCCTGAGTACTGAGCACCCAGCTCCCTGAGTACTGAGCACCCAGCAACCTGAGCACTGAGCACCGAGCACCCTGAGCACTGAGCACCCAGCACCGAGAGCACTGAGCACCCAGCACCCTGAGCACTGAGCACCCAGCACCCTGAGTACTGAGCACCCTGAGTACTGAGCACACAGCACCCTGTGCACTGAGCACCCAGCACCCCGAGCACTGAGCACCCAGCACCCTGAGCACTGAGCACCCTGAGTACTGAGCACTGAGCACCCTGAGTACTGAGCACCCAGCAACCTGAGTACTGAGCACCCAGCAACCTGAGTACTGAGCACCCAGCACCCTGAGCAATGAGCACCCTGAGTACTGAGCACCCAGCACCCTGAGCACTGAGCACCGAGCACCCCGAGCACTGAGCACCCAGCACCCGGAGTACTGAGCACCCAGCACCCTGAGTACTCAGCACCGAGCACCCTGAGTACTGAGCACCCAGTACCCTGAGCACTGAACACACAGCACATTGAGTACTGAGCACCCCGAGCACTGAACACCCAGCACCCTGAGCACTGAGGACCCAGCACCCTGAGTACTGAGCACCCAGCACCCTGAGCACTGAGCACCCAGCACCCTGAGTACTGAGCACCCAGCACCCTGAGCACTGAGCACCCAGGACCCTGAGTACTGAGCATCCAGCACCCCGAGCACTGAGCACCCAGCACCCTGTGTACTGAGGACTGAGCACCCAGCACCCCGAGCACTGAGCACTGAGTACCCAGCACCCCGAGCACTGAGCACCCAGCACCCTGAGCACTGAGCACCATGAGTACTGAGCACCCAGAGCACTGAGCACTGAGCACCCTGAGTACTGAGCACCGAGCACCCTGAGTACTGAGCACCCAGCACTCTGAGCACTGAGCACAAAGCAAGCTGAGTACTGAGCACCCTGAGTACTGAGCACCGAGGACCCTGAGCACCCAGTACCCTGAGTACTGAGCACCGAGCACCCCGAGTACTGAGCACCCAGCACCCTGAGCACTGAGCACCCAGCACCCCGAGCACTGAGCACCCAGCACCTTGAGTACTGAACACCGAGCACCCCGAGCACTGAGCACCCAGCACCCTGAGTACTGAGCACCCAGCACCCCGAGCACTGAGCACCCAGCACCCTGAGTACTGAGCACCCAGAACCCTGAGTACTGAGCACTGAGCACCCTGAGCACGGAGCACCCAACACCCCGAGCACTGAGCACCCAGCACCCTGAGTACTGAGCACCCAGCACCCTGACTACTGAGCACTCAGCACCCTGAGTACTGAGCACCGAGCACCCCGAGCACTGAGCACCCAGCACCCTGAGCACTGAGCACCCTGAGGACTGAGCACCCAGCACCCTGAGTACTGAGCACCCAGCACCCTGAGTACTGAGCACCCAGCATCCTGAGTACTGAGCACAGATCACCCTGAGCACTGAGCATCCAGCACCCCGAGCACTGAGCACCCAGCACCCCGAGTACTGAGCACCCTGAGTACTGAGCACCCAGCACCCCGAGCACTGAGCACCCAGCACACTGAGTACTGAGCACCCTGAGTGCTGAGCACCCAGCACCCTGAGTACTGAGCACCCAGCACCCTGAGTACTTAGCACCCAGCACCTGAGCACTGAGCACCCAGCACCCTGAGTACTGAGCACCGAGCACCCTGAGTACTGAGCACCCAGCACCCTGAGTACTGAGCACCCAGCACCCCGAGTACTGAGCACCGAGCACCCCGAGTACTGAGGACCCAGCACCCTGAGCACTTAGCACCCAGCACCCTGAGCACTGAGCACCCAGCACCCGAGAATGAGCACCCAGCACCCTGAGTACTGAGAACCGAGCACCCTGAGAACATAGCACACAGCACGCTGAGCACTGAGCACCCAGCACCCTGAGTACTCTGCACTAAGCACCCAGAGCGCTGAGCACCCAGGACCCCGAGCACTGAGTACTGAGCACCCAGCACCCTGAGTACTGAGCACCGAGCTCCCCGAGCACTGAGCACCCTGATTACTGAGCACCCAGCACCCTGAGTACTGAGCACCCAGCACCCTGAGTACTGAGCACCGAGCACCCCGAGTACAGAGCACCCAGCACCCTGAGCACTCAGCACCCAGCACCCTGAGCACTGAGCACCCAGCACCCTGAGTACTGAGCTCCCAGCACCCCGAGCCCTGAGCACCCAGCACCCTGAGTACTGAGCACCCTGAGTACTGAGCACCGATCACCCTGAGCACTGAGCACCCAGCACCCTGAGTACTGAGCAGCCAACGTACTGAGCACCGAGCACACCGAGCACTGAGCACCCAGCACCCTGAGTACTGAGCAACGAGCACCCTGAGCACTGAGCACCCAGCACCCTGAGTACTGAGCACCGAGCACCCCGAGCACTGAGCACCCAGCGCCCAGAGCACTGAGCACCCAGCACACTGAGCACTGAGCACCCAGCACCCGTAGCACTGAGCACCCAGCACCCCGAGCAATGAGCACCCAGCACCCTGAGTACTGAGCACCCAGCACCCCGAGTCCTGAGCACCCAGAAACCTGAGCACCGAGCACCCAGCACCCCGAGCACTGAGCACCCAGCACCCTGAGCACTGAGCACCCAGAACCCTGAGCACTGAGCACCCAGCACCCCGAGCACTGAGCACCCAGCACCCTGAGCACTGAGCACCCAGCACCCTGAGTCTTCAGCACACAGCACCCTGAGCACTGAGGAACCAGCACCCTGAGTACTGAGCACCCTGCACCCCAAGCACTGAGCACCCTGAGTACTGAGCACCCAGCACCCCAAGCACTGAGCACCCTGAGTACTGAGCACCCAGCACCCTGATTAATGAGCACCCAGCACCCCGAGCACTGAGCACCCAGCACCCTGAGTACTGAGCACCGAGCACCCTGAGTACTGAGCACCCAGCACCCTGAGTACTGAGCACCCAGCGTACTGAGCACCCAGCACCCTGATTAATGAGCACCCAGCACCCCGAGCACTGAACACCCAGCACCCTGAGCACCGAGCACCCTGAGAACTGAGCACCCTGCACCCTGTGGACTGAGTACCCAGCACCCCGAGCACTGAGCACCCAGCACCCTGAGCACTGAGCACCCTGAGTACTGAGCACTGAGCACCCTGAGTACTGAGCACTGAGCACCCTGAGTACTGAGCACCCAGCACCCTGAGTACTCAGCACCCATCAACCTGAGCACTGAGCACCGAGCACCCTGAGCACTGAGCACCCAGCACCCTTAGCACTAAGCACCCAGCACCCTGAGCACTGAGCACCCAGCACCCTGAGTACTGATCACCCTGAGTACTGAGCACACAGCACCCTGAGCACTGAGCACCCAGCACCCTGAGCACTGAGCACCCAGCACCCTGAGCACTGAGCACCCTGAGTACTGAGCACCCTGAGTACTGAGCACTGAGCACCCTGAGTACTGAGCACCCAGCACCCTGATTAATGAACACCCAGCACCCTGATCAATGAGCACCCTGTGTACTGAGCACCCAGCACCCTGAGCACTGAGCACCGAGCACCCCGAGCACTGAGCACCCAGCACCCGGAGTACTGAGCACCCAGCACCCTGAGTACTAAGCACCGAGCACCCTGAGTAATGAGCACCCAGTAACCTGAGCACTGAACACACAGCACCCTGAGTACTGAGCACCCCGAGCACAGAGCACCCAGCACCCTGAGCACTGAGGACCCAGCAACCTGAGTACTGAGCACCCAGCACCCTTAGCACTGAGCACCCAGCACCCTGAGTACTGAGCACCCAGCACCCTGAGCACTGAGCACCCAGCACCCTGAGTACTGAGCATAGAGCACACCGAGCACTGAGCACCCAGCACCCTGAGTACTGAGCACTGAGCACGCAGCACCCCGAGCACTGAGCAATCAGCACCCTGTGTACTGAGCACTGAGTACCCAGCACCCCGAGCACTGAGCACCCAGCACCCTGAGCACTGAGCACCCTGAGTACTGAGCAGCCAGCACCCTGAGTACTGAGCACCGAGCACCCCGAGTACTGAGCACCGAGCACCCTGAGCACTGAGCACCCAGCACCCTGAGCACTGAGCACCCAGTACCCCAAGCACTGAGAACCCAGCACCCTGAGTACTGAGTACTGAGCACCCTGAGTACTGAGCACCCAGCACCCTGAGCACTGAGCACCCAGCACCCTGAGTACTGATCACAGAGCATCCCGAGCACTGAGCACCCAGCACCCTGAGTACTGAGCACCCAGCACCAAAAGTAATGAGCACCGAGCATCCTGAGCACTGAGCACCGAGCACCCCGAGCACTGAGCACCCAGCACCCTGAGTACTGAGTATGCAGCACCAAGAGTACTGAGCAGCAAGCACCCCGAGCACTGAGCACCCAGCACCCTGAGTAATGAGCACCTAGCACCCCGAGTACTGAGCACCCAGAACGTGAGTACTGAGCACTCAGCACCCTGTGTACTGAGCACCCAGCACCCTGAGCACTGAGCACAAAGCACGCTGAGTACTGAGCACCCTGAGTACTGAGCACCGAGGACCCTGAGCACTGAGCACCCAGCACCCCGAGCACTGAGCACCCAGCACCCCGAGAATGAGCACCCAGCACCCTGAGTACTGAGAACCGAGCACCCTGAGTACTGAGCACCCAGCACGCTGAGCACTGAGCACCCAGCACCCCGAGTACTGAGCACCCAGCACCCCGAACACTGAGCACCCAGGACCCCGAGAATGAGCACCCAGCACCCTGAGTACTGAGCACCCAGCACCCGCAGTACTGAGCACCCAGCACCCCGAGCACTGAGCACCCTGAATACTGAGCACCCAGCACCCTGAGTAATGTGCACTAAGCACCCAGAGCGCTGAGCACCCAGGACCCTGAGCACTGAGTACTGAGCACCCACCACCCTGAGTACTCAGCACCGAGCTCCCTGAGCACTGAGCACCCAGCACCCTGAGTACTGAGCACCCAGCACCCTGAGTACTGAGCACCCAGCACCCTGAGTACTGAGCAACCCGAGCACTGAGCACCCAGCTGCCTGAGTACTGAGCACCCTGAGGACTGAGCCCCGATCACCCTGAGCACTGAGCACCCAGCACCCTGAGTACTGAGCACCGAGCACCCTGAGCACTGAGCACCGAGCACCCTGAGTACTGAGCACCGAGCACACCGAGCACTGAGCACCCAGCACCCTGAGTACTGAGCACACAGCACCCTGAGTACTGAGCACCGAGCAGCCCAAGTACTGAGCACCCAGCACCCTGAGCACTCAGCACCCAGCACCCCGAGCACTGAGCACCCAGCACCCTGAGTACTGAGCTCCCAGCACCCCGATCCCTGAGCACCCAGCACCCTGAGTACTGAGCACCCTGAGTACTGAACACCCAGCACCCTGATTAATGAGCACCCAGCACCCCGAGCACTGAGCACCCAGCACCCTGAGTACTGAGCACCCAGCACCCTGAGTACTGAGCACCCAGCGTTCTGAGCACCGAGCACCCAGCACCCTGAGTACTGAGCACCCAGCAACCTGAGCACTGAGCACCCAGCACCCTGAGTACAGAGCACCGAGCACCCCGAGTACTGAGCACCCAGCACCCCGAGCACTGAGCACACAGCAGCCCGAGCACTGAGCACCCAGCACACCGAGCACTCAGCACCCAGCACCCCGAGCACTGAGCACCCAGCACACCGAGCACTGAGCACCCAGCACCCCGAGCACCGAGCACCATGAGTACTAAGCACCGAGCACCCTGAGCACTGAGCACCCAGCACCCTGAGCACTGAGCACCCAGCACCCTGAGTACTGAGCACCCAGCACCCTGAGCACTGAGCACCCAGCACCCTGAGCACAGAGCACCCAGCACGCTGAGTACTGAGCACTGAGCACCCTGAGTACTGAGCACCGAGCACCCTGAGCACTGAGCACCCAGCACGCTGAGTACTGAGCACTGAGCACCCTGAGTACTGAGCACCGAGCACCCTGAGTACTGAGCACCCAGCACTCTGAGCACTGAGCACCCAGCACCCTGAGCACTGAGCACCCAGCACCCCGATCACTGAGCACCCAGCACCCCGAGCACTGAGCACCCAGCACCCCGAGCACTGAGCACTGAGCACCCTGCGTACTGAGCACTGAGCACCCTGAGAACTGAGCACCGAGCACGCTGAGTACTGAGCACCCAGCACCCCGAGCACTGAGCACCGAGCACCCTGAGTACTGAGCAACCAGCACACCGAGTACTGAGCACCCAGCACCCTGAGTACTGAGCACCCAGCACCCCGAGCACAGAGCACCGAGCACCCCGAGCACTGAACACCCAGCACCCCGAGCACTGAGCACCCAGCACCCTGAGTACTAATCACCCAGCACTCTGATTACTGAGCACCCAGCACCCTGAGTACTGAGCACCCAGCACCCTGAGTACTGAGCACCCAGCAACCTGAGCACTGAGCACCGAGCACCCTGAGCACTGAGCACCCAGCACGCTGAGCACTGAGCACCCTGAGTACTGAGCACTGAGCACCCTGAGTACTGAGCACCCAGCACCCTGAGTACTGAGCACCCAGCACGCTGAGCAATGAGCACCCTGAGTACTGAGCACCCAGCACCCTGAGCACTGAGCACCGAGCACCCCGAGCACTGAGCACCCAGCACCCGGATTACTGAGCACCCAGCACCCTGAGTACTAAGCACCGAGCACCCTGAGTACTGAGCACCCAGTAACCTGAGCACTGAACACACAGCACCCTGAGTACTGAGCACCCCGAGCACTGAGCACCCAGCACCCTGAGCACTGAGGACCCAGCACACTGAGTACTGAGCATCCAGCACCCTGAGCACTGAGCACCCAGCACATTGAGTACTGAGCACCCAGCACCCTGAGATCTGAGCACCCTGAGTACTGAGCACCCAGCACCCTGAGCACTGAGCACCCAGCACCCCGAGCACTGAGCACCCAGCACCCAGAGCACTGAGCACTGAGCACCCTGAGTACTGAGCACTGAGTACCCAGCAACCCGAGCACTGAGCACCCAGCACCCTGAGCACTGAGCACCCTGAGTACTGAGCACCCAGCACCCTGAGCACTGAGCACCCAGCACCCCGAGCACTGAGCACCCAGCACCCAGAGCACTGAGCACTGAGCACCCTGAGTACTGAGCACTGAGCACCCTGAGCACTGAGCACCGAGCACCCTGAGTACTGAGCACTGAGCACCCTGAGCACTGAGCACCCAGCACCCTGATTACTGAGCACCCAGCACCCTGAGCACTGAGGACCGAGCACCCTGAGTACTAAGCACCCAGCACCCTGAGTACTGAGCACCCAGCACCCTGTGCACTGAGCACACAGCACGCTGAGTACTGAGCACTGAGCACCCTGAGTACTGAGCACCGAGCACCCTGAGCACGGAGCACCCAGCACGCTGAGTACTGATCACTGAGCACCCTGAGTACTGAGCACCGAGGACCCTGAGCACTGAGCACCCAGCACCCTGAGTACTGAGCACCGAGCACCCCGAGTACTGAGCACCGAGCACCCCGAGCACTGAGCACCCAGCACCCTGAGTACTGAGCACCCAGCACCAAGAGTACTGAGCAGCGAGCACCCCTAGCACTGAGCACCCAGCACCCTGAGTAATGAGCACCCAGCACCCCGAGTACTGAGCACCCAGCACCGTGAGTACTGAGCACCCAGCACCCTGAGCACTGAGCACAAAGCACGCTGATTACTGAGCACCCTGAGTACTGAGCACCGAGGACCCTGAGCACTGAGCACCCAGCACCCCGAGAATGAGCACCCAGCACCCTGAGTACTGAGAACCGAGCACCCGGAGTACTGAGCACCCAGCACGCTGAGCACTGAGCACCCAGCACCCCGAGCACTGAGCACCCAGCACCCCGAGCACTGAGCACCCAGCACCCCGAGAATGAGCACAAAGCACCCTGAGTACTGAGAACCGAGCACCCTGCGTACTGAGCACCCAGCACGCTGAGCACTGAGCACCCAGCACCCCGAGTACTGAGCACCCAGCACCCCGAGCACTGAGCACCCAGCACCCCGAGAATGACCACCCAGCACCCTGAGTACTGAGCACCCAGCACCCTTAGTACTGAGCAACCTGAGCACTGAGCACCCAGCACCCTGAGTACTGAGCACCCTGAGGACTGAGCACCGATCACCCTGAGCACTGAGTACCCAGCACCCTGAGTACTGAGCACCCAGCACCCTGAGCACTGAGCACCCAGCACCCTGAGTACTGAGCAGCGAGCACCCTGAGTACTGAGCACCCAGCACCCTGAGTACTGAGCACCCAGCACCCTGAGTACTGAGCACCGAGCACCCCGAGTACAGAGCACCCAGCACCCTGAGCACTCAGCACCCAGCACCCCGAGCACTGAGCACCCAGCACCCTGTGTACTGAGCTCCCAGCACCCCGAGCCCTGAGCTCCCAGCACCCTGTGTACTGAGCACCCTGAGTACTGAGCACCGATCACCCTGAGCACTGAGCACCCAGCACCCTGAGCACTGAGCACCCTGAGTACTGAGCACCGAGCACCCTGAGTACTGAGCACCCAGCACCCTGAGTACTGAGCACCCAGCGTACTGAGCACCCAGCACCCTGATTAATGAGCACCCAGCACCCCGAGCACTGAGCACCCAGCATCCCGAGCACCGAGCACCATGAGTACTAAGCACCGAGCACCCTGAGCACTGAGCACCCAGCACCCTGAGTACTGAGCACCCAGCACCCTGAGCACTGAGCACAGAGTACCGTGAGCACTGAGCACCCAGCACCCTGAGGTCTGAGTACCCAGCACCCCGAGCACTGAACACCCAGCACCTTGAGCACTGAGCACCCTGAGTACTGAGCACTGAGCACCCTGAGTACTGAGCACTGAGCACCCTGAGTACTGAGCACCCAGCACCCTGAGTACTGAGCACCCAGCAACCTGAGCACTGAGCACCGAGCACCCTGAGCACTGAGCACCCAGCAACCTGAGCACTGAGCACCCAGCACCCTGAGCACTGAGCACCCTGAGTACTGAGCACTGAGCACCCTGAGTACTGAGCACTGAGCACCCTGAGTACTGAGCACCCAGCAACCTGAGTACTGAGCACCCAGCACCCTGAGCAATGAGCACCCTGAGTACTGAGCACCCAGCACCCTGAGCACTGAGCACCGAGCACCCCGAGCACTGAGCACCCAGCACCCGGAGTACTGAGCACCCAGCACCCTGAGTACTCAGCACCGAGCACCCTGAGTACTGAGCACCCAGTACCCTGAGCACTGAACACACAGCACCCTGAGTACTGAGCACCCCGAGCACTGAGCACCCAGCACCCTGAGCACTGAGGACCCAGCACCCTGAGTACTGAGCACCCAGCACCCTGAGCACTGAGCACCCAGCACCCTGAGTACTGAGCACCCAGCACCCTGAGCACTGAGCACCCAGGACCCTGAGTACTGAGCATCCAGCACCCCGAGCACTGAGCAACCAGCACCCTGTGTACTGAGGACTGAGCACCCAGCACCCCGAGCACTGAGCACTGAGTACCCAGCACCCCGAGCACTGAGCACCCAGCACCCTGAGCACTGAGCACCCTGAGTACTGAGCACCCAGAGCACTGAGCACTGAGCACCCTGAGTACTGAGCACCGAGCACCCTGAGTACTGAGCACCCAGCACTCTGAGCACTGAGCACAAAGCAAGCTGAGTACTGAGCACCCTGAGTACTGAGCACCGAGGACCCTGAGCACCCAGTACCCTGAGTACTGAGCACCGAGCACCCCGAGTACTGAGCACCCAGCACCCTGAGCACTGAGCACCCAGCACCCCGAGCACTGAGCACCGAGCACCGCGAGCACTGAGCACCCAGCACCCCGAGTACTGAGCACCCAGAACCCTGAGCACTGAGCACCCAGCACCCCGAGCACTGAGCACCCAGCACCCCGAGCACTGAGCACCCAGCACCCTGAGTACTCAGCACCTAGCACCCTGAGCACTGAGCAACCAGCACCCTGAGTACTGAGCACCCTGCACCCCAAGCACTGAGCACCCTGAGTACTGAGCACCCAGCACCCCAAGCACTGAGCACCCTGAGTACTGAGCACCCAGCACCCTGATTAATGAGCACCCAGCACCCCGAGCACTGAGCACCCAGCACCCTGAGTACTGAGCACCGAGCACCCTGAGTACTGAGCACCCAGCACCCTGAGTACTGAGCACCCAGCGTACTGAGCACCCAGCACCCTGATTAATGAGCACCCAGCACCCCGAGCACTGAACACCCAGCACCCTGAGTACTGAGCACCCAGCGTACTGAGCACCCAGCACCCTGATTAATGAGCACCCAGCACCCCGAGCACTGAGCACCCAGCACCCTGAGTACTGAGCACCGAGCACCCTGAGCACTGAGCACCCAGCACCCCGAGCACTGAGCACCCAGCACACTGAGCACTCAGCACCCAGCACCCCGAGCACTGAGCACCCAGCACACCGAGCACTGAGCACCCAGCACCCCGAGCACCGAGCACAATGAGTACTAAGCACCGAGCACCCTGAGCACTGAGCACCCAGCACCCTGAGCACTGAGCACCCAGCACCCTGAGTACTGAGCACCCAGCACCCCGAGCACTGAGCACCCAGCACCCTGAGTACTGAGCACCCAGCACCCTGAGGACTGAGAACCCAGCACCCCGAGCACTGAACACCCAGCACCTTGAGCACTGAGCACCCTGAGTACTGAGCACGGAGCACCCTGAGTACTGAGCACTGAGCACCCTGAGTACTGAGCACCCAGCTCCCTGAGTACTGAGCACCCAGCAACCTGAGCACTGAGCACCGAGCACCCTGAGTACTGAGCACCCAGCACCCCTAGCACTGAGCACCCAGCACCCTGAGTACTGAGCACCCTGAGTGCTGAGCACCCAGCACCCTGAGTACTGAGCAGCCAGCACCCTGAGCACTGAGCACCCAGCACCCTGAGTACTGAGCACCCAGCACCCTGAGAACTTAGCACCCAGCAAATGAGCACTGAGCACCCAGCACCCTGAGTACTGAGCAAGGAGCACCCTGAGTACTGAGCACCCAGCACCCTGAGTACTGAGCACCGAGCACCCCGAGTACTGAGCACCCAGCACCCTGAGAACTGAGCACCCAGCACCCCGAGCACTGAGCACCGAGCACCCCGAGCACTGAGCACCCAGCACCCTGAGCACTGAGCACCCAGCACCCTGAGTACTGAGCATCCAGCACCCTGAGTACTGAGCACACAGCACCCTGAGCACTGAGCACCCAGCACCCTGAGTACTGAGCACCCAGCACCCTGAGTACTGAGCACCAAGCACCCTGAGTACTGAGCACCGAGCACCCCGAGCACTCAGCACCCAGCACCCTGAGCACTGAGCACCCAGCACCCTGAGTCCTGAGTACTGAGCACCCTGAGTACTGAGCACCCAGCATCCTGAGCACTGAGCACCCAGCACCCTGAGTACTGAGCACCGAGCACCCCAGGCACTGAGCACCCAGCACCCTGAGTACTGAGCACCCAGCACCAAATGTACTGAGCACCGAGCATCCTGAGCACTGAGCACCGAGGACCCCGAGCACTGAGCACCCAGCACCCTGAGTACTGAGCACCCAGCACCAAGAGTACTGAGCAGCGAGCACCCCGAGCACTGAGCACCCAGCACATTGAGTAATGAGCACCCAGCACCCGGGTACTGAGCACCCAGCACCAAGAGTACTGAGCACCCAGCACCCTGAGTATTGTGCACCAAGCACCCTGAGTACTGAGCACCCAGCACCCCGAGCACTGAGAACCCTGAATACTGAGCACCCAGCACCCTGAGTACTGTGCACTAAGCACCCAGAGCGCTGAGCACCCAGGACCCCGAGCACTGACTACTGAGCACCCAGCACCCTGAGTACTGAGCACCGAGCTCCCCGAGCACTGAGCACCCTGAGTACTGAGCACCCAGCACCCTGAGTACTGAGCACCCAGCACCCTGAGCACTGACCACCCAGCATCCTGAGTACTGAGCACCCAGCACCCGAGCACTGAGCACCCAGCACCCTGAGTACTGAGCACTCAGCACCCTTAGTACTGAGCAACCTGAGCACTGAGCACCCAGCACCCTGAGTACTGAGCACCCTGAGGACTGAGCACCGATCACCCTGAGCACTGAGTACCCAGCACCCTGAGTACTGAGCACCCAGCACCCTGAGCACTGAGCACCCAGCACGCTGAGTACTGAGCAGCGAGCACCCTGAGTACTGAGCACCCAGCACCCTGAGTACTGAGCACCCAGCACCCTGAGTACTGAGCACCGAGCACCCCGAGTACAGAGCACCCAGCACCCTGAGCACTCAGCACCCAGCACCCCGAGCACTGAGCACCCAGCACCCTGTGTACTGAGCTCCCAGCACCCCGAGCCCTGAGCACCCAGCACCCTGAGAACTGAGCACCCTGAGTACTGAGCACCGATCACCCTGAGCACTGAGCACCCAGCACCCTGAGCACTGAGCACCCTGAGTACTGAGCACCGAGCACCCTGAGTACTGAGCACCCAGCACCCTGAGTACTGAGCACCCAGCGTACTGAGCACCCAGCACCCTGATTAATGAGCACCCAGCACCCCGAGCACTGAGCACCCAGCATCCCGAGCACCGAGCACCATGAGTACTAAGCACCGAGCACCCTGAACACTGAGCACCCAGCACCCTGAGTACTGAGCACCCAGCACCCTGAGCACTGAGCACAGAGTACCGTGAGCACTGAGCACCCAGCACCCTGAGGTCTGAGTACCCAGCACCCCGAGCACTGAACACCCAGCACCTTGAGCACTGAGCACCCTGAGTACTGAGCACTGAGCACCCTGAGTACTGAGCACTGAGCACCCTGAGTACTGAGCACCCAGCACCCTGAGTACTGAGCACCCAGCAACCTGAGCACTGAGCACCGAGCACCCTGAGCACTGAGCACCCAGCACCCTGAGCACTGAGCACCCAGCACCCTGAGCACTGAGCACACTGAGTACTGAGCACTGAGCACCCTGAGTACTGAGCACTGAGCACCCTGAGTACTGAGCACCCAGCAACCTGAGTACTGAGCACCCAGCACCCTGAGCAATGAGCACCCTGAGTACTGAGCACCCAGCACCCTGAGCACTGAGCACCGAGCACCCCGAGCACTGAGCACCCAGCACCCGGAGTACTGAGCACCCAGCACCCTGAGTACTCAGCACCGAGCACCCTGAGTACTGAGCACCCAGTACCCTGAGCACTGAACACACAGCACCCTGAGTACTGAGCACCCCGAGCACTGAGCACCCAGCACCCTGAGCACTGAGGACCCAGCACCCTGAGTACTGAGCACCCAGCACCCTGAGCACTGAGCACCCAGCACCCTGAGTACTGAGCACCCAGCACCCTGAGCACTGAGCACCCAGGACCCTGAGTACTGAGCATCCAGCACCCCGAGCACTGAGCAACCAGCACCCTGTGTACTGAGGACTGAGCACCCAGCTCTCCGAGCACTGAGCACTGAGTACCCAGCACCCCGAGCACTGAGCACCCAGCACCCTGAGCACTGAGCACCCTGAGTACTGAGCACCCAGAGCACTGAGCACTGAGCACCCTGAGTACTGAGCACCGAGCACCCTGAGTACTGAGCACCCAGCACTCTGAGCACTGAGCACAAAGCAAGCTGAGTACTGAGCACCCTGAGTACTGAGCACCGAGGACCCTGAGCACCCAGTACCCTGAGTACTGAGCACCGAGCACCCCGAGTACTGAGCACCCAGCACCCTGAGCACTGAGCACCCAGCACCCCGAGCACTGAGCACCGAGCACCGCGAGCACTGAGCACCCAGCACCCCGAGTACTGAGCACCCAGAACCCTGAGCACTGAGCACCCAGCACCCCGAGCACTGAGCACCCAGCACCCCGAGCACTGAGCACCCAGCACCCTGAGTACTCAGCACCTAGCACCCTGAGCACTGAGCAACCAGCACCCTGAGTACTGAGCACCCTGCACCCCAAGCACTGAGCACCCTGAGTACTGAGCACCCAGCACCCCAAGCACTGAGCACCCTGAGTACTGAGCACCCAGCACCCTGATTAATGAGCACCCAGCACCCCGAGCACTGAGCACCCAGCACCCTGAGTACTGAGCACCGAGCACCCTGAGTACTGAGCACCCAGCACCCTGAGTACTGAGCACCCAGCGTACTGAGCACCCAGCACCCTGATTAATGAGCACCCAGCACCCCGAGCACTGAACACCCAGCACCCTGAGTACTGAGCACCCAGCGTACTGAGCACCCAGCACCCTGATTAATGAGCACCCATCACCCCGAGCACTGAGCACCCAGCACCCTGAGTACTGAGCACCGAGCACCCTGAGTACTGAGCACCCAGCACCCCGAGCACTGAGCACCCAGCACACTGAGCACTCAGCACCCAGCACCCCGAGCACTGAGCACCCAGCACACCGAGCACTGAGCACCCAGCACCCCGAGCACCGAGCACCATGAGTACTAAGCACCGAGCACCCTGAGCACTGAGCACCCAGCACCCTGAGCACTGAGCACCCAGCACCCTGAGTACTGAGCACCCAGCACCCCGAGCACTGAGCACCCAGCACCCTGAGTACTGAGCACCCAGCACCCTGAGGACTGAGAACCCAGCACCCCGAGCACTGAACACCCAGCACCTTGAGCACTGAGCACCCTGAGTACTGAGCACGGAGCACCCTGAGTACTGAGCACTGAGCACCCTGAGTACTGAGCACCCAGCTCCCTGAGTACTGAGCACCCAGCAACCTGAGCACTGAGCACCGAGCACCCTGAGCACTGAGCACCCAGCACCGAGAGCACTGAGCACCCAGCACCCTGAGCACTGAGCACCCAGCACCCTGAGTACTGAGCACCCTGAGTACTGAGCACACAGCACCCTGTGCACTGAGCACCCAGCACCCCGAGCACTGAGCACCCAGCACCCTGAGCACTGAGCACCCTGAGTACTGAGCACTGAGCACCCTGAGTACTGAGCACCCAGCAACCTGAGTACTGAGCACCCAGCAACCTGAGTACTGAGCACCCAGCACCCTGAGCAATGAGCACCCTGAGTACTGAGCACCCAGCACCCTGAGCACTGAGCACCGAGCACCCCGAGCACTGAGCACCCAGCACCCGGAGTACTGAGCACCCAGCACCCTGAGTACTCACCACCGAGCACCCTGAGTACTGAGCACCCAGTACCCTGAGCACTGAACACACAGCACATTGAGTACTGAGCACCCCGAGCACTGAACACCCAGCACCCTGAGCACTGAGGACCCAGCACCCTGAGTACTGAGCAGCCAGCACCCTGAGCACTGAGCACCCAGCACCCTGAGTACTGAGCACCCAGCACCCTGAGCACTGAGCACCCAGGACCCTGAGTACTGAGCATCCAGCACCCCGAGCACTGAGCACCCAGCACCCTGTGTACTGAGGACTGAGCACCCAGCACCCCGAGCACTGAGCACTGAGTACCCAGCGCCCCGAGCACTGAGCACCCAGCACCCTGAGCACTGAGCACCATGAGTACTGAGCACCCAGAGCACTGAGCACTGAGCACCCTGAGTACTGAGCACCGAGCACCCTGAGTACTGAGCACCCAGCACTCTGAGCACTGAGCACAAAGCAAGCTGAGTACTGAGCACCCTGAGTACTGAGCACCGAGGACCCTGAGCACCCAGTACCCTGAGTACTGAGCACCGAGCACCCCGAGTACTGAGCACCCAGCACCCTGAGCACTGAGCACCCAGCACCCCGAGCACTGAGCACCCAGCACCTTGAGTACTGAACACCGAGCACCCCGAGCACTGAGCACCCAGCACCCTGAGTACTGAGCACCCAGCACCCCGAGCACTGAGCACCCAGCACCCTGAGTACTGAGCACCCAGCACCCTGAGTACTGAGCACTCAGCACCCTGAGTACTGAGCACCGAGCACCCCGAGCACTGAGCACCCAGCACCCTGAGCACTGAGCACCCTGAGGACTGAGCACCCAGCACCCTGAGTACTGAGCACCCAGCACCCTGAGTACTGAGCACCCAGCATCCTGAGTACTGAGCACAGATCACCCTGAGCACTGAGCATCCAGCACCCCGAGCACTGAGCACCCAGCACCCCGAGTACTGAGCACCCTGAGTACTGAGCACCCAGCACCCCGAGCACTGAGCACCCAGCACACTGAGTACTGAGCACCCTGAGTGCTGAGCACCCAGCACCCTGAGTACTGAGCACCCAGCACCCTGAGTACTTAGCACCCAGCACCTGAGCACTGAGCACCCAGCACCCTGAGTACTGAGCACCGAGCACCCTGAGTACTGAGCACCCAGCACCCTGAGTACTGAGCACCCAGCACCCCGAGTACTGAGCACCGAGCACCCCGAGTACTGAGGACCCAGCACCCTGAGCACTTAGCACCCAGCACCCTGAGCACTGAGCACCCAGCACCCGAGAATGAGCACCCAGCTCCCTGAGTACTGAGAACCGAGCACCCTGAGTACATAGCACACAGCACGCTGAGCACTGAGCACCCAGCACCCCGAGTACTGAGCACCCAGCAACCGAGCACTGAGCACCCAGCACCCCGAGAATGAGCACCCAGCACCCTGAGTACTGAGCACCCAGCACCCTGTGTACTGAGCACCCAGCACCCCGAGCACTGAGCACCCTGAATCCTGAGCACCCAGCACCCTGAGTACTCTGCACTAAGCACCCAGAGCGCTGAGCACCCAGGACCCCGAGCACTGAGTACTGAGCACCCAGCACCCTGAGTACTGAGCACCGAGCTCCCCGAGCACTGAGCACCCTGATTACTGAGCACCCAGCACCCTGAGTACTGAGCACGGAGCACCCTGAGTACTGAGCACCGAGCACCCCGAGTACAGAGCACCCAGCACCCTGAGCACTCAGCACCCAGCACCCTGAGCACTGAGCACCCAGCACCCTGAGTACTGAGCTCCCAGCACCCCGAGCCCTGAGCACCCAGCACCCTGAGTACTGAGCACCCTGAGTACTGAGCACCGATCACCCTGAGCACTGAGCACCCAGCACCCTGAGTACTGAGCACCCAACGTACTGAGCACCGAGCACACCGAGCACTGAGCACCCAGCACCCTGAGTACTGAGCAACGAGCACCCTGAGCACTGAGCACCCAGCACCCTGAGTACTGAGCACCGAGCACCCCGAGCACTGAGCACCCAGCGCCCAGAGCACTGAGCACCCAGCACACTGAGCACTGAGCACCCAGCACCCGTAGCACTGAGCACCCAGCACCCCGAGCAATGAGCACCCAGCACCCTGAGTACTGAGCACCCAGCACCCCGAGTCCTGAGCACCCAGAAACCTGAGCACCGAGCACCCAGCACCCCGAGCACTGAGCACCCAGCACCCTGAGCACTGAGCACCCAGAACCCTGAGCACTGAGCACCCAGCACCCCGAGCACTGAGCACCCAGCACCCCGAGCACTGAGCACCCAGCACCCTGAGTCCTCAGCACCCAGCACCCTGAGCACTGAGGAACCAGCACCCTGAGTACTGAGCACCCTGCACCCCAAGCACTGAGCACCCTGAGTACTGAGCACCCAGCACCCCAAGCACTGAGCACCCTGAGTACTGAGCACCCAGCACCCTGATTAATGAGCACCCAGCACCCCGAGCACTGAGCACCCAGCACCCTGAGTACTGAGCACCGAGCACCCTGAGTACTGAGCACCCAGCACCCTGAGTACTGAGCACCCAGCGTACTGAGCACCCAGCACCCTGATTAATGAGCACCCAGCACCCCGAGCACTGAACACCCAGCACCCTGAGCACTGAGCACCGAGCACCCTGAGCACTGAGCACCCTGCACCCTGTGGACTGAGTACCCAGCACCCCGAGCACTGAGCACCCAGCACCCTGAGCACTGAGCACCCTGAGTACTGAGCACTGAGCACCCTGAGTACTGAGCACTGAGCACCCTGAGTACTGAGCACCCAGCACCCTGAGTACTCAGCACCCATCGACCTGAGCACTGAGCACCGAGCACCCTGAGCACTGAGCACCCAGCACCCTGAGCACTAAGCACCCAGCACCCTGAGCACTGAGCACCCAGCACCCTGAGTACTGATCACCCTGAGTACTGAGCACACAGCACCCTGAGCACTGAGCACCCAGCACCCTGAGCACTGAGCACCCAGCACCCTGAGCACTTAGCACCCTGAGTACTGAGCACCCTGAGTACTGAGCACTGAGCACCCTGAGTACTGAGCACCCAGCACCCTGATTAATGAACACCCAGCACCCTGAGCAATGAGCACCCTGTGTACTGAGCACCCAGCACCCTGAGCACTGAGCACCGAGCACCCCGAGCACTGAGCACCCAGCACCCGGAGTACTGAGCACCCAGCACCCTGAGTACTAAGCACCGAGCACCCTGAGTAATGAGCACCCAGTAACCTGAGCACTGAACACACAGCACCCTGAGTACTGAGCACCCCGAGCACAGAGCACCCAGCACCCTGAGCACTGAGGACCCAGCAACCTGAGTACTGAGCACCCAGCACCCTTAGCACTGAGCACCCAGCACCCTGAGTACTGAGCACCCAGCACCCTGAGCACTGAGCACCCAGCACCCTGAGTACTGAGCATAGAGCACACCGAGCACTGAGCACCCAGCACCCTGAGTACTGAGCACTGAGCACGCAGCACCCCGAGCACTGAGAAATCAGCACCCTGTGTACTGAGCACTGAGTACCCAGCACCCCGAGCACTGAGCACCCAGCACCCTGAGCACTGAGCACCCTGAGTACTGAGCACCCAGCACCCTGAGTACTGAGCACCGAGCACCCCGAGTACTGAGCACCCAGCACCCCGAGCACTGAGCACCCAGCACCCTGAGCACTGAGCACCCAGCACCCCAAGCACTGAGAACCCAGCACCCTGAGTACTGAGTACTGAGCACCCTGAGTACTGAGCACCCAGCACCCTGAGCACTGAGCACCCAGCACCCTGAGTACTGATCACAGAGCATCCCGAGCACTGAGCACCCAGCACCCTGAGTACTGAGCACCCAGCACCAAAAGTAATGAGCACCGAGCATCCTGAGCACTGAGCACCGAGCACCCCGAGCACTGAGCACCCAGCACCCTGAGTACTGAGTATGCAGCACCAAGAGTACTGAGCAGCAAGCACCCCGAGCACTGAGCACCCAGCACCCTGAGTAATGAGCACCTAGCACCCCGAGTACTGAGCACCCAGAACGTGAGTACTGAGCACTCAGCACCCTGTGTACTGAGCACCCAGCACCCTGAGCACTGAGCACAAAGCACGCTGAGTACTGAGCACCCTGAGTACTGAGCACCGAGGACCCTGAGCACTGAGCACCCAGCACCCCGAGCACTGAGCACCCAGCACCCCGAGAATGAGCACCCAGCACCCTGAGTACTGAGAACCGAGCACCCTGAGTACTGAGCACCCAGCACGCTGAGCACTGAGCACCCAGCACCCCGAGTACTGAGCACCCAGCACCCCGAACACTGAGCACCCAGGACCCCGAGAATGAGCACCCAACACCCTGAGTACTGAGCACCCAGCACCCGCAGTACTGAGCACCCAGCACCCCGAGCACTGAGCACCCTGAATACTGAGCACCCAGCACCCTGAGTACTGTGCACTAAGCACCCAGAGCGCTGAGCACCCAGGACCCTGAGCACTGAGTACTGAGCACCCACCACCCTGAGTACTCAGCACCGAGCTCCCTGAGCACTGAGCACCCAGCACCCTGAGTACTGAGCACCCAGCACCCTGAGTACTGAGCACCCAGCACCTTGAGCACTGAGCACCCTGAGTACTGAGCACGGAGCACCCTGAGTACTGAGCACTGAGCACCCTGAGTACTGAGCACCCAGCTCCCTGAGTACTGAGCACCCAGCAACCTGAGCACTGAGCACCGAGCACCCTGAGCACTGAGCACCCAGCACCGAGAGCACTGAGCACCCAGCACCCTGAGCACTGAGCACCCAGCACCCTGAGTACTGAGCACCCTGAGTACTGAGCACACAGCACCCTGTGCACTGAGCACCCAGCACCCCGAGCACTGAGCACCCAGCACCCTGAGCACTGAGCACCCTGAGTACTGAGCAATGAGCACCCTGAGTACTGAGCACCCAGCAACCTGAGTACTGAGCACCCAGCAACCTGAGTACTGAGCACCCAGCACCCTGAGCAATGAGCACCCTGAGTACTGAGCACCCAGCACCCTGAGCACTGAGCACCGAGCACCCCGAGCACTGAGCACCCAGCACCCGGAGTACTGAGCACCCAGCACCCTGAGTACTCAGCACCGAGCACCCTGAGTACTGAGCACCCAGTACCCTGAGCACTGAACACACAGCACATTGAGTACTGAGCACCCCGAGCACTGTACACCCAGCACCCTGAGCACTGAGGACCCAGCACCCTGAGTACTGAGCACCCAGCACCCTGAGCACTGAGCACCCAGCACCCTGAGTACTGAGCACCCAGCACCCTGAGCACTGAGCACCCAGGACCCTGAGTACTGAGCATCCAGCACCCCGAGCACTGAGCACCCAGCACCCTGTGTACTGAGGACTGAGCACCCAGCACCCCGAGCACTGAGCACTGAGTACCCAGCACCCCGAGCACTGAGCACCCAGCACCCTGAGCACTGAGCACCATGAGTACTGAGCACCCAGAGCACTGAGCACTGAGCACCCTGAGTACTGAGCACCGAGCACCCTGAGTACTGAGCACCCAGCACTCTGAGCACTGAGCACAAAGCAAGCTGAGTACTGAGCACCCTGAGTACTGAGCACCGAGGACCCTGAGCACCCAGTACCCTGAGTACTGAGCACCGAGCACCCCGAGTACTGAGCACCCAGCACCCTGAGCACTGAGCACCCAGCACCCCGAGCACTGAGCACCCAGCACCTTGAGTACTGAACACCGAGCACCCCGAGCACTGAGCACCCAGCACCCTGAGTACTGAGCACCCAGCACCCCGAGCACTGAGCACCCAGCACCCTGAGTACTGAGCACCCAGAACCCTGAGTACTGAGCACTGAGCACCCTGAGCACGGAGCACCCAACACCCCGAGCACTGAGCACCCAGCACCCTGAGTACTGAG
Source organism: Microtus oregoni (assembly GCF_018167655.1). Taxonomy (NCBI): domain Eukaryota; kingdom Metazoa; phylum Chordata; class Mammalia; order Rodentia; family Cricetidae; genus Microtus; species Microtus oregoni. The sequence goes on from NW_024543334.1 coordinate 144,638, forward strand.
CACCCAGCACCCTGACTACTGAGCACTCAGCACCCTGAGTACTGAGCACCGAGCACCCCGAGCACTGAGCACCCAGCACCCTGAGCACTGAGCACCCTGAGGACTGAGCACCCAGCACCCTGAGTACTGAGCACCCAGCACCCTGAGTACTGAGCACCCAGCATCCTGAGTACTGAGCACAGATCACCCTGAGCACTGAGCATCCAGCACCCCGAGCACTGAGCACCCAGCACCCCGAGTACTGAGCACCCTGAGTACTGAGCACCCAGCACCCCGAGCACTGAGCACCCAGCACACTGAGTACTGAGCACCCTGAGTGCTGAGCACCCAGCACCCTGAGTACTGAGCACCCAGCACCCTGAGTACTTAGCACCCAGCACCTGAGCACTGAGCACCCAGCACCCTGAGTACTGAGCACCGAGCACCCTGAGTACTGAGCACCCAGCACCCTGAGTACTGAGCACCCAGCACCCCGAGTACTGAGCACCGAGCACCCCGAGTACTGAGGACCCAGCACCCTGAGCACTTAGCACCCAGCACCCTGAGCACTGAGCACCCAGCACCCGAGAATGAGCACCCAGCACCCTGAGTACTGAGAACCGAGCACCCTGAGTACATAGCACACAGCACGCTGAGCACTGAGCACCCAGCACCCCGAGTACTGAGCACCCAGCAACCGAGCACTGAGCACCCAGCACCCCGAGAATGAGCACCCAGCACCCTGAGTACTGAGCACCCAGCACCCTGTGTACTGAGCACCCAGCACCCCGAGCACTGAGCACCCTGAATACTGAGCACCCAGCACCCTGAGTACTCTGCACTAAGCACCCAGAGCTCTGAGCACCCAGGACCCCGAGCACTGAGTACTGAGCACCCAGCACCCTGAGTACTGAGCACCGAGCTCCCCGAGCACTGAGCACCCTGATTACTGAGCACCCAGCACCCTGAGTACTGAGCACCCAGCACCCTGAGTACTGAGCACCGAGCACCCCGAGTACAGAGCACCCAGCACCCTGAGCACTCAGCACCCAGCACCCTGAGCACTGAGCACCCAGCACCCTGAGTACTGAGCTCCCAGCACCCCGAGCCCTGAGCACCCAGCACCCTGAGTACTGAGCACCCTGAGTACTGAGCACCGATCACCCTGAGCACTGAGCACCCAGCACCCTGAGTACTGAGCAGCCAACGTACTGAGCACCGAGCACACCGAGCACTGAGCACCCAGCACCCTGAGTACTGAGCAACGAGCACCCTGAGCACTGAGCACCCAGCACCCTGAGTACTGAGCACCGAGCACCCCGAGCACTGAGCACCCAGCGCCCAGAGCACTGAGCACCCAGCACACTGAGCACTGAGCACCCAGCACCCGTAGCACTGAGCACCCAGCACCCCGAGCAATGAGCACCCAGCACCCTGAGTACTGAGCACCCAGCACCCCGAGTCCTGAGCACCCAGAAACCTGAGCACCGAGCACCCAGCACCCCGAGCACTGAGCACCCAGCACCCTGAGCACTGAGCACCCAGAACCCTGAGCACTGAGCACCCAGCACCCCGAGCACTGAGCACCCAGCACCCTGAGCACTGAGCACCCAGCACCCTGAGTCCTCAGCACCCAGCACCCTGAGCACTGAGGAACCAGCACCCTGAGTACTGAGCACCCTGCACCCCAAGCACTGAGCACCCTGAGTACTGAGCACCCAGCACCCCAAGCACTGAGCACCCTGAGTACTGAGCACCCAGCACCCTGATTAATGAGCACCCAGCACCCCGAGCACTGAGCACCCAGCACCCTGAGTACTGAGCACCGAGCACCCTGAGTACTGAGCACCCAGCACCCTGAGTACTGAGCACCCAGCGTACTGAGCACCCAGCACCCTGATTAATGAGCACCCAGCACCCCGAGCACTGAACACCCAGCACCCTGAGCACTGAGCACCGAGCACCCTGAGCACTGAGCACCCTGCACCCTGTGGACTGAGTACCCAGCACCCCGAGCACTGAGCACCCAGCACCCTGAGCACTGAGCACCCTGAGTACTGAGCACTGAGCACCCTGAGTACTGAGCACTGAGCACCCTGAGTACTGAGCACCCAGCACCCTGAGTACTCAGCACCCATCAACCTGAGCACTGAGCACCGAGCACCCTGAGCACTGAGCACCCAGCACCCTTAGCACTAAGCACCCAGCACCCTGAGCACTGAGCACCCAGCACCCTGAGTACTGATCACCCTGAGTACTGAGCACACAGCACCCTGAGCACTGAGCACCCAGCACCCTGAGCACTGAGCACCCAGCACCCTGAGCACTGAGCACCCTGAGTACTGAGCACCCTGAGTACTGAGCACTGAGCACCCTGAGTACTGAGCACCCAGCACCCTGATTAATGAACACCCAGCACCCTGATCAATGAGCACCCTGTGTACTGAGCACCCAGCACCCTGAGCACTGAGCACCGAGCACCCCGAGCACTGAGCACCCAGCACCCGGAGTACTGAGCACCCAGCACCCTGAGTACTAAGCACCGAGCACCCTGAGTAATGAGCACCCAGTAACCTGAGCACTGAACACACAGCACCCTGAGTACTGAGCACCCCGAGCACAGAGCACCCAGCACCCTGAGCACTGAGGACCCAGCAACCTGAGTACTGAGCACCCAGCACCCTTAGCACTGAGCACCCAGCACCCTGAGTACTGAGCACCCAGCACCCTGAGCACTGAGCACCCAGCACCCTGAGTACTGAGCATAGAGCACACCGAGCACTGAGCACCCAGCACCCTGAGTACTGAGCACTGAGCACGCAGCACCCCGAGCACTGAGCAATCAGCACCCTGTGTACTGAGCACTGAGTACCCAGCACCCCGAGCACTGAGCACCCAGCACCCTGAGCACTGAGCACCCTGAGTACTGAGCACCCAGCACCCTGAGTACTGAGCACCGAGCACCCCGAGTACTGAGCACCCAGCACCCCGAGCACTGAGCACCCAGCACCCTGAGCACTGAGCACCCAGCACCCCAAGCACTGAGAACCCAGCACCCTGAGTACTGAGTACTGAGCACCCTGAGTACTGAGCACCCAGCACCCTGAGCACTGAGCACCCAGCACCCTGAGTACTGATCACAGAGCATCCCGAGCACTGAGCACCCAGCACCCTGAGTACTGAGCACCCAGCACCAAAAGTAATGAGCACCGAGCATCCTGAGCACTGAGCACCGAGCACCCCGAGCACTGAGCACCCAGCACCCTGAGTACTGAGTATGCAGCACCAAGAGTACTGAGCAGCAAGCACCCCGAGCACTGAGCACCCAGCACCCTGAGTAATGAGCACCTAGCACCCCGAGTACTGAGCACCCAGAACGTGAGTACTGAGCACTCAGCACCCTGTGTACTGAGCACCCAGCACCCTGAGCACTGAGCACAAAGCACGCTGAGTACTGAGCACCCTGAGTACTGAGCACCGAGGACCCTGAGCACTGAGCACCCAGCACCCCGAGCACTGAGCACCCAGCACCCCGAGAATGAGCACCCAGCACCCTGAGTACTGAGAACCGAGCACCCTGAGTACTGAGCACCCAGCACGCTGAGCACTGAGCACCCAGCACCCCGAGTACTGAGCACCCAGCACCCCGAACACTGAGCACCCAGGACCCCGAGAATGAGCACCCAGCACCCTGAGTACTGAGCACCCAGCACCCGCAGTACTGAGCACCCAGCACCCCGAGCACTGAGCACCCTGAATACTGAGCACCCAGCACCCTGAGTAATGTGCACTAAGCACCCAGAGCGCTGAGCACCCAGGACCCTGAGCACTGAGTACTGAGCACCCACCACCCTGAGTACTCAGCACCGAGCTCCCTGAGCACTGAGCACCCAGCACCCTGAGTACTGAGCACCCAGCACCCTGAGTACTGAGCACCCAGCACCCTGAGTACTGAGCAACCCGAGCACTGAGCACCCAGCTGCCTGAGTACTGAGCACCCTGAGGACTGAGCCCCGATCACCCTGAGCACTGAGCACCCAGCACCCTGAGTACTGAGCACCGAGCACCCTGAGCACTGAGCACCGAGCACCCTGAGTACTGAGCACCGAGCACACCGAGCACTGAGCACCCAGCACCCTGAGTACTGAGCACACAGCACCCTGAGTACTGAGCACCGAGCACCCCAAGTACTGAGCACCCAGCACCCTGAGCACTCAGCACCCAGCACCCCGAGCACTGAGCACCCAGCACCCTGAGTACTGAGCTCCCAGCACCCCGATCCCTGAGCACCCAGCACCCTGAGTACTGAGCACCCTGAGTACTGAACACCCAGCACCCTGATTAATGAGCACCCAGCACCCCGAGCACTGAGCACCCAGCACCCTGAGTACTGAGCACCCAGCACCCTGAGTACTGAGCACCCAGCGTTCTGAGCACCGAGCACCCAGCACCCTGAGTACTGAGCACCCAGCAACCTGAGCACTGAGCACCCAGCACCCTGAGTACAGAGCACCGAGCACCCCGAGTACGGAGCACCCAGCACCCCGAGCACTGAGCACACAGCAGCCCGAGCACTGAGCACCCAGCACACCGAGCACTCAGCACCCAGCACCCCGAGCACTGAGCACCCAGCACACCGAGCACTGAGCACCCAGCACCCCGAGCACCGAGCACCATGAGTACTAAGCACCGAGCACCCTGAGCAGTGAGCACCCAGCACCCTGAGCACTGAGCACCCAGCACCCTGAGTACTGAGCACCCAGCACCCTGAGCACTGAGCACCCAGCACCCTGAGCACAGAGCACCCAGCACGCTGAGTACTGAGCACTGAGCACCCTGAGTACTGAGCACCGAGCACCCTGAGCACTGAGCACCCAGCACGCTGAGTACTGAGCACTGAGCACCCTGAGTACTGAGCACCGAGCACCCTGAGTACTGAGCACCCAGCACTCTGAGCACTGAGCACCCAGCACCCTGAGCACTGAGCACCCAGCACCCCGATCACTGAGCACCCAGCACCCCGAGCACTGAGCACCCAGCACCCCGAGCACTGAGCACTGAGCACCCTGCGTACTGAGCACTGAGCACCCTGAGAACTGAGCACCGAGCACGCTGAGTACTGAGCACCCAGCACCCCGAGCACTGAGCACCGAGCACCCTGAGTACTGAGCACCCAGCACACCGAGTACTGAGCACCCAGCACCCTGAGTACTGAGCACCCAGCACCCCGAGCACAGAGCACCGAGCACCCCGAGCACTGAACACCCAGCACCCCGAGCACTGAGCACCCAGCACCCTGAGTACTAATCACCCAGCACTCTGATTACTGAGCACCCAGCACCCTGAGTACTGAGCACCCAGCACCCTGAGTACTGAGCACCCAGCAACCTGAGCACTGAGCACCGAGCACCCTGAGCACTGAGCACCCAGCACCCTGAGCACTGAGCACCCTGAGTACTGAGCACTGAGCACCCTGAGTACTGAGCACCCACCACCCTGAGTACTGAGCACCCAGCACGCTGAGCAATGAGCACCCTGAGTACTGAGCACCCAGCACCCTGAGCACTGAGCACCGAGCACCCCGAGCACTGAGCACCCAGCACCCGGATTACTGAGCACCCAGCACCCTGAGTACTAAGCACCGAGCACCCTGAGTACTGAGCACCCAGTAACCTGAGCACTGAACACACAGCACCCTGAGTACTGAGCACCCCGAGCACTGAGCACCCAGCACCCTGAGCACTGAGGACCCAGCACACTGAGTACTGAGCATCCAGCACCCTGAGCACTGAGCACCCAGCACATTGAGTACTGAGCACCCAGCACCCTGAGATCTGAGCACCCTGAGTACTGAGCACCCAGCACCCTGAGCACTGAGCACCCAGCACCCCGAGCACTGAGCACCCAGCACCCAGAGCACTGAGCACTGAGCACCCTGAGTACTGAGCACTGAGTACCCAGCAACCCGAGCACTGAGCACCCAGCACCCTGAGCACTGAGCACCCTGAGTACTGAGCACCCAGCACCCTGAGCACTGAGCACCCAGCACCCCGAGCACTGAGCACCCAGCACCCAGAGCACTGAGCACTGAGCACCCTGAGTACTGAGCACTGAGCACCCTGAGCACTGAGCACCGAGCACCCTGAGTACTGAGCACTGAGCACCCTGAGCACTGAGCACCCAGCACCCTGATTACTGAGCACCCAGCACCCTGAGCACTGAGGACCGAGCACCCTGAGTACTAAGCACCCAGCACCCTGAGTACTGAGCACCCAGCACCCTGTGCACTGAGCACACAGCACGCTGAGTACTGAGCACTGAGCACCCTGAGTACTGAGCACCGAGCACCCTGAGCACGGAGCACCCAGCACGCTGAGTACTGATCACTGAGCACCCTGAGTACTGAGCACCGAGGACCCTGAGCACTGAGCACCCAGCACCCTGAGTACTGAGCACCGAGCACCCCGAGTACTGAGCACCGAGCACCCCGAGCACTGAGCACCCAGCACCCTGAGTACTGAGCACCCAGCACCAAGAGTACTGAGCAGCGAGCACCCCTAGCACTGAGCACCCAGCACCCTGAGTAATGAGCACCCAGCACCCCGAGTACTGAGCACCCAGCACCGTGAGTACTGAGCACCCAGCACCCTGAGCACTGAGCACAAAGCACGCTGATTACTGAGCACCCTGAGTACTGAGCACCGAGGACCCTGAGCACTGAGCACCCAGCACCCCGAGAATGAGCACCCAGCACCCTGAGTACTGAGAACCGAGCACCCGGAGTACTGAGCACCCAGCACGCTGAGCACTGAGCACCCAGCACCCCGAGCACTGAGCACCCAGCACCCCGAGCACTGAGCACCCAGCACCCCGAGAATGAGCACAAAGCACCCTGAGTACTGAGAACCGAGCACCCTGAGTACTGAGCACCCAGCACGCTGAGCACTGAGCACCCAGCACCCCGAGTACTGAGCACCCAGCACCCCGAGCACTGAGCACCCAGCACCCCGAGAATGACCACCCAGCACCCTGAGTACTGAGCACCCAGCACCCGGAGTACTGAGCACCCAGCACCCCGAGCACTGAGCACCCTGAATACTGAGCACCCAGCACCCTGAGTACTGAGCACCCAGCACCCAGCACCCTGAGCACTGAGCACCCAGCACGCTGAGTACTGAGCACTGAGCACCCTGAGTACTGATCACCGAGCACCCTGAGCACTGAGCACCCAGCACGCTGAGTACTGAGCACTGAGCACCCTTGCTCGGGGTGCGGGGTGCTCAGTGCTCAGTACTCAGGGTGCTGGGTGCACAGTGCTCAGGGTGCTGTGTGCTCAGTACTCAGGGTGCTGGGTGCTCATTGCTCAGGGTGCTGGGTGCTCAGTACTCAGGGTGCTCAGTGCTCAGTACTCAGGGTGCTCCGTGCTCAGGGTGCTGGGTGCTCAGTGCTCGGGGTGCTGGGTGCTCAATGCTCAGGGTGCTGGGTGCTCAGGGCTCGGTGTGCTGGGTACTCCGTGCTCAGTACACAGGGTGCTGGGTACTCAGTGCTCAGTACTCAGGGTGCTGGGTGCTCAGTGCTCGGGGTGCTGGATGCTCAGTACTCAGGGTGCTGGGTGCTCAGTACTCAGGGTGCTCAGTGCTCAGTACTCAGGGTGCTCAGTGCTCAGTACTCAGGGTGCTCAGTGCTCGGGGTGCTGGGTGCTCAGTGCTCAGGGTGCTGGGTGCTCAGTGCTCAGGGTTCTGGGCAGTCAGTGCTCAGGGTGCTGGGTACTCAGTGCTCAGGGAGCTGGGTGCTCAGTGCTCAGGGTGCTGGGTGCTCAGTACTCAGGGTGCTCAGTGCTCAGGGTGCTGGGTGCTCAGTGCTCGGGGTGCTGGGTACTCCGTGCTAAGTACACAGGGTGCTGGGTACTCAGTGCTCAGTACTCAGGGTGCTGGGTGCTCAGTGCTCGGGGTGCTGGATGCTCAGTACTCAGGGTGCTGGGTGCTCAGTACTCAGGGTGCTTTGTCCTCAGTGGTCAGGGTGCTGGGTGCTCAGTGCTCGGGGTGCTCATTGCTCAGGGTGCTGTGTGCTCAGTACTCAGGTTGCTGGGTGCTCATTACTCTGGGTGCTGGGTGCTCAGAACTCGGGATGTTCGGTGCTCAGTGCTCAGGGTGCTGGGTGCTCAGTACTCAGGGTGCTCATTGCTCAGGGTGCTGGGTGCTCAGTACTCAGGGTGCTGGGTGCTCAGTACTCAGGGTGCTGGGTGCTCAGTACTCAGGGTGCTGGGTGCTCAGTACTCAGGGTGCTCAGTGCTCAGTACTCAGGGTGCTCAGGGCTCAGGGTGCTGGGTGCTCACTGCTCGGGGTGCTGGGTGCTCAGTGCTCAGGGTGCTGGGTGCTCAGTGCTCAGGGAGCTCGGTGCTCAGTGCTCAGGGTGCTGGGTGCTCAGTACTCAGTGTGCTGGGTGCTCAGTACGCTGGGTGCTCAGTACTCAGGGTGCTGGGTGCTCAGTACGCAGGGTGCTCAGTGCTCAGTACTCAGGGTGCTCAGTGCTCAGTACTCAGGGTGCTCAGTGCTCAGGGTGCTGGGTGCTCAGTGCTCGGGGTGCTGGGTGATCAGTCCTCAGGGTGCTGGGTGTTCAGTGCTCAGGGTGCTCATTGCTCGTTGCTCGTGGTGCTGGGTGCTCAGTGCACGGGGTGCTGGGTGCTCAGTGCTCAGGGTGCTGGGTGCTCAGTACTCAGGGTGCTGGGAGCTCAGTGCTCAGGGTGCTGGGTGCTCAGTGCTCAGGGTGCTCGGTGCTTAGTACCCCGAGTGGTCGTTGCTAGGTGTGCTGGGTGCTCAGTGCTCGGGGTGCTGTGTGCTCAGTGCTCGGGGTGCTGGGTGCTCAGTACTCGGGGTGCTCGGTGCTCAGTTCTCAGGGTGCTGGGTGCTCAGTGCTCAGGGTGCTCGGTGCTCAGTACTCAGGTTGCTGGGTGCTCAGTGCTCGGGGTGCTGGTTGCTCATTACTCAGGATGCTGGGTGCTCAGTACTCAGTGTGCTCAGTGCTTGGGGTGCTGGGTGCTCAATACTCAGGGTGCTCAGTGCTTGGGGTGTTGGGTGCTCAGTACTCAGTGTGCTGGGTGCTCAATGCTCAGGGTGCTGGGTGCTCAGTACTCAGGGTGCTGGGTTCTCAGTACTCAGGGTGCTGGGTGCTCAGTGCTCAGGGTGCTGGGTGCTCAGTGCTCGGGGTTGCTGGGTGCGCAGTGCTCGGGGTTGCTGGGTGCTCAGTGCTCGGGGCACTGGGTGCTCAGTGCTCGGGGTTCTGGGTGCTCAGTGCTCGGGGCGCTGGGTGCTCAGTGCTCGGGGCGCTGGGTGCTCAGTGCTCGGGGTGCTCAGAGCTCAGTACTCAGGGTGCTGGGTGCTCAGTGCTCGGGGTGCTCGGTGCTCAGTACTCAGGGTGCTGGGTACTCAGTGCTCGGGGTGCTCGGTGCTCAGTACGTTGGGTGCTCACTACTCAGGGTGCTGGGTGCTCAGTACTCAGGGTGCTGGGTGCTCAGTGCTCAGGGTGCTGGGTGCTCAGTGCTCAGGGTGCTGGGTGCTCAGTACTCAGGGTGCTGGGTGCGCAGTGCTCGGGGTGCTGGGTGCTCAGTGCTCAGGGTACTGGGTGCTCAGTGCTCAGGGTGCTGGGTGCTCAGTACTCAGGGTGCTGGGTGCTCAGTACTCAGGGTGCTGAGTGCTCAGTTCTCAGGGTGCTGGGTGATCAGTACTCGGGTGCTGGGTGCTCAGTGCTCAGGGTGCTGGGTGCTCAGTGCTCGGGGTGCTTGTCTCTCAGTGTTCAGTACTCAGGGTGCTGGGTGCTCAGTGCTCGGGGTGCTGGGTGCTCAGTGCTCAGTACTCAGGGTGCTGGGTGCTCAGTGCTCAGGGTGCTGGGTGCTCAGTACTCAGGGTGCTCAGTGCTCAGGGTGCTGGGTGCTCAGTGCTCGGGGTGCTGGATGCTCAGTGCTCGGGGTGCTGGGTGCTCAGTACTCGGGGTGCTCTGTGCTCAGTACTCAGGGTGCTGGGTGCTCAGTGCTCAGGGTGCTTTGTGCTCAGTACTCATGGTGCTGTTTGCTCGGTGCTCAGGGTGCTGGGTCCTCAGTGCTCAGGGTGCTGGGTGCTCAGTGCTCAGGGTGCTCGGTGCTTAGTACTCAGGGTGCTCGTTGCTCGGGGTGCTGGGTGCTCAGTGCTCGGGGAGCTCGGTGCTCAGTACTCAGGGTGCTGTGTGCTCAGTACTCAGGGTGCTGGGTGCTCAGTACTCATGGTGCTGGGTGCTCAGTACTCAGGGGGCTGGGTGCTCAGTGCTCAGCGTGCTGGGTGCTCAGTGCTCAGGGTGCTGGGTGCTCAGTGCTCGGAGTGCTGGGTGCTCAGTGCTCGGGGTGCTGGGTGCTCAGTGCTCACGGTGTTGGGTGCTCAGTGCTCAGTGCTCAGGGTGCTGGGTGCTCAGTACTCAGGGTGCTGGGTGCTCAGTACTCAGGGTCCTGGGTGCTCAGTGCTCAGGGTGCTGGGTGCTCAGTACTCTGGGTGTTGGGTGCTCAGTACTCAGGGTGCTGGGTGCTCAGTGCTCGGGGTGCTGGGTGCTCAGTGCTCAGGGTGCTGTGTGCTCAGTGCTCATGGTGCTGGGTTCTCAGTATTCAGGGTGCTGGGTGCTCAGTGCTCGGGGTGCTCGGTGCTCAGTACTCAAGGTGCTGGGTGCTCAGTGCTCAGGGTGCTGGATGCTCAGTTCTCGGGGTGCTCCGTGCTCAGTGCTCAGGGTGCTGGGTGCTCAGTACTCAGGGTGCTCGGTGCTCAGTACTCAGGGTTCTCAGTGCTCAGTGCTCAGGGTGCTGGGTGCTCAGTTCTCAGGGTGCTCAGTGCTCAGTACTTGGAGTGCTGGGTGCTCAGTACTCAGGGTGCTCAGTGCTCAGCACTCGGGGTGCTGGGTGCTCAGTGCTCGGGGAGCTGGTTGCTCAGTGCTCGGAGTTCTGGGTGCTCAGTACTCAGGGTGCTGTGTGCTCAGTGCTCAATACTCAGCGTGCTGGGTGCTCAGTGCTCAGAGTGTTGGGTGCTCAGTACTCAGGGTGCTGGGTGCTCAGTGCTCAGTGCTCAGGGTGCTCAGTGCTCAGGGTGCTGGGTGCTCAGGGTGCTGGGTGCTCAGTGCTCGGGGTGCTGGGTGCTCAGTGCTCAGGGTGCTGGGTGCTCAGTGCTCAGTGGTCAGGGTGCTGTGTGCTCAGTGCTCAGTGCTCAGGGGGCTGGGTGTTCAGTACTCAGGGTGCTGGTTGCTCAGTACTCAGGGTGCTTGGTGCTCAGTGCTCAGAGTGCTGGTTGCTCAGTGCTCAGGGTGCTGGGGCTCAGGACTCAGGGTGCTGGGTGCTCAGTACTCAGGGTTCTCGGTGTTCAGTACTCAGGGTGCTGGGTGCTCAGTGCCCAGGGTGCTGGATGCTCAGTACTCAGGGTGCTGGGTGCTCAGTACACAGGGTGCTGGGTGCTCAGTGCTCAGGGTGCTGGGTCCTCAGTACTCAGGGTGCTGGGTGCTCAGTGCTCGGGGTGCTGGGTGCTCAGTGCTCAGGGTGATCAGTGCTCAGTACTCAGGGTGCTGGGTGCTCAGTGCTCAGGGTGCTGGGTGCTCAGTCCTCAGGGTGCTCAGTACTCAGGGTGCTCAGTGCTCAGTGCTCAGTACTCAGGGTGTTCAGTACTCAGGGTGCTGGGTGCTCAGTGCTCGGGGTGCTGGGTGCTCAGTACTCAGGGTACTGGGTGCTCAGTACTCGGGGTGCTGGGTGCTCAGTACTCAGGGTGCTGGGTGCTCAGTGCTTTTGGTGCTGGGTGCTCAGTGCTCAGGGTGATCGGTGCTCAGTGCTCAGCGTGCTGGGTGCTCAGTCCTCAGGGTGCTCAGTGCTCAAGGTGCTGGGTGCTCAGTGCTCGGGGTGCTCGGTGCTCAGGACTCAGGGTGCTGAGTGCTCAGTACTCAGGGTGCTGGGTGCTCAGTACTCAGGGTGCTGGGTGCTCAGTACTCAGGTCAGAACTCAGGGTGCTGGGTGCTCAGTACTCGGGGTGCTGGGTGCTCAGTACTCAGGGTGCTGGGTGCTCAGTGCTCAGGGTGCTGGGTGCTCAGTACTCAGGGTGCTGGGTGCTTAGTACTCAGGGTGCTCAGTACTTAGGGTGCTCAGTGCTCAGTGCTCGGGGTGATGGGTGCTCAGTGCTCGGGGTGCTGGGTGCTCAGTACTCAGGGTGCTGGGTGCTCAGTGCTCAGGGTGATCAGTGCCCAGTGCTCAGGGTGCTGGGTGCTCAGTCCTCATGGTGCTCAGTACTCAGGGTGCTCGGTGCTCAGCACTCAGGGTGCTGGGTGCTCAGTGCCCAGGGTGCTGGGTGCTCAGTACTCAGGGTGCTGGGTGCTCAGTACTCAGGGTGCTGGGTGCTCAGTGCTCAGGGTGATCAGTGCTCAGTACTCAGGGTGCTGGGTGCTCAGTGCTCGGGGGGCTCGGTGCTCAGTACTCAGGGTGCTGGGTACTCAGTGCTCGGGGTGCTCGGTGCTCAGTACGTTGGGTGCTCACTACTCAGGGTGCTGGGTGCTCAGTACTCAGGGTGCTGGGTGCTCAGTGCTCAGGGTGCTGGGTGCTCAGTGCTCAGGGTGCTGGGTGCTCAGTACTCAGGGTGCTGGGTGCGCAGTGCTCGGGGTGCTGGGTGCTCAGTGCTCAGGGTGCTGGGTGCTCAGTGCTCAGGGTGCTGGGTGCTCAGTACTCAGGGTGCTGGGTGCTCAGTACTCAGGGTGCTGAGTGCTCAGAACTCAGGGTGCTGGGTGATCAGTACTCGGGTGCTGGGTGCTCAGTGCTCAGGGTGCTGGGTGCTCAGTGCTCGGGGTGCTTGGTGCTCAGTGTTCAGTACTCAGGGTGCTGGGTGCTCAGTGCTCGGGGTGCTGGGTGCTCAGTGCTCAGTACTCAGGGTGCTGGGTGCTCAGTGCTCAGGGTGCTGGGTGCTCAGTACTCAGGGTGCTCAGTGCTCAGTGCTCAGGGTGCTGGGTGCTCAGTGCTCGGGGTGCTGGGTGCTCAGTGCTCGGGGTGCTGGGTGCTCAGTACACGGGGTGATCTGTGCTCAGTACTCAGGGTGCTGGGTGCTCAGTGCTCAGGGTGCTTTGTGCTCAGTACTCATGGTGCTGTTTGCTCGGTGCTCAGGGTGCTGGGTCCTCAGTGCTCAGGGTGCTCATTGCTTAGTACTCAGGGTGCTCGTTGCTCGGGGTGCTGGGTGCTCAGTGCTCGGGGTGCTCGGTGCTCAGTACTCAGGGTGCTGTGTGCTCAGTACTCAGGGTGCTGGGTGCTCAGTACTCATGGTGCTGGGTGCTCAGTACTCAGGGGGCTGGGTGCTCAGTGCTCAGCGTGCTGGGTGCTCAGTGCTCAGGGTGCTGGGTGCTCAGTGCTCGGAGTGCTGGGTGCTCAGTGCTCGGGGTGCTGGGTGCTCAGCGCTCACGGTGTTGGGTGCTCAGTGCTCAGTGCTCAGGGTGCTGGGTGCTCAGTACTCTGGCTGTTGGGTGCTCAGTACTCAGGGTGCTGGGTGCTCAGTGCTCGGGGTGCTGGGTGCTCAGTGCTCAGGGTGCTGTGTGCTCAGTGCTCATGGTGCTGGGTGCTCAGTATTCAGGGTGCTGGGTGCTCAGTGCTCGGGGTGCTCGGTGCTCAGTACTCAAGGTGCTGGGGGCTCAGTGCTCAGGGTGCTGGGTGCTCAGTTCTCGGGGTGCTCCGTGCTCAGTGCTCAGGGTGCTGGGTGCTCAGTACTCAGGGTGCTCGGTGCTCAGTACTCAGGGTTCTCAGTGCTCAGTGCTCAGGGTGCTGGGTGCTCAGTTCTCAGGGTGCTCAGTGCTCAGTACTTGGAGTGCTGGGTGCTCAGTACTCAGGGTGCTCAGTGCTCAGCTCTCGGGGTGCTGGGTGCTCAGTGCTCGGGGAGCTGGTTGCTCAGTGCTCGGAGTTCTGGGTGCTCAGTACTCAGGGTGCTGTGTGCTCAGTGCTCAGTACTCAGCGTGCTGGGTGCTCAGTGCTCAGAGTGTTGGGTGCTCAGTACTCAGGGTGCTGGGTGCTCAGTGCTCAGTGCTCAGGGTGCTCAGTGCTCAGGGTGCTGGGTGCTCAGGGTGCTGGGTGCTCAGTGCTCGGGGTGCTGGGTGCTCAGTGCTCAGGGTGCTGGGTGCTCAGTGCTAAGTGCTCAGGGTGCTGTGTGCTCAGTGCTCAGTGCTCAGGGGGCTGGGTGTTCAGTACTCAGGGTGCTGGTTGCTCAGTACTCAGGGTGCTTGGTGCGCAGTGCTCAGAGTGCTGGTTGCTCAGTGCTCAGGGTGCTGGGGGCTCAGGACTCAGGGTGCTGGGTGCTCAGTACTCAGGGTTCTCGGTGTTCAGTACTCAGGGTGCTGGGTGCTCAGTGCCCAGGGTGCTGGGTGCTCAGTACTCAGGGTGCTGGGTGCTCAGTACTCAGGGTGCTGGGTGCTCAGTGCTCAGGGTGCTGGGTCCTCAGTACTCAGGGTGCTGGGTGCTCAGTGCTTGGGGTGCTGGGTGCTCAGTGCTCAGGGTGATCAGTGCTCAGTACTCAGGGTGCTGGGTGCTCAGTGCTCAGGGTGCTGGGTGCTCAGTCCTCAGGGTGCTCAGTACTCAGGGTGCTCAGTGCTCAGTGCTCAGTACTCAGGGTGTTCAGTACTCAGGGTGCTGGGTGCTCAGTGCTCGGGGTGCTGGGTGCTCAGTACTCAGGGTGCTGGGTGCTCAGTACTCGGGGTGCTGGGTGCTCAGTACTCAGGGTGCTGGGTGCTCAGTGCTTTTGGTGCTGGGTGCTCAGTGCTCAGGGTGATCGGTGCTCAGTGCTCAGCGTGCTGGGTGCTCAGTCCTCAGGGTGCTGGGTGCTCAGTACTCAGGGTGCTGGGTGCTCAGTACTCAGGGTGCTGGGTGCTCAGTGCTCAGGGTGCTGGGTCCTCAGTACTCAGGGTGCTGGGTGCTCAGTGCTCGGGGTGCTGGGTGCTCAGTACTCAGGGTGCTGGGTGCTCAGTACTCGGGGTGCTGGGTGCTCAGTACTCAGGGTGCTGGGTGCTCAGTGCTCAAGGTGCTGGGTGCTCAGTGCTCGGGGTGCTCGGTGCTCAGTACTCAGGGTGCTGAGTGCTCAGTACTCAGGGTGCTGGGTGCTCAGTACTCAGGGTGCTGGGTGCTCAGTACTCAGGTCAGTACTCAGGGTGCTGGGTGCTCAGTACTCGGGGTGCTGGGTGCTCAGTACTCAGGGTGCTGGGTGCTCAGTGCTCAGGGTGCTGGGTGCTCAGTACTCAGGGTGCTGGGTGCTTAGTACTCAGGGTGCTCAGTACTTAGGGTGCTCAGTGCTCAGTGCTCGGGGTGCTGGGTGCTCAGTGCTCGGGGTGCTGGGTGCTCAGTACTCAGGGTGCTGGGTGCTCAGTGCTCAGGGTGATCAGTGCCCAGTGCTCAGGGTGCTGGGTGCTCAGTCCTCATGGTGCTCAGTACTCAGGGTGCTCGGTGCTCAGCACTCAGGGTGCTGGGTGCTCAGTGCCCAGCGTGCTGGGTGCTCAGTACTCAGGGTGCTGTGTGCTCAGTACTCAGGGTGCTGGGTGCTCAGTGCTCAGGGTGATCAGTGCTCAGTACTCAGGTTGCTGGGTTCTCAGTGCTCAGGGTGATGGGTGCTCAGTCCTCAGGGTGCTCAGTACTCAGGCTGCTGGGTGCTCAGTGCTCAGTACTCATGGTGCTCAGTACTCAGGGTGCTGGATGCTCAGTGCTCGGGGTGCTGGGTGCTCAGCACTCAGCGTGCTGGGTGCTCAGTGCCCAGGGTGCTGGGTGCTCAGTACTCAGGGTGCTGGGTGCTCAGTACTCAGGGTGCTGGGTGCTCAGTGCTCAGGGTGATCAGTGCTCAGTACTCAGGGTGCTGGGTGCTCATTGCTCAGGGTGCTGGGTGCTCAGTACTCAGGGTGCTCGGTGCTCAGCACTCAGGGTGCTGGGTGCTCAGTGCCCAGGGTGCTGGGTGCTCAGTACTCAGGGTGCTGGGTGCTCAGTACTCAGGGTGCTGGGTGCTCAGTGCTCAGGGTGATCAGTGCTCAGTACTCAGGGTGCTGGGTGCTCAGTACTCAGGGTGCTGGGTGCTCAGTACTCACGGTTCTGGGTTCTCAGTACTCGGGGTGCTGGGTGCTCATTACTCAGGGTGCTGGGTGCTCAGTGCTCGGGGTGCTCGGTGCTCAGTGCTCAGGATGCTCGGTGCTCAGAACTCTTGGTGCTGGGTGCTCAGTACTCAGGGTGCTGGGTGCTCAGTGCTCAGGGTGCTGGGTACTCAGTGCTCAGGGTGCTGGGTGCTCAGTATTCAGGGTGCTGGGTGCTCAGTGCTCAGGGTGCTGGGTTCTCAGTGCTCAGGGTGCTGGGTGCTCAGTACTCAGGGTGCTGGGTGCTCAGTACTCAGGGTGCTGGGTGCTCAGTGCTCGGGGTGCTGGGTGCTCAGTGCTCGGGGTGCTGGGTGCTCAGTGCTCGGGGTGCTCGGTGCTCAGTACTCAGGGTGCTGGGTGCTCAGTGCTCGATGTGCTCAGTACTCAGGGTGCTGTGTGTTCAGTGCTCAGGGTGCTGGGTGCTCAGTACTCAGGATGCTCGGTGCTTAGTACTCGGGGTGCTGGGTGCTCAGTGCTCGGGGTGCTCGGTGCTCAGTACTCAGTGCTCAGGGTGCTCAGTGCTCAGTGCTCAGGGTGCTGGGTGTTCAGTACTCAGGGTGCTTGGTGCTCAGTACTCGGGGTGCTGCGTGCTCAGTGCTCAGTACTCAGGGTGCTGGGTGCTCAGTGCTCGGGGTGCTGGGTGCTCAGTGCTCAGTACTCAGGGTGCTGGGTGCTCAGTGCTCAGGGTGCTGTGTGCTCAGTGCTCAGGGTGCTGGGTGCTCAGTGCTCAGGGTGCTGGGTACTCAGTGCTCAGGGTGCTGGGTGCTCATTCTCAGGGTGCTGGGTGCTCAGTACGCAGGTTGCTCAGTACTCTGGGTGCTCGGTGCTCAGTACTCATGGTGCTGGCTGCTCAGTACTCAGGGTGCTCGGTGCTCAGTTCTCAGGGTGCTCGGTGCTCAGTGTTTGGGGTGCTGGGTGCTCAGTACTCAGTGCTCAGGATGCTGGGTGCTCAGTGCTCAGGGTGCTGGGTGCTCAGTGCTCAGGGAGCTCAGTGGTCAGTGCTCAATACTTAGGGTGCTGGGTGCTCAGTACTCAGGGTGCTGGGTGCTCAGTGCTCGGGGTGCCCGGTGCTCAGTGCTCGGGGTGCTCGGTGCTCAGTTTTCAGGGTGCTGGGTGCTCAGTACTCACGGTGCTGGGTGCTCAGTGCTCGGGGTGCTGGGTGCTCAGTGCTCGGGGTGCTGGGTGCTCAGTGCTCGGGGTGCTGGGTGCTCAGTACTCAGGGTGCTGAGCGCTCAGTACTCAGGGTTCTGGGTGCTCAGTGCTAGGGGTGCTCGTTGCTCAGTACGTTGGGTGCTCAGTGCTCAGGGTGCTGGCTGCTCAGTGCTCAGGGTGCTGGGTGCTCAGTGCTCAGGGTGCTTGATGCTCAGTACTCAGGGTGCTGGGTGCTCAGTGCTCAGGGTGATCAGTGCTCAGTACTCAGGGTGCTGGGTGCTCAGTGCTCGGGGGGCTCGGTGCTCAGTACTCAGGGTGCTGGGTACTCAGTGCTCGGGGTGCTCGGTGCTCAGTACGTTGGGTGCTCACTACTCAGGGTGCTGGGTGCTCAGTACTCAGGGTGCTGGGTGCTCAGTGCTCAGGGTGCTGGGTGCTCAGTGCTCAGGGTGCTGGGTGCTCAGTACTCAGGGTGCTGGGTGCGCAGTGCTCGGGGTGCTGGGTGCTCAGTGCTCAGGGTGCTGGGTGCTCAGTGCTCAGGGTGCTGGGTGCTCAGTACTCAGGGTGCTGGGTGCTCAGTACTCAGGGTGCTGAGTGCTCAGAACTCAGGGTGCTGGGTGATCAGTACTCGGGTGCTGGGTGCTCAGTGCTCAGGGTGCTGGGTGCTCAGTGCTCGGGGTGCTTGGTGCTCAGTGTTCAGTACTCAGGGTGCTGGGTGCTCAGTGCTCGGGGTGCTGGGTGCTCAGTGCTCAGTACTCAGGGTGCTGGGTGCTCAGTGCTCAGGGTGCTGGGTGCTCAGTACTCAGGGTGCTCAGTGCTCAGTGCTCAGGGTGCTGGGTGCTCAGTGCTCGGGGTGCTGGGTGCTCAGTGCTCGGGGTGCTGGGTGCTCAGTACACGGGGTGATCTGTGCTCAGTACTCAGGGTGCTGGGTGCTCAGTGCTCAGGGTGCTTTGTGCTCAGTACTCATGGTGCTGTTTGCTCGGTGCTCAGGGTGCTGGGTCCTCAGTGCTCAGGGTGCTCATTGCTTAGTACTCAGGGTGCTCGTTGCTCGGGGTGCTGGGTGCTCAGTGCTCGGGGTGCTCGGTGCTCAGTACTCAGGGTGCTGTGTGCTCAGTACTCAGGGTGCTGGGTGCTCAGTACTCATGGTGCTGGGTGCTCAGTACTCAGGGGGCTGGGTGCTCAGTGCTCAGCGTGCTGGGTGCTCAGTGCTCAGGGTGCTGGGTGCTCAGTGCTCGGAGTGCTGGGTGCTCAGTGCTCGGGGTGCTGGGTGCTCAGCGCTCACGGTGTTGGGTGCTCAGTGCTCAGTGCTCAGGGTGCTGGGTGCTCAGTACTCTGGCTGTTGGGTGCTCAGTACTCAGGGTGCTGGGTGCTCAGTGCTCGGGGTGCTGGGTGCTCAGTGCTCAGGGTGCTGTGTGCTCAGTGCTCATGGTGCTGGGTGCTCAGTATTCAGGGTGCTGGGTGCTCAGTGCTCGGGGTGCTCGGTGCTCAGTACTCAAGGTGCTGGGGGCTCAGTGCTCAGGGTGCTGGGTGCTCAGTTCTCGGGGTGCTCCGTGCTCAGTGCTCAGGGTGCTGGGTGCTCAGTACTCAGGGTGCTCGGTGCTCAGTACTCAGGGTTCTCAGTGCTCAGTGCTCAGGGTGCTGGGTGCTCAGTTCTCAGGGTGCTCAGTGCTCAGTACTTGGAGTGCTGGGTGCTCAGTACTCAGGGTGCTCAGTGCTCAGCTCTCGGGGTGCTGGGTGCTCAGTGCTCGGGGAGCTGGTTGCTCAGTGCTCGGAGTTCTGGGTGCTCAGTACTCAGGGTGCTGTGTGCTCAGTGCTCAGTACTCAGCGTGCTGGGTGCTCAGTGCTCAGAGTGTTGGGTGCTCAGTACTCAGGGTGCTGGGTGCTCAGTGCTCAGTGCTCAGGGTGCTCAGTGCTCAGGGTGCTGGGTGCTCAGGGTGCTGGGTGCTCAGTGCTCGGGGTGCTGGGTGCTCAGTGCTCAGGGTGCTGGGTGCTCAGTGCTAAGTGCTCAGGGTGCTGTGTGCTCAGTGCTCAGTGCTCAGGGGGCTGGGTGTTCAGTACTCAGGGTGCTGGTTGCTCAGTACTCAGGGTGCTTGGTGCGCAGTGCTCAGAGTGCTGGTTGCTCAGTGCTCAGGGTGCTGGGGGCTCAGGACTCAGGGTGCTGGGTGCTCAGTACTCAGGGTTCTCGGTGTTCAGTACTCAGGGTGCTGGGTGCTCAGTGCCCAGGGTGCTGGGTGCTCAGTACTCAGGGTGCTGGGTGCTCAGTACTCAGGGTGCTGGGTGCTCAGTGCTCAGGGTGCTGGGTCCTCAGTACTCAGGGTGCTGGGTGCTCAGTGCTCGGGGTGCTGGGTGCTCAGTGCTCAGGGTGATCAGTGCTCAGTACTCAGGGTGCTGGGTGCTCAGTGCTCAGGGTGCTGGGTGCTCAGTCCTCAGGGTGCTCAGTACTCAGGGTGCTCAGTGCTCAGTGCTCAGTACTCAGGGTGTTCAGTACTCAGGGTGCTGGGTGCTCAGTGCTCGGGGTGCTGGGTGCTCAGTACTCAGGGTGCTGGGTGCTCAGTACTCGGGGTGCTGGGTGCTCAGTACTCAGGGTGCTGGGTGCTCAGTGCTTTTGGTGCTGGGTGCTCAGTGCTCAGGGTGATCGGTGCTCAGTGCTCAGCGTGCTGGGTGCTCAGTCCTCAGGGTGCTGGGTGCTCAGTACTCAGGGTGCTGGGTGCTCAGTACTCAGGGTGCTGGGTGCTCAGTGCTCAGGGTGCTGGGTCCTCAGTACTCAGGGTGCTGGGTGCTCAGTGCTCGGGGTGCTGGGTGCTCAGTACTCAGGGTGCTGGGTGCTCAGTACTCGGGGTGCTGGGTGCTCAGTACTCATGGTGCTGGGTTCTCAGTGCTCAAGGTGCTGGGTGCTCAGTGCTCGGGGTGCTCGGTGCTCAGTACTCAGGGTGCTGAGTGCTCAGTACTCAGGGTGCTGGGTGCTCAGTACTCAGGGTGCTGGGTGCTCAGTACTCAGGTCAGTACTCAGGGTGCTGGGTGCTCAGTACTCGGGGTGCTGGGTGCTCAGTACTCAGGGTGCTGGGTGCTCAGTGCTCAGGGTGCTGGGTGCTCAGTACTCAGGGTGCTGGGTGCTTAGTACTCAGGGTGCTCAGTACTTAGGGTGCTCAGTGCTCAGTGCTCGGGGTGCTGGGTGCTCAGTGCTCGGGGTGCTGGGTGCTCAGTACTCAGGGTGCTGGGTGCTCAGTGCTCAGGGTGATCAGTGCCCAGTGCTCAGGGTGCTGGGTGCTCAGTCCTCATGGTGCTCAGTACTCAGGGTGCTCGGTGCTCAGCACTCAGGGTGCTGGGTGCTCAGTGCCCAGCGTGCTGGGTGCTCAGTACTCAGGGTGCTGTGTGCTCAGTACTCAGGGTGCTGGGTGCTCAGTGCTCAGGGTGATCAGTGCTCAGTACTCAGGTTGCTGGGTTCTCAGTGCTCAGGGTGATGGGTGCTCAGTCCTCAGGGTGCTCAGTACTCAGGCTGCTGGGTGCTCAGTGCTCAGTACTCATGGTGCTCAGTACTCAGGGTGCTGGATGCTCAGTGCTCGGGGTGCTGGGTGCTCAGCACTCAGCGTGCTGGGTGCTCAGTGCCCAGGGTGCTGGGTGCTCAGTACTCAGGGTGCTGGGTGCTCAGTACTCAGGGTGCTGGGTGCTCAGTGCTCAGGGTGATCAGTGCTCAGTACTCAGGGTGCTGGGTGCTCATTGCTCAGGGTGCTGGGTGCTCAGTACTCAGGGTGCTCGGTGCTCAGCACTCAGGGTGCTGGGTGCTCAGTGCCCAGGGTGCTGGGTGCTCAGTACTCAGGGTGCTGGGTGCTCAGTACTCAGGGTGCTGGGTGCTCAGTGCTCAGGGTGATCAGTGCTCAGTACTCAGGGTGCTGGGTGCTCAGTACTCAGGGTGCTGGGTGCTCAGTACTCACGGTTCTGGGTTCTCAGTACTCGGGGTGCTGGGTGCTCATTACTCAGGGTGCTGGGTGCTCAGTGCTCGGGGTGCTCGGTGCTCAGTGCTCAGGATGCTCGGTGCTCAGAACTCTTGGTGCTGGGTGCTCAGTACTCAGGGTGCTGGGTGCTCAGTGCTCAGGGTGCTGGGTACTCAGTGCTCAGGGTGCTGGGTGCTCAGTATTCAGGGTGCTCGGTGCTCAGTGCTCAGGGTGCTGGGTTCTCAGTGCTCAGGGTGCTGGGTGCTCAGTACTCAGGGTGCTGGGTGCTCAGTACTCAGGGTGCTGGGTGCTCAGTGCTCGGGGTGCTGGGTGCTCAGTGCTCGGGGTGCTGGGTGCTCAGTGCTCGGGGTGCTCGGTGCTCAGTACTCAGGGTGCTGGGTGCTCAGTGCTCGATGTGCTCAGTACTCAGGGTGCTGTGTGTTCAGTGCTCAGGGTGCTGGGTGCTCAGTACTCAGGATGCTCGGTGCTTAGTACTCGGGGTGCTGGGTGCTCAGTGCTCGGGGTGCTCGGTGCTCAGTACTCAGTGCTCAGGGTGCTCAGTGCTCAGTGCTCAGGGTGCTGGGTGTTCAGTACTCAGGGTGCTTGGTGCTCAGTACTCGGGGTGCTGCGTGCTCAGTGCTCAGTACTCAGGGTGCTGGGTGCTCAGTGCTCGGGGTGCTGGGTGCTCAGTGCTCAGTACTCAGGGTGCTGGGTGCTCAGTGCTCAGGGTGCTGTGTGCTCAGTGCTCAGGGTGCTGGGTGCTCAGTGCTCAGGGTGCTGGGTACTCAGTGCTCAGGGTGCTGGGTGCTCATTCTCAGGGTGCTGGGTGCTCAGTACGCAGGTTGCTCAGTACTCTGGGTGCTCGGTGCTCAGTACTCATGGTGCTGGCTGCTCAGTACTCAGGGTGCTCGGTGCTCAGTTCTCAGGGTGCTCGGTGCTCAGTGTTTGGGGTGCTGGGTGCTCAGTACTCAGTGCTCAGGATGCTGATTGCTCAGTGCTCAGGGTGCTGGGTGCTCAGTGCTCAGGGAGCTCAGTGGTCAGTGCTCAATACTTAGGGTGCTGGGTGCTCAGTACTCAGGGTGCTGGGTGCTCAGTGCTCGGGGTGCCCGGTGCTCAGTGCTCGGGGTGCTCGGTGCTCAGTTTTCAGGGTGCTGGGTGCTCAGTACTCACGGTGCTGGGTGCTCAGTGCTCGGGGTGCTGGGTGCTCAGTGCTCGGGGTGCTGGGTGCTCAGTGCTCGGGGTGCTGGGTGCTCAGTACTCAGGGTGCTGAGCGCTCAGTACTCAGGGTTCTGGGTGCTCAGTGCTAGGGGTGCTCGTTGCTCAGTACGTTGGGTGCTCAGTGCTCAGGGTGCTGGCTGCTCAGTGCTCAGGGTGCTGGGTGCTCAGTGCTCAGGGTGCTTGATGCTCAGTACTCAGGGTGCTGGGAGCTCAGGGCTCGGGGTGCTGGGTACTCAGTATTCAGGGTGCTGGGTGCTCAGTGCTCAGGGTGCTGGGTACTCAGTGCTCAGGGTGCTGGGTGCTCAGTATTCAGGGTGCTGGGTGCTCAGTGCTCGGGGCGCTGGGTACTCAGTGCTCAGGGTGCTGGGTGCTCAGTACTCAGGGTGCTGGGTGCTCAGTACTCAGGGTGCTGGGTGCTCAGTGCTCGAGGTGCTCAGTACTCAGGGTGCTGTGTGTTCAGTGCTCAGGGTGCTGGGTGCTCAGTACTCAGGATGCTCGGTGCTTAGTACTCAGCGTGCTGGGTGCTCAGTACTCCGGGTGCTGGGTGCTCAGTGCTCGGGGTGCTCGGTGCTCAGTACTCAGTGCTCAGGGTGCTCAGTGCTCAGTGCTCAGGGTGCTGGGTGTTCAGTACTCAGGGTGCTTGGTGCTCAGTACTCGGGGTGCTGGTTGCTCAGTACTCAGGGTGCTGGGTGCTCAGTACTCAGGGTGCTGGGTGCTCAGTACTCGGGTGCTGGGTGCTCAGTGCTCAGGGTGCTGGGTGCTCAGTGCTCGGGGTGCTGGGTGCTCAGTACTCAGGGTGCTGCGTGCTCAGTACTCAGGGTGCTGGGTGCTCTGTGCTCGGGGTGCTGGGTGCTCAGTGCTCGCGGTGCTGGGTGCTCAGTGCTCGAGGTGCTCGGTGCTCAGTACTCAGGGTGCTGGGTGCTCAGTCCTCTAGGTGCTCAGTACTCAGGGTGCTGTGTGTACAGTGCTCAGGGTGCTGGGTGCTCAGTACTCAGGGTGCTCGGTGCTTAGTACTCAGGGTGCTGGGTGCTCAGTACTCCGGGTGCTGGGTGCTCAGTGCTTGGGGTGCTCGGTGCTCAGTGCTCAGGGTGCTGGGTGCTTAGTGCTCGGGGTGCCCGGTGCTCAGTACTCGGGGTTCTGGGTGCTCAGTTCTCAGGGTACTAGGTGCTCAGTACGTTGGGTGCTCAGAACTCAGGGTGCTGGGTGCTCAGTGCTCAGGGTGCTAGGTGCTCAGTGCTCAGGGTGCTGGGTGCTCAGTGCTCAGGGTGCTGGGTGCTCAGTGCTCAGGGTGCTGGGTGCTCGGTGCTCTGGGTGCTGGGTGCTTAGTGCTCGGGGTGCCCGGTGCTCAGTACTCAGGGCGCTGGGTGCTCAGTGCTCAGGGTGCTGGGTGCTCAGTACTCAGGGTGCTGGGTGCTCGGTGCTCAGTACGCTGGGTGCTCAGTACTCAGGGTGCTGGGTGCTCAGTACTCAGGGTGCTCGGTGCTCAGTGCTCAGGGTGCTGGGTGCTCGGTGCTCGGGGTGCTGGGTGCTTAGTGCTCGGGGTGCCCGGTGCTCAGTACTCGGGGTTCTGGGTGCTCAGTGCTCAGGGTACTCGGTGCTCAGTACGTTGGGTGCTCAGTACTCAGGGTGCTGGGTGCTCAGTGCTCAGGGTGCTGGGTGCTCAGTGCTCAGGGTGCCGGGTGCTCAGTGCTCAGGGTGCTGGGTGCTCAGTGCTCAGGGTGCTGGGTGCTCAGTGCTCAGGGTGCTGGGTGCTCGGTGCTCTGGGTGCTGGGTGCTTAGTGCTCGGGGTGCCCGGTGCTCAATACTCGGCGTGCTCAGTGCTCAGTACTCAGGGTGGTGGGTGCTCAGTGCTCAGGGTGCTGGGTGCTCAGTACTCAGGGTGCTGGGTGCTCGGTGCTCAGTACGCTGGGTGCTCAGTACTCAGGGTGCTGGGTGCTCAGTACTCAGGGTGCTGGGTGCTCAGTGCTCGGGGTGCTGGGTGCTCAGTGCTCGGGGTGCTGGGTGCTCAGTGCTCGGGGTGCTCGGTGCTCAGTACTCAGGGTGCTGGGTGCTCAGTGCTCGATGTGCTCAGTACTCAGGGTGCTGTGTGTTCAGTGCTCAGGGTGCTGGGTGCTCAGTACTCAGGATGCTCGGTGCTTAGTACTCGGGGTGCTGGGTGCTCAGTGCTCGGGGTGCTCGGTGCTCAGTACTCAGTGCTCAGGGTGCTCAGTGCTCAGTGCTCAGGGTGCTGGGTGTTCAGTACTCAGGGTGCTTGGTGCTCAGTACTCGGGGTGCTGGGTGCTCAGTGCTCAGTACTCAGGGTGCTGGGTGCTCAGTGCTCGGGGTGCTGGGTGCTCAGTGCTCAGTACTCAGGGTGCTGGGTGCTCAGTGCTCAGGGTGCTGTGTGCTCAGTGCTCAGGGTGCTGGGTGCTCAGTGCTCAGGGTGCTGGGTACTCAGTGCTCAGGGTGCTGGGTGCTCATTCTCAGGGTGCTGGGTGCTCAGTACTCAGGTTGCTCAGTACTCTGGGTGCTCGGTGCTCAGTACTCATGGTGCTGGCTGCTCAGTACTCAGGGTGCTCGGTGCTCAGTTCTCAGGGTGCTCGGTGCTCAGTGTTTGGGGTGCTGGGTGCTCAGTACTCAGTGCTCAGGATGCTGGGTGCTCAGTGCTCAGGGTGCTGGGTGCTCAGTGCTCAGGGAGCTCAGTGGTCAGTGCTCAATACTTAGGGTGCTGGGTGCTCAGTACTCAGGGTGCTGGGTGCTCAGTGCTCGGGGTGCCCGGTGCTCAGTGCTCGGGGTGCTCGGTGCTCAGTTTTCAGGGTGCTGGGTGCTCAGTACTCACGGTGCTGGGTGCTCAGTGCTCGGGGTGCTGGGTGCTCAGTGCTCGGGGTGCTGGGTGCTCAGTGCTCGGGGTGCTGGGTGCTCAGTACTCAGGGTGCTGAGCGCTCAGTACTCAGGGTTCTGGGTGCTCAGTGCTCGGGGTGCTCGTTGCTCAGTACGTTGGGTGCTCAGTGCTCAGGGTGCTGGCTGCTCAGTGCTCAGGGTGCTGGGTGCTCAGTGCTCAGGGTGCTTGATGCTCAGTACTCAGGGTGCTGGGAGCTCAGGGCTCGGGGTGCTGGGTGCTCAGTATTCAGGGTGCTGGGTGCTCAGTGCTCAGGGTGCTGGGTACTCAGTGCTCAGGGTGCTGGGTGCTCAGTATTCAGGGTGCTGGGTGCTCAGTGCTCGGGGTGCTGGGTACTCAGTGCTCAGGGTGCTGGGTGCTCAGTACTCAGGGTGCTGGGTGCTCAGTACTCAGGGTGCTGGGTGCTCAGTGCTCGGGGTGCTGGGTGCTCAGTGCTCGGCGTGCTGTGTGCTCAGTGCTCGGGGTGCTCGGTGCTCAGTACTCAGGGTGCTGGGTGCTCAGTGCTCGAGGTGCTCAGTACTCAGGGTGCTGTGTGTTCAGTGCTCAGGGTGCTGGGTGCTCTGTACTCAGGATGCTCGGTGCTTAGTACTCAGCGTGCTGGGTGCTCAGTACTCCGGGTGCTGGGTGCTCAGTGCTCGGGGTGCTCGGTGCTCAGTACTCAGTGCTCAGGGTGCTCAGTGCTCAGTGCTCAGGGTGCTGGGTGTTCAGTACTCAGGGTGCTTGGTGCTCAGTACTCGGCGTGCTGGGTGCTCAGTACTCAGGGTGCTGGGTGCTCAGTACTCAGGGTGCTGGGTGCTCAGTACTCGGGTGCTGGGTGCTCAGTGCTCAGGGTGCTGGGTGCTCAGTGCTCGGGGTGCTGGGTGCTCAGTACTCAGGGTGCTGCGTGCTCAGTACTCAGGGTGCTGGGTGCTCTGTGCTCGGGGTGCTGGGTGCTCGGTGCTCAGTACTCAGGGTGCTGGGTGCTCAGTCCTCTAGGTGCTCAGTACTCAGGGTGCTGTGTGTTCAGTGCTCAGGGTGCTGGGTGCTCAGTACTCAGGGTGCTCGGTGCTTAGTACTCAGGGTGCTGGGTGCTCAGTACTCCGGGTGCTGGGTGCTCAGTGCTTGGGGTGCTCGGTGCTCAGTGCTCAGGGTGCTGGGTGCTTAGTGCTCGGGGTGCCCGGTGCTCAGTACTCGGGGTTCTGGGTGCTCAGTTCTCAGGGTACTAGGTGCTCAGTACGTTGGGTGCTCAGAACTCAGGGTGCTGGGTGCTCAGTGCTCAGGGTGCTAGGTGCTCAGTGCTCAGGGTGCTGGGTGCTCAGTGCTCAGTGTGCTGGGTGCTCAGTGCTCAGGGTGCTGGGTGCTCGGTGCTCTGGGTGCTGGGTGCTTAGTGCTCGGGGTGCCCGGTGCTCAGTACTCAGGGCGCTGGGTGCTCAGTGCTCAGGGTGCTGGGTGCTCAGTACTCAGGGTGCTGGGTGCTCGGTGCTCAGTACGCTGGGTGCTCAGTACTCAGGGTGCTGGGTGCTCAGTACTCAGGGTGCTCGGTGCTCAGTGCTCAGGGTGCTGCGTGCTCGGTGCTCGGGGTGCTGGGTGCTTAGTGCTCGGGGTGCCCGGTGCTCAGTACTCGGGGTTCTGGGTGCTCAGTGCTCAGGGTACTCGGTGCTCAGTACGTTGGGTGCTCAGTACTCAGGGTGCTGGGTGCTCAGTGCTCAGGGTGCTGGGTGCTCAGTGCTCAGGGTGCCGGGTGCTCAGTGCTCAGGGTGCTGGGTGCTCAGTGCTCAGGGTGCTGGGTGCTCAGTGCTCAGTGTGCTGGGTGCTCGGTGCTCTGGCTGCTGGGTGCTTAGTGCTCGGGGTGCCCGGGGCTCAATACTCGGCGTGCTCAGTGCTCAGTACTCAGGGTGTTGGGTGCTCAGTGCTCAGGGTGCTGGGTGCTCAGTACTCAGGGTGCTGGGTGCTCGGTGCTCAGTACGCTGGGTGCTCAGTACTCAGGGTGCTGCGTGCTCAGTACTCAGGGTGCTCGGTGCTCAGTACTCAGGGTGCTGGGTGCTCATTGCTCGGGGTGCTGGGTGCTCAGTACTCAGGGTGCTGGGTGCTCAGTGCTCGGGGTGCTCGGTGCTCAGTACGCTGGGTGCTCAGTACTCAGGGTGCTGGGTGCTCAGTACTCAGGGTGCTGGGTGCTTAGTACTCAGGGTGCTGGGTGCTCAGTGCTCGGGGTGCTGGGTGCTCAGTGCTCAGTACTCAGGGTGCTGGGTGCTCAGGGCTCAGGTTGCTGGGTCCTCGGTGCTCAGTACGCTGGGTGCTCAGTACTCAGGGTGCTGGGTGCTCAGTACTCAGGGTGCTGGGTGCTCAGTACTCAGGGTGCTCGGTGCTCAGTACTCAGGGTGCTGGGTGCTCAGTGCTCGGGGTGCTGGGTGCTCAGTACTCAGGGTGCTGGGTGCTCAGTGCTCGGGGTGCTGGGTGCTCAGTACTCAGGGTGCTGGGTGCTCAGTGCTCAGGGTGATCAGTGCTCAGTACTCAGGGTGCTGGGTTCTCAGTGCTCAGGGTGATGGGTGCTCAGTCCTCAGGGTGCTCAGTACTCAGGCTGCTGGGTGCTCAGTGCTCAGTACTCATGGTGCTCAGTACTCAGGGTGCTGGATGCTCAGTGCTCGGGGTGCTGGGTGCTCAGCACTCAGCGTGCTGGGTGCTCAGTGCCCAGGGTGCTGGGTGCTCAGTACTCAGGGTGCTGGGTGCTCAGTACTCAGGGTGCTGGGTGCTCAGTGCTCAGGGTGATCAGTGCTCAGTACTCAGTGTGCTGGGTGCTCAGTGCTAGCGGTGCTGGGTGCTCAGCACTCAGCGTGCTGGGTGCTCAGTGCCCAGGGTGCTGGGTGCTCAGTACTCAGGGTGCTGGGTGCTCAGTACTCAGGGTGCTGGGTGCTCAGTGCTCAGGGTGATCAGTGCTCAGTACTCAGGGTGCTGGGTGCTCAGTACTCAGGGTGCTGGGTGCTCAGTACTCACGGTTCTGGGTTCTCAGTACTCGGGGTGCTGGGTGCTCATTACTCAGGGTGCTGGGTGCTCAGTGCTCGGGGTGCTCGGTGCTCAGTGCTCAGGATGCTCGGTGCTCAGAACTCTTGGTGCTGGGTGCTCAGTACTCAGGGTGCTGGGTGCTCAGTGCTCAGGGTGCTGGGTACTCAGTGCTCAGGGTGCTGGGT
Source organism: Microtus oregoni (assembly GCF_018167655.1). Taxonomy (NCBI): domain Eukaryota; kingdom Metazoa; phylum Chordata; class Mammalia; order Rodentia; family Cricetidae; genus Microtus; species Microtus oregoni. Next base: position 173,083 of record NW_024543334.1, read on the forward strand.
GCTTAGTATTCAGGGTGCTGGGTGCTCAGTGCTCAGGGTGCTGGGTTCTCAGTGCTCAGGGTGCTGGGTGCTCAGTACTCAGGGTGCTGGGTGCTCAGTACTCAGGGTGCTGGGTGCTCAGTGCTCGGGGTGCTGGGTGCTCAGTGCTCGGGGTGCTGGGTGCTCAGTGCTCGGGGTGCGCGGTGCTCAGTACTCAGGGTGCTGGGTGCTCAGTGCTCGAGGTGCTCAGTACTCAGGGTGCTGTGTGTTCAGTGCTCAGGGTGCTGGGTGCTCAGTACTCAGGATGCTCGGTGCTTAGTACTCGGGGTGCTGGGTGCTCAGTGCTCGGGGTGCTCGGTGCTCAGTACTCAGTGCTCAGGGTGCTCACTGCTCAGTGCTCAGGGTGCTGGGTGTTCAGTACTCAGGGTGCTTGGTGCTCAGTACTCGGGGTGCTGGGTGCTCAGTGCTCAGTACTCAGGGTGCTGGGTGCTCAGTGCTCGGGGTGCTGGGTGCTCAGTGCTCAGTACTCAGGGTGCTGGGTGCTCAGTGCTCAGGGTGCTGTGTGCTCAGTGCTCAGGGTGCTGGGTGCTCAGTGCTCAGGGTGCTGGGTACTCAGTGCTCAGGGTGCTGGGTGCTCATTCTCAGGGTGCTGGGTGCTCAGTACTCAGGTTGCTCAGTACTCTGGGTGCTCGGTGCTCAGTACTCATGGTGCTGTCTGCTCAGTACTCAGGGTGCTCGGTGCTCAGTTCTCAGGGTGCTCGGTGCTCAGTGTTTGGGGTGCTGGGTGCTCAGTACTCAGTGCTCAGGATGCTGGGTGCTCAGTGCTCAGGGTGCTGGGTGCTCAGTGCTCAGGGAGCTCAGTGGTCAGTGCTCAATACTTAGGGTGCTGGGTGCTCAGTACTCAGGGTGCTGGGTGCTCAGTGCTCGGGGTGCCCGGTGCTCAGTGCTCGGGGTGCTCGGTGCTCAGTTTTCAGGGTGCTGGGTGCTCAGTACTCACGGTGCTGGGTGCTCAGTGCTCGGGGTGCTGGGTGCTCAGTGCTCGGGGTGCTGGGTGCTCAGTGCTCGGGGTGCTGGGTGCTCAGTACTCAGGGTGCTCAGCGCTCAGTACTCAGGGTTCTGGGTGCTCAGTGCTCGGGGTGCTCGTTGCTCAGTACGTTGGGTGCTCAGTGCTCAGGGTGCTGGCTGCTCAGTGCTCAGGGTGCTGGGTGCTCAGTGCTCAGGGTGCTTGATGCTCAGTACTCAGGGTGCTGGGAGCTCAGGGCTCGAGGTGCTGGGTGCTCAGTATTCAGGGTGCTGGGTGCTCAGTGCTCAGGGTGCTGGGTACTCAGTGCTCAGGGTGCTGGGTGCTCAGTATTCAGGGTGCTGGGTGCTCAGTGCTCACGGTGCTGGGTGCTCAGTGCTCAGGGTGCTGGGTGCTCAGTACTCAGGGTGCTGGGTGCTCAGTGCTCGGGGTGCTGGGTGCTCAGTGCTCGGCGTGCTGGGTGCTCAGTGCTCGGGGTGCTCGGTGCTCAGTACTCAGGGTGCTGGGTGCTCAGTGCTCGAGGTGCTCAGTACTCAGGGTGCTGTGTGTTCAGTGCTCAGGGTGCTGGGTGCTCAGTACTCAGGATGCTCGGTGCTTAGTACTCAGCGTGCTGGGTGCTCAGTACTCCGGGTGCTGGGTGCTCAGTGCTCGGGGTGCTCGGTGCTCAGTACTCAGTGCTCAGTGTGCTCAGTGCTCAGTGCTCAGGGTGCTGGGTGTTCAGTACTCAGGGTGCTTGGTGCTCAGTACTCGGGGTGCTGGGTGCTCAGTACCCAGGGTGCTGGGTGCTCAGTACTCAGGGTGCTGGGTGCTCAGTACTCGGGTGCTGGGTGCTCAGTGCTCAGGGTGCTGGGTGCTCAGTGCTCGGGATGCTGGGTGCTCAGTACTCAGGGTGCTGCGTGCTCAGTACTCAGGGTGCTGGGTGCTCTGTGCTCGGGGTGCTGGGTGCTCAGTGCTCGCGGTGCTGGGTGCTCAGTGCTCGAGGTGCTCGGTGCTCAGTACTCAGGGTGCTGGGTGCTCAGTCCTCTAGGTGCTCAGTACTCAGGGTGCTGTGTGTTCAGTGCTCAGGGTGCTGGGTGCTCAGTACTCAGGGTGCTCGGTGCTTAGTACTCAGGGTGCTGGGTGCTCAGTACTCCGGGTGCTGGGTACCCAGTGCTTGGGGTGCTCGGTGCTCACTGCTCAGGGTGCTGGGTGCTTAGTGCTCGGGCTGCCCGGTGCTCAGTACTCGGGGTTCTGGGTGCTCAGTGCTCAGGGTACTAGGTGCTCAGTACGTTGGGTGCTCAGAACTCAGGGTGCTGGGTGCTCAGTGCTCAGGGTGCTAGGTGCTCAGTGCTCAGGGTGCTGGGTGCTCAGTGCTCAGGGTGCTGGGTGCTCAGTGCTCAGGGTGCTGGGTGCTGGGTGCTCTGGGTGCTGGGTGCTTAGTGCTCGGGGTGCCCGGTGCTCAGTACTCGGGGTGCTCAGTGCTCAGTACTCAGGGTGCTGGGTGCTCAGTGCTCAGGGTGCTGGGTGCTCAGTACTCAGGGTGCTGGGTGCTCGGTGCTCAGTACGCTGGGTGCTCAGTACTCAGGGTGCTGGGTGCTCAGTACTCAGGGTGCTCGGTGCTCAGTGCTCAGGGTGCTGGGTGCTCGGTGCTCGGGGTGCTGAGTGCTTAGTGCTCTGGTTGCTATGTGCTCAGTACTCAGGGTGCTGGGTGCTCAGTGCTCAGTACTCAGGGTGCTGGGTGCTCAGTGCTCAGGGTGCTGGGTGCTCAGTGCTCAGGGTGCTGGGTGCTTGGTGCTCGGGGTGCTGGGTGCTTAGTGCTCGGGTTGCTGGGTGCTCAGTACTCAGGGTGCTGGGTGCTCAGTGCTCGGGGTGCTGGGTGCTCAGTGCTCAGTACTCAGGGTGCTCTGTGCTCAGTGCTCAGGGTGCTGTGTGCTCAGTGCTCAGGGTGCTGGGTGCTCAGTACTCAGGGTGCTGGGTGCTCAGTACTCAGGGTGCTGGGTGCTCTGTGCTCGGGGTGCTGGGTGCTCAGTGCTCGCGGTGCTGGGTGCTCAGTGCTCAGTGTGCTCGGTGCTCAGTACTCAGGGTGCTGGGTGCTCAGTGCTCGAGGTGCTCAGTACTCAGGGTGCTGTGTGTTCAGTGCTCAGTGTGCTGGGTGCTCAGTACTCAGGGTGCTCTGTGCTTAGTACTCAGACTGCTGGGTGCTCAGTACTCCGGGTGCTGGGTGCTCAGTGCTCGGGGTGCTCGGTGCTCAGTGCTCAAGGTGCTGGGTGCTCAGTACTCAGGGTGCTCATTGCTCAGGGTGCTGGGTGCTCAGTACTCAGGGTGCTGGGTGCTCAGTGCTCAGGGTGCACAGTGCTTGGGGTGCAGGGTGCTCAGTACTCAGGGTGCTCGGTGCTCAGTACTCGGGGTGCTGGGTGCTAATTAATCAGGGTGATGGGTGCTCAGTACTCAGGGTGCACAGTGCTTGGGGTGCAGGGTGCTCAGTACTCAGGGTGCTCTGTGCTTGTGGTGCTGGGTGCTCAGTACTCAGGGTGCTGGGTGCTCAGTGCTCAGGGTGTTGGGTGCTAAGTACTCAGGGTGCTGGGTGCTCAGTACTCAGGGTGCTGGGTGCACAGTGCTCGGGGTGCTGGGTGCTCAGTGCTCGGGGTGCGGGGTGCTCAGTGCTCGGGGTGGTGGGTGCTCAGTTCTCGGGGTTCTGGGTGCTCAGTGCTCAGGGTGCTGGGTGCTCAGTGCTCGGGGTGCTGGGTGCTCAGTGCTCGGGGTGCTTGGTGCTCAGTGCTCGGGGTGCTGGGTGCTCAGTGCTCGGGGTGCTTGGTGCTCAGTGCTCGGGGTGCTGGGTGCTCAGTGCTCAAGGTGCTGGGTGCTCGGTGCTCGGGGTGCTGGGTGCTTAGTGCTCGGGGTGCCCGGTGCTCAGTACTCGGGGTTCTGGGTGCTCAGTGCTCAGGGTACTCGGTGCTCAGTACGTTGGGTGCTCAGTACTCAGGGTGCTGGTTGCTCAGTGCTCAGGGTGCTGGGTGCTCAGTGCTCAGGATGCCGGGTGCGCAGTGCTCAGGGTGCTGGGTGCTCAGTGCTCAGGGTGCTGGGTGCTCAGTGCTCAGGGTGCTGGGTGCTCGGTGCTCTGGGTGCTGGGTGCTTAGTGCTCGGGGTGCCCGGTGCTCAATACTCGGCGTGCTCAGTGCTCAGTACTCAGGGTGGTGGGTGCTCAGTGCTCAGATTGCTGGGTGCTCAGTACTCAGGGTGCTGGGTGCTCGGTGCTCAGTACGCTGGGTGCTCAGTACTCAGGGTGCTGGGTGCTCAGTACTCAGGGTGCTCGGTGCTCAGTACTCAGGGTGCTGGGTGCTCAGTGCTCGGGGTGCTGGGTGCTCAGTACTCAGGGTGCTGGGTGCTCAGTGCTCGGGGTGCTCGGTGCTCAGTACGCTGGGTGCTCAGTACTCAGGCTGCTGGGTGCTCAGTACTCATGGTGCTGGGTGCTTAGTACTCAGGGTGCTGGGTGCTCAGTGCCCGGGGTGCTGGGTGCTCAGTGCTCAGTACTCAGGGTGCTGGGTGCTCAGGGCTCAGGTTGCTGGGTCCTCGGTGCTCAGTACGCTGGGTGCTCAGTACTCAGGGTGCTGGGTGCTCAGTACTCAGGGTGCTCGGTGCTCAGTACTCAGGGTGCTGGGTGCTCAGTGCTCGTCGTGCTGGGTGCTCAGTGCTCAGGGTGCTCAGTGCTCAGTACTCAGGGTGCTGGGTGCTCAGTGCTCAGGGTGCTGGGTGCTCAGTGCTCGGGGTGCTCAGTGCTAAGTACTCAGGGTGCTGGGTGCTCAGTACTCAGGGTGCTGGGTGCTCAGTACTCAGAGTGCTGGGTGCTCAGTGCTCGTAGTGCTGGGTGCTCAGTGCTCAGGGTGCTCAGTGCTCAGTACTCAGAGTGCTGGGTGCTCAGTGCTCGTAGTGCTGGGTGCTCAGTACTCAGGGTGCTGGGTGCTCAGTGCTCAGGGTGCTCGGTGCTCAGTACTCATGGTGCTGGGTGCTCATTCTCAGGGTGCTGGGTGCTCAGTACTCAGGTTTCTCAGTACTCTGGGTGCTCGGTCCTCAGTACTCATGGTGCTGGCTGCTCAGTACTCAGGGTGCTCGGTGCTCAGTTCTCAGGGTGCTCGGTGCTCAGTACGTTGGGTGCTCAGTGCTCAGGGTGCTGGCTGCTCAGTGCTCAGGGTGCTGGGTGCTCAGTGCTCAGGGTGCTTGATGCTCAGTACTCAGGGTGCTGGGTGCTCAGTGCTCGGGGTGCTGGGTGCTCAGTGCTCGGGGTGCTGGGTGCTCAGTGCTCGGGGTGCTCGGTGCTCAGTACTCAGGGTGCTGGGTGCTCAGTGCTCGAGGTGCTCAGTACTCAGGGTGCTGTGTGTTCAGTGCTCAGGGTGCTGGGTGCTCAGTACTCAGGATGCTCGGTGCTTAGTACTCGGGGTGCTGGGTGCTCAGTGCTCGGGGTGCTCGGTGCTCAGTACTCAGTGCTCAGGGTGCTCAGTGCTCAGTGCTCAGGGTGCTGGGTGTTCAGTACTCAGGGTGCTTGGTGCTCAGTACTCGGGGTGCTGGGTGCTCAGTGCTCAGTACTCAGGGTGCTGGGTGCTCAGTGCTCGGGGTGCTGGGTGCTCAGTGCTCAGTACTCAGGGTGCTGGGTGCTCAGTGCTCAGGGTGCTGTGTGCTCAGTGCTCAGGGTGCTGGGTGCTCAGTGCTCAGGGTGCTGGGTACTCAGTGCTCAGGGTGCTGGGTGCTCATTCTCAGGGTGCTGGGTGCTCAGTACTCAGGTTGCTCAGTACTCTGGGTGCTCGGTGCTCAGTACTCATGGTGCTGGCTGCTCAGTACTCAGGGTGCTCGGTGCTCAGTTCTCAGGGTGCTCGGTGCTCAGTGTTTGGGGTGCTGGGTGCTCAGTACTCAGTGCTCAGGATGCTGGGTGCTCAGTGCTCAGGGTGCTGGGTGCTCAGTGCTCAGGGAGCTCAGTGGTCAGTGCTCAATACTTAGGGTGCTGGGTGCTCAGTACTCAGGGTGCTGGGTGCTCAGTGCTCGGGGTGCCCGGTGCTCAGTGCTCGGGGTGCTCGGTGCTCAGTTTTCAAGGTGCTGGGTGCTCAGTACTCACGGTGCTGGGTGCTCAGTGCTCGGGGTGCTGGGTGCTCAGTGCTCGGGGTGCTGGGTGCTCAGTGCTCGGGGTGCTGGGTGCTCAGTACTCAGGGTGCTCAGCGCTCAGTACTCATGGTTCTGGGTGCTCAGTGCTCGGGGTGCTCGTTGCTCAGTACGTTGGGTGCTCAGTGCTCAGGGTGCTGGCTGCTCAGTGCTCAGGGTGCTGGGTGCTCAGTGCTCAGGGTGCTTGATGCTCAGTACTCAGGGTGCTGGGAGCTCAGGGCTCGAGGTGCTGGGTGCTCAGTATTCAGGGTGCTGGGTGCTCAGTGCTCAGGGTGCTGGGTACTCAGTGCTCAGGGTGCTGGGTGCTCAGTATTCAGGGTGCTGGGTGCTCAGTGCTCACGGTGCTGGGTGCTCAGTGCTCAGGGTGCTGGGTGCTCAGTACTCAGGGTGCTGGGTGCTCAGTGCTCGGGGTGCTGGGTGCTCAGTGCTCGGCGTGCTGGGTGCTCAGTGCTCGGGGTGCTCGGTGCTCAGTACTCAGGGTGCTGGGTGCTCAGTGCTCGAGGTGCTCAGTACTCAGGGTGCTGTGTGTTCAGTGCTCAGGGTGCCTGGTGCTCAGTACTCAGGATGCTCGGTGCTTAGTACTCAGCGTGCTGGGTGCTCAGTACTCCGGGTGCTGGGTGCTCAGTGCTCGGGGTGCTCGGTGCTCAGTACTCAGTGCTCAGTGTGCTCAGTGCTCAGTGCTCAGGGTGCTGGGTGTTCAGTACTCAGGGTGCTTGGTGCTCAGTACTCGGGGTGCTGGGTGCTCAGTACTCAGGGTGCTGGGTGCTCAGTACTCAGGGTGCTGGGTGCTCAGTACTCGGGTGCTGGGTGCTCAGTGCTCAGGGTGCTGGGTGCTCTGTGCTCGGGGTGCTGGGTGCTCAGTGCTCGCGGTGCTGGGTGCTCAGTGCTCGAGGTGCTCGGTGCTCAGTACTCAGGGTGCTGGGTGCTCAGTCCTCTAGGTGCTCAGTACTCAGGGTGCTGTGTGTTCAGTGCTCAGGGTGCTGGGTGCTCAGTACTCAGGGTGCTCGGTGCTTAGTACTCAGGGTGCTGGGTGCTCAGTACTCCGGGTGCTGGGTGCCCAGTGCTTGGGGTGCTCGGTGCTCAGTGCTCAGGGTGCTGGGTGCTTAGTGCTCGGGGTGCCCGGTGCTCAGTACTCGGGGTTATGGGTGCTCAGTGCTCAGGGTACTAGGTGCTCAGTACGTTGGGTGCTCAGAACTCAGGGTGCTGGGTGCTCAGTGCTCAGGGTGCTAGGTGCTCAGTGCTCAGGGTGCTGGGTGCTCAGTGCTCAGGGTGCTGGGTGCTCAGTGCTCAGGGTGCTGGGTGCTCGGTGCTCTGGGTGCTGGGTGCTTAGTGCTCGGGGTGCCCGGTGCTCAGTACTCGGGGTGCTCAGTGCTCAGTACTCAGGGTGCTGGGTGCTCAGTGCTCAGGGTGCTGGGTGCTCAGTACTCAGGGTGCTGGGTGCTCGGTGCTCAGTACGATGGGTGCTCAGTACTCAGGGTTCTGGGTGCTCAGTACTCAGGGTGCTCGGTGCTCAGTGCTCAGGGTGCTGGATGCTCGGTGCTCGGGGTGCTGAGTGCTTAGTGCTCTGGTTGCTATGTGCTCAGTACTCAGGGTGCTGGGTGCTCAGTGCTCAGTACTCAGGGTGCTGGGTGCTCAGTGCTCAGGGTGCTGGGTGCTCAGTGCTCAGGGTGCTGGGTGCTTGGTGCTCGGGGTGCTGGGTGCTTAGTGCTCGGGTTGCTGGGTGCTCAGTACTCAGGGTGCTGGGTGCTCAGTGCTCGGGGTGCTGGGTGCTCAGTGCTCAGTACTCAGGGTGCTCTGTGCTCAGTGCTCAGGGTGCTGTGTGCTCAGTGCTCAGGGTGCTGGGTGCTCAGTACTCAGGGTGCTGGGTGCTCAGTACTCAGGGTGCTGGGTGCTCAGTGCTCAGGGTGCTTGATGCTCAGTACTCAGGGTGCTGGGAGCTCAGGGCTCGGGGTGCTGGGTGCTCAGTATTCAGGGTGCTGGGTGCTCAGTGCTCAGGGTGCTGGGTACTCAGTGCTCAGGGTGCTGGGTGCTCAGTATTCAGGGTGCTGGGTGCTCAGTGCTCGGGGTGCTGGGTACTCAGTGCTCAGGGTGCTGGGTGCTCAGTACTCAGGGTGCTGGGTGCTCAGTACTCAGGGTGCTGGGTGCTCAGTGCTCGGGGTGCTGGGTGCTCAGTGCTCGGCGTGCTGTGTGCTCAGTGCTCGGGGTGCTCGGTGCTCAGTACTCAGGGTGCTGGGTGCTCAGTGCTCGAGGTGCTCAGTACTCAGGGTGCTGTGTGTTCAGTGCTCAGGGTGCTGGGTGCTCTGTACTCAGGATGCTCGGTGCTTAGTACTCAGCGTGCTGGGTGCTCAGTACTCCGGGTGCTGGGTGCTCAGTGCTCGGGGTGCTCGGTGCTCAGTACTCAGTGCTCAGGGTGCTCAGTGCTCAGTGCTCAGGGTGCTGGGTGTTCAGTACTCAGGGTGCTTGGTGCTCAGTACTCGGCGTGCTGGGTGCTCAGTACTCAGGGTGCTGGGTGCTCAGTACTCAGGGTGCTGGGTGCTCAGTACTCGGGTGCTGGGTGCTCAGTGCTCAGGGTGCTGGGTGCTCAGTGCTCGGGGTGCTGGGTGCTCAGTACTCAGGGTGCTGCGTGCTCAGTACTCAGGGTGCTGGGTGCTCTGTGCTCGGGGTGCTGGGTGCTCGGTGCTCAGTACTCAGGGTGCTGGGTGCTCAGTCCTCTAGGTGCTCAGTACTCAGGGTGCTGTGTGTTCAGTGCTCAGGGTGCTGGGTGCTCAGTACTCAGGGTGCTCGGTGCTTAGTACTCAGGGTGCTGGGTGCTCAGTACTCCGGGTGCTGGGTGCTCAGTGCTTGGGGTGCTCGGTGCTCAGTGCTCAGGGTGCTGGGTGCTTAGTGCTCGGGGTGCCCGGTGCTCAGTACTCGGGGTTCTGGGTGCTCAGTTCTCAGGGTACTAGGTGCTCAGTACGTTGGGTGCTCAGAACTCAGGGTGCTGGGTGCTCAGTGCTCAGGGTGCTAGGTGCTCAGTGCTCAGGGTGCTGGGTGCTCAGTGCTCAGTGTGCTGGGTGCTCAGTGCTCAGGGTGCTGGGTGCTCGGTGCTCTGGGTGCTGGGTGCTTAGTGCTCGGGGTGCCCGGTGCTCAGTACTCAGGGCGCTGGGTGCTCAGTGCTCAGGGTGCTGGGTGCTCAGTACTCAGGGTGCTGGGTGCTCGGTGCTCAGTACGCTGGGTGCTCAGTACTCAGGGTGCTGGGTGCTCAGTACTCAGGGTGCTCGGTGCTCAGTGCTCAGGGTGCTGCGTGCTCGGTGCTCGGGGTGCTGGGTGCTTAGTGCTCGGGGTGCCCGGTGCTCAGTACTCGGGGTTCTGGGTGCTCAGTGCTCAGGGTACTCGGTGCTCAGTACGTTGGGTGCTCAGTACTCAGGGTGCTGGGTGCTCAGTGCTCAGGGTGCTGGGTGCTCAGTGCTCAGGGTGCCGGGTGCTCAGTGCTCAGGGTGCTGGGTGCTCAGTGCTCAGGGTGCTGGGTGCTCAGTGCTCAGTGTGCTGGGTGCTCGGTGCTCTGGCTGCTGGGTGCTTAGTGCTCGGGGTGCCCGGTGCTCAATACTCGGCGTGCTCAGTGCTCAGTACTCAGGGTGTTGGGTGCTCAGTGCTCAGGGTGCTGGGTGCTCAGTACTCAGGGTGCTGGGTGCTCGGTGCTCAGTACGCTGGGTGCTCAGTACTCAGGGTGCTGCGTGCTCAGTACTCAGGGTGCTCGGTGCTCAGTACTCAGGGTGCTGGGTGCTCATTGCTCGGGGTGCTGGGTGCTCACTACTCAGGGTGCTGGGTGCTCAGTGCTCGGGGTGCTCGGTGCTCAGTACGCTGGGTGCTCAGTACTCAGGGTGCTGGGTGCTCAGTACTCAGGGTGCTGGGTGCTTAGTACTCAGGGTGCTGGGTGCTCAGTGCTCGGGGTGCTGGGTGCTCAGTGCTCAGTACTCAGGGTGCTGGGTGCTCAGGGCTCAGGTTGCTGGGTCCTCGGTGCTCAGTACGCTGGGTGCTCAGTACTCAGGGTGCTGGGTGCTCAGTACTCAGGGTGCTGGGTGCTCAGTACTCAGGGTGCTCGGTGCTCAGTACTCAGGGTGCTGGGTGCTCAGTGCTCGGGGTGCTGGGTGCTCAGTACTCAGGGTGCTGGGTGCTCAGTGCTCGGGGTGCTGGGTGCTCAGTACTCAGGGTGCTGGGTGCTCAGTGCTCAGGGTGATCAGTGCTCAGTACTCAGGGTGCTGGGTTCTCAGTGCTCAGGGTGATGGGTGCTCAGTCCTCAGGGTGCTCAGTACTCAGGCTGCTGTGTGCTCAGTGCTCAGTACTCATGGTGCTCAGTACTCAGGGTGCTGGATGCTCAGTGCTCGGGGTGCTGGGTGCTCAGCACTCAGCGTGCTGGGTGCTCAGTGCCCAGGGTGCTGGGTGCTCAGTACTCAGGGTGCTGGGTGCTCAGTACTCAGGGTGCTGGGTGCTCAGTGCTCAGGGTGATCAGTGCTCAGTACTCAGTGTGCTGGGTGCTCAGTGCTAGCGGTGCTGGGTGCTCAGCACTCAGCGTGCTGGGTGCTCAGTGCCCAGGGTGCTGGGTGCTCAGTACTCAGGGTGCTGGGTGCTCAGTACTCAGGGTGCTGGGTGCTCAGTGCTCAGGGTGATCAGTGCTCAGTACTCAGGGTGCTGGGTGCTCATTGCTCAGGGTGCTGTGTGCTCAGTACTCAGGGTGCTAGGTGCTCAGCACTCAGGGTGCTGGGTGCTCAGTGCCCAGGGTGCTGGGTGCTCAGTACTCAGGGTGCTGGGTGCTCAGTACTCAGGGTGCTGGGTGCTCAGTGCTCAGGGTGATCAGTGCTCAGTACTCAGGGTGCTCCGTGCTCAGTACTCAGGGTGCTGGGTGCTCAGTACTCACGGTTCTGGGTTCTCAGTACTCGGGGTGCTGGGTGCTCATTACTCAGGGTGCTGGGTGCTCAGTGCTCGGGGTGCTCGGTGCTCAGTGCTCAGGATGCTCGGTGCTCAGAACTCTTGGTGCTGGGTGCTCAGTACTCAGGGTGCTGGGTGCTCAGTGCTCAGGGTGCTGGGTACTCAGTGCTCAGGGTGCTGGGTGCTTAGTATTCAGGGTGCTGGGTGCTCAGTGCTCAGGGTGCTGGGTTCTCAGTGCTCAGGGTGCTGGGTGCTCAGTACTCAGGGTGCTGGGTGCTCAGTACTCAGGGTGCTGGGTGCTCAGTGCTCGGGGTGCTGGGTGCTCAGTGCTCGGGGTGCTGGGTGCTCAGTGCTCGGGGTGCTCGGTGCTCAGTACTCAGGGTGCTGGGTGCTCAGTGCTCGAGGTGCTCAGTACTCAGGGTGCTGTGTGTTCAGTGCTCAGGGTGCTGGGTGCTCAGTACTCAGGATGCTCGGTGCTTAGTACTCGGGGTGCTGGGTGCTCAGTGCTCGGGGTGCTCGGTGCTCAGTACTCAGTGCTCAGGGTGCTCACTGCTCAGTGCTCAGGGTGCTGGGTGTTCAGTACTCAGGGTGCTTGGTGCTCAGTACTCGGGGTGCTGGGTGCTCAGTGCTCAGTACTCAGGGTGCTGGGTGCTCAGTGCTCGGGGTGCTGGGTGCTCAGTGCTCAGTACTCAGGGTGCTGGGTGCTCAGTGCTCAGGGTGCTGTGTGCTCAGTGCTCAGGGTGGTGGGTGCTCAGTGCTCAGGGTGCTGGGTACTCAGTGCTCAGGGTGCTGGGTGCTCATTCTCAGGGTGCTGGGTGCTCAGTACTCAGGTTGCTCAGTACTCTGGGTGCTCGGTGCTCAGTACTCATGGTGCTGGCTGCTCAGTACTCAGGGTGCTCGGTGCTCAGTTCTCAGGGTGCTCGGTGCTCAGTGTTTGGGGTGCTGGGTGCTCAGTACTCAGTGCTCAGGATGCTGGGTGCTCAGTGCTCAGGGTGCTGGGTGCTCAGTGCTCAGGGAGCTCAGTGGTCAGTGCTCAATACTTAGGGTGCTGGGTGCTCAGTACTCAGGGTGCTGGGTGCTCAGTGCTCTGGGTGCCCGGTGCTCAGTGCTCGGGGTGCTCGGTGCTCAGTTTTCAGGGTGCTGGGTGCTCAGTACTCACGGTGCTGGGTGCTCAGTGCTCGGGGTGCTGGGTGCTCAGTGCTCGGGGTGCTGGGTGCTCAGTGCTCGGGGTGCTGGGTGCTCAGTACTCAGGGTGCTCAGCGCTCAGTACTCAGGGTTCTGGGTGCTCAGTGCTCGGGGTGCTCGTTGCTCAGTACGTTGGGTGCTCAGTGCTCAGGGTGCTGGCTGCTCAGTGCTCAGGGTGCTGGGTGCTCAGTGCTCAGGGTGCTTGATGCTCAGTACTCAGGGTGCTGGGAGCTCAGGGCTCGAGGTGCTGGGTGCTCAGTATTCAGGGTGCTGGGTGCTCAGTGCTCAGGGTGCTGGGTACTCAGTGCTCAGGGTGCTGGGTGCTCAGTATTCAGGGTGCTGGGTGCTCAGTGCTCACGGTGCTGGGTGCTCAGTGCTCAGGGTGCTGGGTGCTCAGTACTCAGGGTGCTGGGTGCTCAGTGCTCGGGGTGCTGGGTGCTCAGTGCTCGGCGTGCTGGGTGCTCAGTGCTCGGGGTGCTCGGTGCTCAGTACTCAGGGTGCTGGGTGCTCAGTGCTCGAGGTGCTCAGTACTCAGGGTGCTGTGTGTTCAGTGCTCAGGGTGCTGGGTGCTCAGTACTCAGGATGCTCGGTGCTTAGTACTCAGCGTGCTGGGTGCTCAGTACTCCGGGTGCTGGGTGCTCAGTGCTCGGGGTGCTCGGTGCTCAGTACTCAGTGCTCAGTGTGCTCAGTGCTCAGTGCTCAGGGTGCTGGGTGTTCAGTACTCAGGGTGCTTGGTGCTCAGTACTCGGGGTGCTGGGTGCTCAGTACCCAGGGTGCTGGGTGCTCAGTACTCAGGGTGCTGGGTGCTCAGTACTCGGGTGCTGGGTGCTCAGTGCTCAGGGTGCTGGGTGCTCAGTGCTCGGGATGCTGGGTGCTCAGTACTCAGGGTGCTGCGTGCTCAGTACTCAGGGTGCTGGGTGCTCTGTGCTCGGGGTGCTGGGTGCTCAGTGCTCGCGGTGCTGGGTGCTCAGTGCTCGAGGTGCTCGGTGCTCAGTACTCAGGGTGCTGGGTGCTCAGTCCTCTAGGTGCTCAGTACTCAGGGTGCTGTGTGTTCAGTGCTCAGGGTGCTGGGTGCTCAGTACTCAGGGTGCTCGGTGCTTAGTACTCAGGGTGCTGGGTGCTCAGTACTCCGGGTGCTGGGTACCCAGTGCTTGGGGTGCTCGGTGCTCACTGCTCAGGGTGCTGGGTGCTTAGTGCTCGGGCTGCCCGGTGCTCAGTACTCGGGGTTCTGGGTGCTCAGTGCTCAGGGTACTAGGTGCTCAGTACGTTGGGTGCTCAGAACTCAGGGTGCTGGGTGCTCAGTGCTCAGGGTGCTAGGTGCTCAGTGCTCAGGGTGCTGGGTGCTCAGTGCTCAGGGTGCTGGGTGCTCAGTGCTCAGGGTGCTGGGTGCTGGGTGCTCTGGGTGCTGGGTGCTTAGTGCTCGGGGTGCCCGGTGCTCAGTACTCGGGGTGCTCAGTGCTCAGTACTCAGGGTGCTGGGTGCTCAGTGCTCAGGGTGCTGGGTGCTCAGTACTCAGGGTGCTGGGTGCTCGGTGCTCAGTACGCTGGGTGCTCAGTACTCAGGGTGCTGGGTGCTCAGTACTCAGGGTGCTCGGTGCTCAGTGCTCAGGGTGCTGGGTGCTCGGTGCTCGGGGTGCTGAGTGCTTAGTGCTCTGGTTGCTATGTGCTCAGTACTCAGGGTGCTGGGTGCTCAGTGCTCAGTACTCAGGGTGCTGGGTGCTCAGTGCTCAGGGTGCTGGGTGCTCAGTGCTCAGGGTGCTGGGTGCTTGGTGCTCGGGGTGCTGGGTGCTTAGTGCTCGGGTTGCTGGGTGCTCAGTACTCAGGGTGCTGGGTGCTCAGTGCTCGGGGTGCTGGGTGCTCAGTGCTCAGTACTCAGGGTGCTCTGTGCTCAGTGCTCAGGGTGCTGTGTGCTCAGTGCTCAGGGTGCTGGGTGCTCAGTACTCAGGGTGCTGGGTGCTCAGTACTCAGGGTGCTGGGTGCTCTGTGCTCGGGGTGCTGGGTGCTCAGTGCTCGCGGTGCTGGGTGCTCAGTGCTCAGGGTGCTCGGTGCTCAGTACTCAGGGTGCTGGGTGCTCAGTGCTCGAGGTGCTCAGTACTCAGGGTGCTGTGTGTTCAGTGCTCAGTGTGCTGGGTGCTCAGTACTCAGGGTGCTCTGTGCTTAGTACTCAGACTGCTGGGTGCTCAGTACTCCGGGTGCTGGGTGCTCAGTGCTCGGGGTGCTCGGTGCTCAGTGCTCAAGGTGCTGGGTGCTCAGTACTCAGGGTGCTCATTGCTCAGGGTGCTGGGTGCTCAGTACTCAGGGTGCTGGGTGCTCAGTGCTCAGGGTGCACAGTGCTTGGGGTGCAGGGTGCTCAGTACTCAGGGTGCTCGGTGCTCAGTACTCGGGGTGCTGGGTGCTAATTAATCAGGGTGATGGGTGCTCAGTACTCAGGGTGCACAGTGCTTGGGGTGCAGGGTGCTCAGTACTCAGGGTGCTCTGTGCTTGTGGTGCTGGGTGCTCAGTACTCAGGGTGCTGGGTGCTCAGTGCTCAGGGTGTTGGGTGCTAAGTACTCAGGGTGCTGGGTGCTCAGTACTCAGGGTGCTGGGTGCACAGTGCTCGGGGTGCTGGGTGCTCAGTGCTCGGGGTGCGGGGTGCTCAGTGCTCGGGGTGGTGGGTGCTCAGTTCTCGGGGTTCTGGGTGCTCAGTGCTCAGGGTGCTGGGTGCTCAGTGCTCGGGGTGCTGGGTGCTCAGTGCTCGGGGTGCTTGGTGCTCAGTGCTCGGGGTGCTGGGTGCTCAGTGCTCGGGGTGCTTGGTGCTCAGTGCTCGGGGTGCTGGGTGCTCAGTGCTCAAGGTGCTGGGTGCTCGGTGCTCGGGGTGCTGGGTGCTTAGTGCTCGGGGTGCCCGGTGCTCAGTACTCGGGGTTCTGGGTGCTCAGTGCTCAGGGTACTCGGTGCTCAGTACGTTGGGTGCTCAGTACTCAGGGTGCTGGTTGCTCAGTGCTCAGGGTGCTGGGTGCTCAGTGCTCAGGATGCCGGGTGCGCAGTGCTCAGGGTGCTGGGTGCTCAGTGCTCAGGGTGCTGGGTGCTCAGTGCTCAGGGTGCTGGGTGCTCGGTGCTCTGGGTGCTGGGTGCTTAGTGCTCGGGGTGCCCGGTGCTCAATACTCGGCGTGCTCAGTGCTCAGTACTCAGGGTGGTGGGTGCTCAGTGCTCAGGTTGCTGGGTGCTCAGTACTCAGGGTGCTGGGTGCTCGGTGCTCAGTACGCTGGGTGCTCAGTACTCAGGGTGCTGGGTGCTCAGTACTCAGGGTGCTCGGTGCTCAGTACTCAGGGTGCTGGGTGCTCAGTGCTCGGGGTGCTGGGTGCTCAGTACTCAGGGTGCTGGGTGCTCAGTGCTCGGGGTGCTCGGTGCTCAGTACGCTGGGTGCTCAGTACTCAGGCTGCTGGGTGCTCAGTACTCAGGGTGCTGGGTGCTTAGTACTCAGGGTGCTGGGTGCTCAGTGCCCGGGGTGCTGGGTGCTCAGTGCTCAGTACTCAGGGTGCTGGGTGCTCAGGGCTCAGGTTGCTGGGTCCTCGGTGCTCAGTACGCTGGGTGCTCAGTACTCAGGGTGCTGGGTGCTCAGTACTCAGGGTGCTCGGTGCTCAGTACTCAGGGTGCTGGGTGCTCAGTGCTCGGGGTGCTGGGTGCTCAGTACTCAGGGTGCTGGGTGCTCAGTGCTCGGGGTGCTCGGTGCTCAGTACGCTGGGTGCTCAGTATTCAGGCTGCTGGGTGCTCAGTACTCAGGGTGCTGGGTGCTCAGTGCTCAGGGTGCTGGGTGCTCAGTGCTCGGGGTGCTCAGTGCTAAGTACTCAGGGTGCTGGGTGCTCAGTACTCAGGGTGCTGGGTGCTCAGTACTCAGAGTGCTGGGTGCTCAGTGCTCGTAGTGCTGGGTGCTCAGTGCTCAGGGTGCTCAGTGCTCAGTACTCAGGGTGCTGGGTGCTCATTACTCAGGCTGCTGGGTGCTCAGTGCTCAGGGTGCTCAGTGCTCAGTGCTCGTCGTGCTGGGTGCTCAGTGCTCAAGGTGCTCAGTGCTCAGTACTCAGGGTGCTGGGTGCTCAGTGCTCAGGGTGCTGGGTGCTCAGTGCTCGGGGTGCTCAGTGCTAAGTACTCAGGGTGCTGGGTGCTCAGTACTCAGGGTGCTGGGTGCTCAGTACTCAGAGTGCTGGGTGCTCAGTGCTCGTAGTGCTGGGTGCTCAGTGCTCAGGGTGCTCAGTGCTCAGTACTCAGAGTGCTGGGTGCTCAGTGCTCGTAGTGCTGGGTGCTCAGTACTCAGGGTGCTGGGTGCTCAGTGCTCAGGGTGCTCGGTGCTCAGTACTCATGGTGCTGGGTGCTCATTCTCAGGGTGCTGGGTGCTCAGTACTCAGGTTTCTCAGTACTCTGGGTGCTCGGTGCTCAGTACTCATGGTGCTGGCTGCTCAGTACTCAGGGTGCTCGGTGCTCAGTTCTCAGGGTGCTCGGTGCTCAGTACGTTGGGTGCTCAGTGCTCAGGGTGCTGGCTGCTCAGTGCTCAGGGTGCTGGGTGCTCAGTGCTCAGGGTGCTTGATGCTCAGTACTCAGGGTGCTGGGTGCTCAGTGCTCAGGGTGCTGGGTGCTCAGTGCTCAGGGTGCTGGGTGCTCAGTGCTCAGGGTGCTGGGTGCTCAGTACTCAGGGTGCTGGGTGCTCAGTACTCGGGGTGCTGGGTGCTCAGTACTCAGGGTGCTCGGTGCTCAGTGCTTGGGGTGCTGGGTGCTCAGTACTCAGGGTGCTGGGTGCTCAGTTCTCAGGGTGCTGCGTGC
This sequence comes from Microtus oregoni, assembly GCF_018167655.1. NCBI lineage: Eukaryota > Metazoa > Chordata > Mammalia > Rodentia > Cricetidae > Microtus > Microtus oregoni. The sequence goes on from NW_024543334.1 coordinate 190,090, forward strand.
TCAGTGCTCAGGGTGCTGGGTGCTCAGTACTCAGTGCTCAGGATTCTGGGTGCTCAGTGCTCGGGCTGCTGGGTGCTCAGTGCTCAGGGTGCTGGGTGCTCAGTACTCAGGGTGCTGGGTTCTCAGTACTCAGGGTGGTGGGTGCACAGTGCTAGGGGTGCTGGGTGCTCAGTGCTCGGGGTCTGGGTGCTCAGTACTCAGGGTGCTGGGTGCTCAGTACTCAGGGTGCTGGGTGCTCAGTGCTCAGGGTGCTGGGTGCTCAGTGCTCTGGGTGCTGGGTGCTCAGTGCTCAGGGTGCTGGGTGCTCAGTGCTCGGGGTGCTGGGTGCTCAGTGCTCGGGGTGCTGGGTGCTCAGTGCTCGGGGTGCTCGGTGCTCAGTACTCAGGGTGCTGGGTGCTCAGTGCTCGAGGTGCTCAGTACTCAGGGTGCTGTGTGTTCAGTGCTCAGGGTGCTGGGTGCTCAGTACTCAGGATGCTCGGTGCTTAGTACTCGGGGTGCTGGGTGCTCAGTGCTCGGGGTGCTCGGTGCTCAGTACTCAGTGCTCAGGGTGCTCAGTGCTCAGTGCTCAGGGTGCTGGGTGTTCAGTACTCAGGGTGCTTGGTGCTCAGTACTCGGGGTGCTGGGTGCTCAGTGCTCAGTACTCAGGGTGCTGGGTGCTCAGTGCTCGGGGTGCTGGGTGCTCAGTGCTCAGTACTCAGGGTGCTGGGTGCTCAGTGCTCAGGGTGCTGTGTGCTCAGTGCTCAGGGTGCTGGGTGCTCAGTGCTCAGGGTGCTGGGTACTCAGTGCTCAGGGTGCTGGGTGCTCATTCTCAGGGTGCTGGGTGCTCAGTACTCAGGTTGCTCAGTACTCTGGGTGCTCGGTGCTCAGTACTCATGGTGCTGGCTGCTCAGTACTCAGGGTGCTCGGTGCTCAGTTCTCAGGGTGCTCGGTGCTCAGTGTTTGGGGTGCTGGGTGCTCAGTACTCAGTGCTCAGGATGCTGGGTGCTCAGTGCTCAGGGTGCTGGGTGCTCAGTGCTCAGGGAGCTCAGTGGTCAGTGCTCAATACTTAGGGTGCTGGGTGCTCAGTACTCAGGGTGCTGGGTGCTCAGTGCTCGGGGTGCCCGGTGCTCAGTGCTCGGGGTGCTCGGTGCTCAGTTTTCAAGGTGCTTTGTGCTCAGTACTCACGGTGCTGGGTGCTCAGTGCTCGGGGTGCTGGGTGCTCAGTGCTCGGGGTGCTGGGTGCTCAGTGCTCGGGGTGCTGGGTGCTCAGTACTCAGGGTGCTCAGCGCTCAGTACTCATGGTTCTGGGTGCTCAGTGCTCGGGGTGCTCGTTGCTCAGTACGTTGGGTGCTCAGTGCTCAGGGTGCTGGCTGCTCAGTGCTCAGGGTGCTGGGTGCTCAGTGCTCAGGGTGCTTGATGCTCAGTACTCAGGGTGCTGGGAGCTCAGGGCTCGAGGTGCTGGGTGCTCAGTATTCAGGGTGCTGGGTGCTCAGTGCTCAGGGTGCTGGGTACTCAGTGCTCAGGGTGCTGGGTGCTCAGTATTCAGGGTGCTGGGTGCTCAGTGCTCACGGTGCTGGGTGCTCAGTGCTCAGGGTGCTGGGTGCTCAGTACTCAGGGTGCTGGGTGCTCAGTGCTCGGGGTGCTGGGTGCTCAGTGCTCGGCGTGCTGGGTGCTCAGTGCTCGGGGTGCTCGGTGCTCAGTACTCAGGGTGCTGGGTGCTCAGTGCTCGAGGTGCTCAGTACTCAGGGTGCTGTGTGTTCAGTGCTCAGGGTGCCTGGTGCTCAGTACTCAGGATGCTCGGTGCTTAGTACTCAGCGTGCTGGGTGCTCAGTACTCCGGGTGCTGGGTGCTCAGTGCTCGGGGTGCTCGGTGCTCAGTACTCAGTGCTCAGTGTGCTCAGTGCTCAGTGCTCAGGGTGCTGGGTGTTCAGTACTCAGGGTGCTTGGTGCTCAGTACTCGGGGTGCTGGGTGCTCAGTACTCAGGGTGCTGGGTGCTCAGTACTCAGGGTGCTGGGTGCTCAGTACTCGGGTGCTGGGTGCTCAGTGCTCAGGGTGCTGGGTGCTCAGTGCTCGGGGTGCTGGGTGCTCAGTACTCAGGGTGCTGCGTGCTCAGTACTCAGGGTGCTGGGTGCTCTGTGCTCGGGGTGCTGGGTGCTCAGTGCTCGCGGTGCTGGGTGCTCAGTGCTCGAGGTGCTCGGTGCTCAGTACTCAGGGTGCTGGGTGCTCAGTCCTCTAGGTGCTCAGTACTCAGGGTGCTGTGTGTTCAGTGCTCAGGGTGCTGGGTGCTCAGTACTCAGGGTGCTCGGTGCTTAGTACTCAGGGTGCTGGGTGCTCAGTACTCCGGGTGCTGGGTGCCCAGTGCTTGGGGTGCTCGGTGCTCAGTGCTCAGGGTGCTGGGTGCTTAGTGCTCGGGGTGCCCGGTGCTCAGTACTCGGGGTTATGGGTGCTCAGTGCTCAGGGTACTAGGTGCTCAGTACGTTGGGTGCTCAGAACTCAGGGTGCTGGGTGCTCAGTGCTCAGGGTGCTAGGTGCTCAGTGCTCAGGGTGCTGGGTGCTCAGTGCTCAGGGTGCTGGGTGCTCAGTGCTCAGGGTGCTGGGTGCTCGGTGCTCTGGGTGCTGGGTGCTTAGTGCTCGGGGTGCCCGGTGCTCAGTACTCGGGGTGCTCAGTGCTCAGTACTCAGGGTGCTGGGTGCTCAGTGCTCAGGGTGCTGGGTGCTCAGTACTCAGGGTGCTGGGTGCTCGGTGCTCAGTACGATGGGTGCTCAGTACTCAGGGTTCTGGGTGCTCAGTACTCAGGGTGCTCGGTGCTCAGTGCTCAGGGTGCTGGATGCTCGGTGCTCGGGGTGCTGAGTGCTTAGTGCTCTGGTTGCTATGTGCTCAGTACTCAGGGTGCTGGGTGCTCAGTGCTCAGTACTCAGGGTGCTGGGTGCTCAGTGCTCAGGGTGCTGGGTGCTCAGTGCTCAGGGTGCTGGGTGCTTGGTGCTCGGGGTGCTGGGTGCTTAGTGCTCGGGTTGCTGGGTGCTCAGTACTCAGGGTGCTGGGTGCTCAGTGCTCGGGGTGCTGGGTGCTCAGTGCTCAGTACTCAGGGTGCTCTGTGCTCAGTGCTCAGGGTGCTGTGTGCTCAGTGCTCAGGGTGCTGGGTGCTCAGTACTCAGGGTGCTGGGTGCTCAGTACTCAGGGTGCTGGGTGCTCTGTGCTCGGGGTGCTGGGTGCTCAGTGCTCGCGGTGCTGGGTGCTCAGTGCTCAGGGTGCTCGGTGCTCAGTACTCAGGGTGCTGGGTGCTCAGTGCTCGAGGTGCTCAGTACTCAGGGTGCTGTGTGTTCAGTGCTCAGTGTGCTGGGTGCTCAGTACTCAGGGTGCTCGGTGCTTAGTACTCAGACTGCTGGGTGCTCAGTACTCCGGGTGCTGGGTGCTCAGTGCTCGGGGTGCTCGGTGCTCAGTGCTCAAGGTGCTGGGTGCTCAGTACTCACGGTGCTCATTGCTCAGGGTGCTGGGTGCTCAGTACTCAGGGTGCTGGGTGCTCAGTGCTCAGGGTGCTCGGTGCTCAGTACGTTGGGTGCTCAGTACTCAGGGTGCTCGGTGCTCAGTACTCGGGGTGCTGGGTGCTCATTAATCAGGGTGATGGGTGCTCAGTACTCAGGGTGCACAGTGCTTGGGGTGCAGGGTGCTCAGTACTCAGGGTGCTCTGTGCTTGTGGTGCTGGGTGCTCAGTACTCAGGGTGCTGGGTGCTCAGTGCTCAGGGTGTTGTTTGCTAAGTACTCAGGGTGCTGGGTGCTCAGTACTCAGGGTGCTGGGTGCACAGTGCTCGGGGTGCTGGGTGCTCAGTGCTCGGGGTGCGGGGTGCTCAGTGCTCGGGGTGCTGGGTGCTCAGTTCTCGGGGTTCTGGGTGCTCAGTGCTCAGGGTGCTGGGTGCTCAGTGCTCGGGGTGCTGGGTGCTCAGTGCTCGGGGTGCTTGGTGCTCAGTGCTCGGAGTGCTGGGTGCTCAGTGCTCGGGGTGCTTGGTGCTCAGTGCTCGGGGTGCTGGGTGCTCAGTGCTCAAGGTGCTGGGTGCTCGGTGCTCGGGGTGCTGGGTGCTTAGTGCTCGGGGTGCCCGGTGCTCAGTACTCGGGGTTCTGGGTGCTCAGTGCTCAGGGTACTCGGTGCTCAGTACGTTGGGTGCTCAGTACTCAGGGTTCTGGTTGCTCAGTGCTCAGGGTGCTGGGTGCTCAGTGCTCAGGGTGCCGGGTGCTCAGTGCTCAGAGTGCTGGGTGCTCAGTGCTCAGGGTGCTGGGTGCTCAGTGCTCAGGGTGCTGGGTGCTCGGTGCTCTGGGTGCTGGGTGCTTAGTGCTCGGGGTGCCCGGTGCTCAATACTCGGCGTGCTCAGTGCTCAGTACTCAGGGTGGTGGGTGCTCAGTGCTCAGGTTGCTGGGTGCTCAGTACTCAGGGTGCTGGGTGCTCGGTGCTCAGTACGCTGGGTGCTCAGTACTCAGGGTGCTGGGTGCTCAGTACTCAGGGTGCTCGGTGCTCAGTATTCAGGGTGCTGGGTGCTCAGTGCTCGGGGTGCTGGGTGCTCAGTACTCAGGGTGCTGGGTGCTCAGTGCTCGGGGTGCTCGGTGCTCAGTACGCTGGGTGCTCAGTACTCAGGGTGCTGGGTGATCAGTACACAGGGTGCTGGGTGCTTAGTACTCAGGGTGCTGGGTGCTCAGTGCTCGGGGTGCTGGGTGCTCAGTGCTCAGTACTCAGGGTGCTGGGTGCTCAGGGCTCAGGTTGCTGGGTCCTCGGTGCTCAGTACGCTGGGTGCTCAGTACTCAGGGTGCTGGGTGCTCAGTACTCAGGGTGCTCGGTGCTCAGTACTCAGGGTGCTGGGTGCTCAGTGCTCGGGGTGCTGGGTGCTCAGTACTCAGGGTGCTGGGTGCTCAGTGCTCGGGGTGCTCGGTGCTCAGTACGCTGGGTGCTCAGTATTCAGGGTGCTGGGTTCTCAGTACTCAGGGTGCTGGGTGCTCAGTGCTCAGGGTGCTGGGTGCTCAGTGCTCGGGGTGCTCAGTGCTAAGTACTCAGGGTGCTGGGTGCTCAGTACTCAGGGTGCTGGCTGCTCAGTTCTCAGAGTGCTGGGTGCTCAGTGCTCGTAGTGCTGGGTGCTCAGTGCTCAGGGTGCTCAGTGCTCAGTACTCAGGGTGCTGGGTGCTCATTACTCAGGCTGCTGGGTGCTCAGTGCTCAGGGTGCTCAGTGCTCAGTGCTCGTAGTGCTGGGTGCTCAGTGCTCAGGGTGCTCAGTGCTCAGTACTCAGGTTGCTGGGTGCTCAGTGCTCAGGGTGCTGGGTGCTCAGTGCTCGGGGTGCTCAGTGCTAAGTACTCAGGGTGCTGGGTGCTCAGTACTCAGGGTGCTGGGTGCTCAGTACTCAGAGTGCTGGGTGCTCAGTGCTCGTAGTGCTGGGTGCTCAGTGCTCAGGGTGCTCAGTGCTCAGTACTCAGAGTGCTGGGTGCTCAGTGCTCGTAGTGCTGGGTGCTCAGTACTCAGGGTGCTGGGTGCTCAGTGCTCAGGGTGCTCGGTGCTCAGTACTCATGGTGCTGGGTGCTCATTCTCAGGGTGCTGGGTGCTCAGTACTCAGGTTTCTCAGTACTCTGGGTGCTCGGTGCTCAGTACTCATGGTGCTGGCTGCTCAGTACTCAGGGTGCTCGGTGCTCAGTTCTCAGGGTGCTCGGTGCTCAGTACGTTGGGTGCTCAGTGCTCACGGTGCTGGCTGCTCAGTGCTCAGGGTGCTGGGTGCTCAGTGCTCAGGGTGCTTGATGCTCAGTACTCAGGGTGCTGGGTGCTCAGTGCTCAGGGTGCTGGGTGCTCAGTGCTCAGGGTGCTGGGTGCTCAGTGCTCAGGGTGCTGGGTGCTCAGTACTCAGGGTGCTGGGTGCTCAGTACTCGGGGTGCTGGGTGCTCAGTACTCAGGGTGCTCGGTGCTCAGTGCTTGGGGTGCTGGGTGCTCAGTGCTCAGGTTGCTGGGTGCTCAGTACTCAGGGTGCTGGGTGCTCGGTGCTCAGTACGCTGGGTGCTCAGTACTCAGGGTGCTGGGTGCTCAGTACTCAGGGTGCTCGGTGCTCAGTACTCAGGGTGCTGTGTGCTCTGTGCTCGGGGTGCTGGGTGCTCAGTACTCAGGGTGCTGGGTGCTCAGTGCTCGGGGTGCTCGGTGCTCAGTACGCTGGATGCTCAGTACTCAGGGTGCTGGGTGCTCAGTACACAGGGTGCTGGGTGCTTAGTACTCAGGGTGCTGGGTGCTCAGTGCTCGGGGTGCTGGGTGCTCAGTGCTCAGTACTCAGGGTGCTGGGTGCTCAGGGCTCAGGTTGCTGGGTCCTCGGTGCTCAGTACGCTGGGTGCTCAGTACTCAGGGTGCTGGGTGCTCAGTACTCAGGGTGCTCGGTGCTCAGTACTCAGGGTGCTGGGTGCTCAGTGCTCGGGGTGCTGGGTGCTCAGTACTCAGGGTGCTGGGTGCTCAGTGCTCGGGGTGCTCGGTGCTCAGTACGCTGGGTGCTCAGTATTCAGGGTGCTGGGTGCTCAGTACTCAGGGTGCTGGGTGCTCAGTGCTCAGGGTGCTGGGTGCTCAGTGCTCGGGGTGCTCAGTGCTAAGTACTCAGGGTACTGGGTGCTCAGTACTCAGGGTGCTGGGTGCTCAGTACTCAGAGTGCTGGGTGCTCAGTGCTCGTAGTGCTGGGTGCTCAGTGCTCAGGGTGCTCAGTGCTCAGTACTCAGGGTGCTGGGTGCTCATTACTCAGGCTGCTGGGTGCTCAGTGCTCAGGGTGCTCAGTGCTCAGTGCTCGTAGTGCTGGGTGCTCAGTGCTCAGGGTGCTCAGTGCTCAGTACTCAGGGTGCTGGGTGCTCAGTGCTCAGGGTGCTGGGTGATCAGTGCTCGGGGTGCTCAGTGCTAAGTACTCAGGGTGCTGGGTGCTCAGTACTCAGGGTGCTGGGTGCTCAGTACTCAGAGTGCTGGGTGCTCAGTGCTCGTAGCGCTGGGTGCTCAGTGCTCAGGGTGCTCAGTGCTCAGTACTCAGAGTGCTGGGTGCTCAGTTCTCGTAGTGCTGGGTGCTCAGTACTCAGGGTGCTGGGTGCTCAGTGCTCAGGGTGCTCGGTGCTCAGTACTCATGGTGCTGGGTGCTCATTCTCAGGGTGCTGGGTGCTCAGTACTCAGGTTTCTCAGTACTCTGGGTGCTCGGTGCTCAGTACTCATGGTGCTGGCTGCTCAGTACTCAGGGTGCTCGGTGCTCAGTTCTCAGGGTGCTCGGTGCTCAGTACGTTGGGTGCTCAGTGCTCAGGGTGCTGGCTGCTCAGTGCTCAGGGTGCTGGGTGCTCAGTGCTCAGGGTGCTTGATGCTCAGTACTCAGGGTGCTGGGTGCTCAGTGCTCAGGGTGCTGGGTGCTCAGTGCTCAGGGTGCTGGGTGCTCAGTGCTCAGGGTGCTGGGTGCTCAGTACTCAGGGTGCTGGGTGCTCAGTACTCGGGGTGCTGGGTGCTCAGTACTCAGGGTGCTCGGTGCTCAGTGCTTGGGGTGCTGGGTGCTCAGTACTCAGGGTGCTGGGTGCTCAGTTCTCAGGGTGCTGCGTGCTCAGTGCTCAGGGTGCTGGGTGCTCAGTACTCAGTGCTCAGGATTCTGGGTGCTCAGTGCTCGGGCTGCTGGGTGCTCAGTGCTCAGGGTGCTGGGTGCTCAGTACTCAGGGTGCTGGGTTCTCAGTACTCAGGGTGGTGGGTGCACAGTGCTAGGGGTGCTGGGTGCTCAGTGCTCGGGGTCTGGGTGCTCAGTACTCAGGGTGCTGGGTGCTCAGTACTCAGTGTGCTGGGTGCTCAGTGCTCAGGGTGCTGGGTGCTCAGTGCTCTGGGTGCTGGGTGCTCAGTGCTCAGGGTGCTGGGTGCTCAGTGCTCTGGGTGCTGGGTGCTCAGTGCTCGGGGTGCTGGGTGCTGAGTGCTCAGGGTGCTGGGTGCTCAGTGCTCGGGGTGCTCGGTGCTCAGTACACAGGGTGCTAGGTGCTCAGTGCTCGGGGTGCTGGGTGCTCAGTGTTCAGTACTCAGGGTGCTGGGTGCTCAGTGCTCGGGGTGCTCAGTGCTCAGTGCTCGTAGTGCTGGGTGCTCAGTGCTCAGGGTGCTCAGTGCTCAGTACTCAGGGTGCTGGGTGCTCAGTGCTCAGGGTGCTGGGTGCTCAGTGCTCGGGGTGCTCGGTGCTCAGTACTCAGGGTGCTGGGTGCTCAGTGCTCAGGGTGCTCGGTGCTCAGTACTCAGGATGCTGGGTGCTCAGTGCTCGGTGTGCTCGGTGCTCAGTACGTTGGGTGCTCAGTACTCAGGGTGCTGGGTGCTCAGTGCTCAGGGTGATCGGTGCTCAGTACTCAGGGTGCTCAGTACTCAGGGTGCTGGGTGCTCAGGGCTCGGGGTGCTGGGAGCTCACTACTCAGGGTGCTGTGTGCTCAGTGCTCGGGGTGCTGGGTGCTGAGTGCTCAGGGTGCTGGGTGCTCTGTACTCGGGGTGCTCGGTGCTCAGTACTCAGGGTGCTGGGTGCTCAGTACTCAGGGTGCTGGGTGCTCATTCTCGGGGTGCTGGGTGCTCAGTGCTCGGGGTGCTGGGTGCTCAGTACTCGGGGTGCTGGGTGCTCAGTGCTCAGCGTGCTGTGTGCTATGTACTCAGGGTGCTCGGTTCTCAGTACTCAGGGTGCTGGGTGCTCATTCTCGGGTGCTGGGTGCTCAGTGCTCAGGGTGCTGGGTGCTAAGTGCTCAGGGTCCTCGGTGCTCAGTCCTCAGGCTGCTCAGTACTCAGCATGCTTTGTGCTCAGTGCTCAGGGTGCTGGGTGCTCAGTACTCAGGGTGCTGTGTGCTCAGTACTCAGGGTGCTGGGTGCTCAGTGCTCGGGGTGCTCGGTTCTCAGTACTCAGGGTGCTGGGTGCTCAGTACTCACGGTGCTGGGTGCTCAGTACTCAGGGTGCTGGGTGCTCAGTACTCAGGGTGCTGGGTGCTCAGTGCTCAGGGTGCTGTGTGCTCAGTACTCAGGGTGCTGGGTGCTCAGTGCTCAGGGTGCTGGGTGCTCAGTGCTCGGGGTGCTCGGTGCTCAGTACTCAGGGTGCTGGGTGCTCAGTGCTCGGGGTGCTGGGTGCTCAGTTCTCAGGGTGCTGGGTGCTCAGTACTCGGGGTGCTCGGTGCTCAGTACTCGGTGTGCTGGGTGCTCAGTACTCAGGGTGCTGGGTGCTCAGTACTCAGGGTGCTCGGTGCTCAGTACTCAGGGTGCTGGGTGCTCAGTGCTCAGGTGCTGGGTGCTAAGTACTCAGGGTGCTCGGTGCTCAGTACTCAGGGTGCTGGGTGCTCAGCAATCAGGGTGCTCAGTACTCAGGGTGCTGGTTGCTCAGTGCTCGGGGTGCTGGGTGCTCAGTGCTCGGGGTGCTGGATGCTCAGTGCTCAGGGTGATCTGTGCTCAGTACTCAGGATGCTGGGTGCTCAGTACTCAGGGTGCTGCGTGCTCAGTACTCAGGGTGCTGGGTGCTCAGTCCTCAGGGTGCTCAGTGCTCAGGGTGCTGGGTGCTCAGTGCTCGGGGTGCTCGGTGCTCAGTACTCAGGGTGCTGAGTGCTCAGTACTCAGGGTGCTGGGTGCTCAGTACTCAGGGTGCTGGGTGCTCAGTGCTCGGGGTGTTGGGTGCTCCGTGCTCAGGGTGCTCAGTGCTCAGTACTCAGGGTTCTGGGTGCTCAGTACTCAGGGTGCTGGGTGCTCAGTGCTCGGGGTGCTGGGTGCTCAGTACTCATGGTGCTGGGTGCTCAGTGCTCGGGGTGCTCAGTGCTCAGTACTCAAGGTGCTGGGTGCTCAGTGCTCGGGGTGCTGGGTGCTCAGTGCTCAGGGTGCTGGGTGCTCAGTACTCGGGGTGCTCGGTGCTCAGTACTCAAGGTACTGGGTGCTCAGGGTCCTCGGTGCTCAGTACTCAGGGTGCTCAGTACTCAGCTTGCTTTGTGCTCAGTGCTCAGAGTGCTGGGTGCTCAGTACTCAGGGTGCTCGGTGCTCAGTACTCAGGGTGCTCAGTGCTCAGGGCTCTGGGTGCTCAGTACTCAGGGTGCTCAGTGCTCAGGGTGCTGGGTGCTCAGTGCTCGGGGTCTGGGTGCTCAGTACTCAGGGTGCTGGGTGCTCAGTACTCAGTGTGCTGGGTGCTCAGTGCTCAGGGTGCTGGGTGCTCAGTGCTCTGGGTGCTGGGTGCTCAGTGCTCAGGGTGCTGGGTGCTCAGTGCTCTGGGTGCTGGGTGCTCAGTGCTCGGGGTGCTGGGTGCTGAGTGCTCAGGGTGCTGGGTGCTCAGTGCTCGGGGTGCTCGGTGCTCAGTACACAGGGTGCTAGGTGCTCAGTGCTCGGGGTGCTGGGTGCTCAGTGTTCAGTACTCAGGGTGCTGGGTGCTCAGTGCTCGGGGTGCTCAGTGCTCAGTGCTCGTAGTGCTGGGTGCTCAGTGCTCAGGGTGCTCAGTGCTCAGTACTCAGGGTGCTGGGTGCTCAGTGCTCAGGGTCCTGGGTGCTCAGTGCTCGGGGTGCTCGGTGCTCAGTACTCAGGGTGCTGGGTGCTCAGTGCTCAGGGTGCTCGGTGCTCAGTACTCAGGATGCTGGGTGCTCAGTGCTCGGTGTGCTCGGTGCTCAGTACGTTGGGTGCTCAGTACTCAGGGTGCTGGGTGCTCAGTGCTCAGGGTGATCGGTGCTCAGTACTCAGGGTGCTCAGTACTCAGGGTGCTGGGTGCTCAGGGCTCGGGGTGCTGGGAGCTCACTACTCAGGGTGCTGTGTGCTCAGTGCTCGGGGTGCTGGGTGCTGAGTGCTCAGGGTGCTGGGTGCTCTGTACTCGGGGTGCTCGGTGCTCAGTACTCAGGGTGCTGGGTGCTCAGTACTCAGGGTGCTGGGTGCTCATTCTCGGGGTGCTGGGTGCTCAGTGCTCGGGGTGCTGGGTGCTCAGTACTCGGGGTGCTGGGTGCTCAGTGCTCGGGGTGTTGGGTGCTCCGTGCTCAGGGTGCTCAGTGCTCAGTACTCAGGGTTCTGGGTGCTCAGTACTCAGGGTGCTGGGTGCTCAGTGCTCGGGTTGCTGGGTGCTCAGTACTCAGGGTTCTGGGTGCTCAGTGCACGGGGTGCTCAGTGCTCAGTACTCAAGGTGCTGGGTGCTCAGTGCTCGGGGTGCTGGGTGCTCAGTGCTCAGGGTGCTGGGTGCTCAGTACTCGGGGTGCTCGGTGCTCAGTACTCAGGGTACTGGGTGCTCAGTGTCCTCGGTGCTCAGTACTCAGGGTGCTCAGTACTCAGCTTGCTTTGTGCTCAGTGCTCAGAGTCCTGGGTGCTCAGTACTCAGGGTGCTCGGTGCTCAGTACTCAGGGTGCTCAGTGCTCAGTGCTCTGGGTGCTCAGTACTCAGGGTGCTCAGTGCTCAGGGTGCTGGGTGCTCAGTGCTCGGGGTGCTGGGTACTCAGTGCTCAGTGCTCGGGGTGCTGGGTGCTCAGTCCTCAGTACTCAGGGTGCTGGGTGCTCAGTGCTCGGGGTGCTGGATGCTCAGTACTCAGGGTCCTGGGTGCTCAGTGCTCAGGGTGCTGGGTGCTCAGTACTCAGGGTGCTGGGTGCTCAGTGCTCAGGGTGCTGGGTGCTCAGTACTCAGGGTGCTGGGTCCTCAGTGCTCAGGGTGCTGGGTGCTCAGTACACCGGGTGCTGGGTGCTCAGTGCTCGGGGTGCTCGGTGCTCAGTGCTCAGGGTGCTGGGTGCTCAGTACTCAGGGTGCTCATTGCTCAGGGGGCTGGGTGTTCTTTACTCAGGGTGCTGGGTGCTCAGTACTCAGGGTGCTCAGTGCTCAGTACTCAGGGTGCTCTGTGCTCAGTACTCAGTGTGCTCAGTGCTCAGTACTCAGGGTGCTCAGTGCTCAGTACTCAGGGTGCTCAGTGCTCAGGGTGCTGGGTGCTCAGTGCTCGGGGTGCTGGGTACTCAGTCCTCAGGGTGCTGGGTGCTCAGTGCTCAGAGTATTCGGTGCTCAGTGCTCAGGGTGCTGGGTGCTCAGTACTCAGGGTGCTGGGTGCTCAGTGCTCGGGGTGCTGGGTGCTCAGTACTCGGGGTGCTGGGTTCTCAGTGCTCAGGGTGCTGGGTGCTCAGTGCTCAGGGTGCTCGGTGCTTAGTACTCATGGTGCTCGGTGCTCGGGGTGCTGGGTGCTCAGTGCTCGGTGTGCTGGGTGCTCAGTGCTCGGGGTGCTGGGTGCTCAGTGCTCGGGGTGCTGGTTGCTCAGTACTCGGGGTGCTCAGTGCTCAGTACTCAGGGTGCTGGGTGCTCAGTGCTCAGGGTGCTGGGTGCTCAGTACTCAGGGTGCTCGGTGCTCAGTACTCAGGGTCCTGGGTGTTCAGTGCTCGGGGTGCTGGGTGCTCATTAATCAGGGTGCTGGGTGCTCATTAATCAGGGTGCTGTGTGCTCAGTACGCTGGGTGCTCAGTACTCAGGGTGCTGGTTGCTCCGTACTCAGGGTGCTCGGTGCTCAGTACTCAGGGTGCTGGGTGCTCAGTGCTCGGGGTGCTGGGTGCTCATTAATCAGGGTGTTGGGTGCTCAGTACTCAGGGTGCTCGGTGCTCAGTACTCAGGGTGCTGGTTGCTCAGTGCTCAGGGTGCTGGGTTCTGAGTACTCAGGGTGCTGGGTGCTCAGTGCTCGGGGTGCTGGGTGCTCAGTGCTCGGGGTGCTGGGTGCTCAGTGCTCCGGGTGCTGGGTGCTCAGTGCTCGGGGTGCTGGGTGCTCAGTGCTCAGGGTTCTGGGTGCTCAGTGCTCGGGGTGCTGGGTGCTCAGTGCTCGCGGTGCTCGGTGCTCAGTGCTCGGGGTGCTGGGTGCTCAGTACTCGGGGTGTTCAGTGCTCAGTACTCAGGGTGCTGGGTGCTCAGTGCTCAGGGTGCTGGGTGCTCAGTGCTCGGGGTGCTGGGTGCTCGGTGCTCAGGTTTCTGGGTTCTCAGGACTCGGGGTGCTGGGTGCTCAGTACTCAGGGTGCTGGGTGCTCATTGCTCGGGGTGCTGGGTGCTCAGTGCTCTGGGCGCTGGGTGCTCAGTGCTCGGGGTGCTCGGTGCTCAGTACTCAGGGTGCTGGGTGCTCAGTGCTCAGGGTGCTCGGTGCTCAGTACTCAGGGTGCTGGGTGCTCACTGCTCGGTGTGCTCGGTGCTCAGTGCTCTGGGCGCTGGGTGCTCAGTGCTCGGGGTGCTCGGTGCTCAGTACTCAGGGTGCTGGGTGCTAGGTGCTCAGGGTGCTCGGTGCTCAGTACTCAGGGTGCTGGGTGCTCAGTGCTCGGTGTGCTCGGTGCTCAGTACGTTGGGTGCTCAGTACACAGGGTGCTGGGTGCTCAGTGGTCAGGGTGATCGGTGCTCAGTACTCAGGGTGCTCACTACTCAGGGTGCTGGGTGCTCTGTACTCGGGGTGCTCGGTGCTCAGTACTCAGGGTGCTGGGTGCTCAGTACTCAGGGTGCTGGGTGCTCAGTACTCAGGGTGCTCGCTGCTCAGTAATCAGGGTGCTGGGTGCTCAGTGCTCAGGGTGCTGGGTGCTCAGTACTCAGGGTGCTGGGTGCTCAGTGCTCAGGGTGATCGGTGCTCAGTCCTCAGGGTGCTCAGTACTCAGGGTGCTGGCTGCTCAGTGCTCAGGTTGCTCAGTATTCAGGGTGCTGGGTGCTCAGTGCTCGGGGTGCTGGGTGCTCAGTACTCAGGGTGCTGGGTGCTCAGTACTCAGGGTGCTCAGTGCTCGGGGAGCTCGGTGCTCAGTACTCAGGGTGCTGGGTGCTCAGTACTCAGTGCTCGGGGTACTGGGTGCTCAGCGCTCTGGGTGCTTAGTGCACAGTACTCAGGGTGCTGGGTGCTCAGTATTCAGGGTTCTCAGTGCTCGGGGTGCTGGGTGCTCAGTACTCAGGGTGCTGGGTGCTCAGTACTCAGGGTGCTGGGTGCTCATTCTCGGGGTGCTGGGTGCTTAGTGCTCAGGATGCTCGGTGCTCAGTACTTTTGGTGCTGGGTGCTCAGTACTCAGGGTGCTGGGTGCTCAGTGCCTGGGGTGCTCGGTGCTCAGTACTCAGGGTGCTGGGTGCTCAGTGCTCTGGATGCTGGGTGCTCAGTACTCAGGGTGCTCAGTACTCAGGACTCAGGGTGCTGGGTGCTCAGTGCTCAGGGTGCTGGGTGCTCAGTGCTCGGGGCGCTGGGTGCTCAGTACTCGGGGTGCTCGGTGCTCAGTACTCAGGGTGCTGGGTGCTCAGTACTCAGGGTGCTGGTTGCTCAGTACTCAGGGTGCTGGGTGCTCAGTACTCAGGGTGGTGGGTACTCAGTCCTCAGGGTGCGGGGTGCTCAGTGCTCAGGGTGCTGTGTGCTCAGTACTCAGGGTGCTGGATGCTCAGTACTCAGGGTGTTGGGTTCTCAGTGCTCAGGGTGCTGGGTGCTCAGTGCTCGGGGTGCTCGGTGCTCAGTACTCAGCGTGCTGGGTGCTCAGTGCTCGGGGTGCTGGGTGCTCAGTTCTCAGGGTGCTCGGTGCTCAGTACTCAGGGTGCTGGGTGCTCACTGCTCATTTGCTGGGTGCTAAGTTCTCAGGGTGCTGGGTGCTCAGTACTCATTGTGCTGGGTGCTCAGTGCTCAGGGTGCTGGCTGCTCAGTACTCAGGGTGCTGGGTGCTCAGCACTCAGGGTGCTCAGTACTCAGGGTGCTGGGTGCTCAGTGCTAGGGGTGCTGGGTGCTCAGTACTCAGGGTGCTCAGTACTCAGGGTGCTGGGTGCTCAGTGCTCGGGGTGCTGGATGCTCAGTGCTCAGGGTGATCGGTGCTCAGTACTCAGGATGCTGGGTGCTCAGTACTCAGGGTGCTGGGTGCTCAGTCCTCAGGGTGCTCAGTGCTCAGGGTGCTGGATGCTCAGTGCTCAGGTTGATCGGTGCTCAGTACTCAGGATGCTGGGTGCTCAGTACTCAGGGTGCTGGGTGCTCAGTACTCAGGGTGCTGGGTGCTCAGTCCTCAGGGTGCTCAGTACTCAGGATGCTGGGTGCTCAGTACTCAGGGTGCTGGGTGCTCAGTACTCAGGGTGCTGGGTGCTCAGTGCTCGGGGTGTTTGGTGCTCATTGCTCAGGGTGCTCAGTGCTCAGTACTCAGGGTGCTGGGTGCTCAGTACTCAGGGTGCTGGGTGCTCAGTGCTCGGGGTGCTGGGTGCTCAGTACTCAGGGTGCTTGGTGCTCAGTGCTCGGGGTGCTCGGTGCTCAGTACTCAAGGTGCTGGGTGCTCAGTGCTCACGGTGCTGGGTGCTCAGTCCTCGGGGTGCTCCGTGCTCAGTGCTCAGGGTGCTGGGTGCTCAGTACTCAGGGTGCTCGGTGCTCAGTACTAAGGGTGCTCAGTGCTCAGTACTCAGGGTGCCCAGTGCTCAGTGCTCGGGGTGCTCGGTGCTCGGGGCGCTGGGTGCTCAGTACTCAGGGTGCTGCGTGTTCAGTACTCGGGGTGCTGGGTTCTCCGTACTCAGGGTGTTGGGTGCTCAGTACTCAGGGTGCTGGGTGCTCAGTACTCAGGGTGCTGGGTGCTCAGTGCTCAGTACTCAGCGTGCTGGGTGCTCAGTGCTCGGGGTGCTGGGTGCTCAGTGCTCAGGGTGCTGGTTGCTCAGTACTCAGTGTGCTCAGTGCTCAGGGTGCTGGGTGCTCAGTACTCAGGGTGCTGGGTGCTCAGTGCTCGGGGTGCTGGGTCCTCAGTGCTCAGGGTGCTCAGTGCTCAGTGCTCGGGGTGCTGGGTGCTCAGTGCTCGGGGTGCTGGGTGCTCAGTGCTCAGGGTGCTGGTTGCTCAGTACTCAGTTTGCTCAGTGCTCAGGGTGCTGGGTGCTCAGAACTCAATGTGCTGGGTGCACAGTACTCAGGGTGCTCGGTGCTCAGTACTCAGGGTGCTTGGTGCTCAGTGCTCAGGGTGCTGGGTGCTCAGTGCTCAGGGTGCTCGGTGCTCAGTACTCATGGTGTTGGGTGCTCATTCTCGGGGTGCTGGGTGCTCAGTACTCAGGGTGCTCGGTGCTCAGTTCTCAGGGTGCTGGGTGCTCAGTGCTCAGGGTGCTCGGTGCTCAGTACTCTGGGTGCTCGGGGCTCAGTACTCATGGTGCTGGGTGCTCATTCTCGGGGTGCTGGGTGCTCGGTACTCAGGGTGCTTGGTGCTAAGTACTCAGGGTGCTGGGTGCTCAGTGCTCAGGGTGCTCGGTGCTGAGTACTCTGGGTGCTCGGGGCTCAGTACTCATGGTGCTGGGTGCTCAGTACTCAGGGTGCTCGGTGCTCAGTTCTAAGGGTGCTCGCTGCTCAGTGTTTGGGGTGCTGTTTGCTCAATACTCAGGGTGCTGGGTGCTCAGTGCTCAGGGTGCTGGCTGATCAGTGCTCAGGGTGCTGGGTGCTCAGTACTCAGTGCTCAGGATGCTGGGTGCTCAGTGCTCAGGGTGCTGGGTGTTCAGTGCTCAGGGTGCTCAGTGCTCAGTGCTCAGTACTCAGGGTGCTGGGTGTTCAGTACTCAGGTTGCTGGGTGCTCAGTGCTCGGGGTACCCGGTGCTCAGTGCTTGGGGTGCTCGGTGCTCAGGACTCAGGGTGCTGGGTGCTCAGTGCTCAGAGTGCTGGGTGCTCAGTGCTCAGGGTGCTGGGTGCTCAGTGATCAGCGTGCTTGATGCTCAGTACTCAGGGTGCTGGGTGCTCAGTGCTCAGGGTGCTGGGTGCTCAGTGCTAGGGGTGCTGGGTGCTCAGTACTCAGGGTGCTGGGTGCTCAGTACTCAGGGTGCTGGGTGCTCAGTATTCGGGGTGCTGGGTGCTCAGTGCTCAGCGTGCTGGGTGCTCAGTACTCAGGGTGCTCGGTGCTCAGTGCTTGGGGTGCTGGGTGCTCAGTACTCAGGGTGCTGGGTGCTCAGTGCTCAGGGTGCTGGGTGCTCAGTGCTCAGGGTTCTGGGTGCTCAGTACTCAGTGCTCAGGATGCTGGGTGCTCAGTGCTCGGGCTGCTGGGTGCTCAGTGCTCAGGGTGCTGGGTGCTCAGTGCTCAGGGTGCTCGGTGCTCAGTGCTCAGGTTGCTGGGTGCTCAGTACTCAGGGTGCTGGGTGCTCAGTACTCAGGGTGCTCAGTGCTCAGTACTCAGGGTGCTCAGTGCTCAGTACTCAGGGTGCTCAGTGCTCAGGGTGCTGGGTGCTCAGTGCTCGGGGTGCTGGGTACTCAGTCCTCAGGGTGCTGGGTGCTCAGTGCTCAGGGTACTCGGTGCTCAGTGCTCAGGGTGCTGGGTGCTCAGTACTCAGGGTGCTGGGTGCTCAGTGCTCGGGGTGCTGGGTGCTCAGTACTCAGGGTGCTGGGTGCTCAGTGCTCAGGGTGCTGGGTGCTCAGTACTCAGGGTGCTGGGTGCTCAGTGCTCGGGGTGTTGGGTGCTCCGTGCTCAGGGTGCTCAGTGCTCAGTACTCAGGGTTCTGGGTGCTCAGTACTCAGGGTGCTGGGTGCTCAGTGCTCGGGTTGCTGGGTGCTCAGTACTCAGGGTTCTGGGTGCTCAGTGCACGGGGTGCTCAGTGCGCAGTACTCAAGGTGCTGGGTGCTCAGTGCTCGGGGTGCTGGGTGCTCAGTGCTCAGGGTGCTGGGTGCTCAGTACTCGGGGTGCTCGGTGCTCAGTACTCAGGGTACTGGGTGCTCAGTGTCCTCGGTGCTCAGTACTCAGGGTGCTCAGTACTCAGCTTGCTTTGTGCTCAGTGCTCAGAGTCCTGGGTGCTCAGTACTCAGGGTGCTCGGTGCTCAGTACTCAGGGTGCTCAGTGCTCAGTGCTCTGGGTGCTCAGTACTCAGGGTGCTCAGTGCTCAGGGTGCTGGGTGCTCAGTGCTCGGGGTGCTGGGTACTCAGTGCTCAGTGCTCGGGGTGCTGGGTGCTCAGTCCTCAGTACTCAGGGTGCTGGGTGCTCAGTGCTCGGGGTGCTGGATGCTCAGTACTCAGGGTCCTGGGTGCTCAGTGCTCAGGGTGCTGGGTGCTCAGTACTCAGGGTGCTGGGTGCTCAGTGCTCAGGGTGCTGGGTGCTCAGTACTCAGGGTGCTGGGTCTTCAGTGCTCAGGGTGCTGGGTGCTCAGTACTCCGGGTGCTGGGTGCTCAGTGCTCGGGGTGCTCGGTGCTCAGTGCTCAGGGTGCTGGGTGCTCAGTACTCAGGGTGCTCATTGCTCAGGGGGCTGGGTGTTCAGTACTCAGGGTGCTGGGTGCTCAGTACTCAGGGTGCTCAGTGCTCAGTACTCAGGGTGCTCTGTGCTCAGTACTCAGTGTGCTCAGTGCTCAGTACTCAGGGTGCTCAGTGCTCAGTACTCAGGGTGCTCAGTGCTCAGGGTGCTGGGTGCTCAGTGCTCGGGGTGCTGGGTACTCAGTCCTCAGGGTGCTGGGTGCTCAGTGCTCAGAGTACTCGGTGCTCAGTGCTCAGGGTGCTGGGTGCTCAGTACTCAGGGTGCTGGGTGCTCAGTGCTCGGGGTGCTGGGTGCTCAGTACTCGGGGTGCTGGGTTCTCAGTGCTCAGGGTGCTGGGTGCTCAGTGCTCAGGGTGCTCGGTGCTTAGTACTCATGGTGCTCGGTGCTCGGGGTGCTGGGTGCTCAGTGCTCGGTGTGCTGGGTGCTCAGTGCTCGGGGTGCTGGGTGCTCAGTGCTCGGGGTGCTGGTTGCTCAGTACTCGGGGTGCTCGGTGCTCAGTACTCAGGGTGCTGGGTGCTCAGTGCTCAGGGTGCTGGGTGCTCAGTACTCAGGGTGCTCGGTGCTCAGTACTCAGGGTCCTGGGTGTTCAGTGCTCGGGGTGCTGGGTGCTCATTAATCAGGGTGCTGGGTGCTCATTAATCAGGGTGCTGTGTGCTCAGTACGCTGGGTGCTCAGTACTCAGGGTGCTGGGTGCTCCGTACTCAGGGTGCTCGGTGCTCATTAATCAGGGTGTTGGGTGCTCAGTACTCAGGGTGCTCGGTGCTCAGTACTCAGGGTGCTGGTTGCTCAGTGCTCAGGGTGCTGGGTTCTGAGTACTCAGGGTGCTGGGTGCTCAGTGCTCGGGGTGCTGGGTGCTCAGTGCTCGGGGTGCTGGGTGCTCAGTGCTCCGGGTGCTGGGTGCTCAGTGCTCGGGGTGCTGGGTGCTCAGTGCTCAGGGTTCTGGGTGCTCAGTGCTCGGGGTGCTGGGTGCTCAGTGCTCGCGGTGCTCGGTGCTCAGTGCTCGGGGTGCTGGGTGCTCAGTACTCGGGGTGTTCAGTGCTCAGTACTCAGGGTGCTGGGTGCTCAGTGCTCAGGGTGCTGGGTGCTCAGTGCTCGGGGTGCTGGGTGCTCGGTGCTCAGGTTTCTGGGTTCTCAGGACTCGGGGTGCTGGGTGCTCAGTACTCAGGGTGCTGGGTGCTCATTGCTCGGGGTGCTGGGTGCTCAGTGCTCTGGGCGCTGGGTGCTCAGTGCTCGGGGTGCTCGGTGCTCAGTACTCAGGGTGCTGGGTGCTCAGTGCTCAGGGTGCTCGGTGCTCAGTACTCAGGGTGCTGGGTGCTCAGTGCTCGGTGTGCTCGGTGCTCAGTGCTCTGGGCGCTGGGTGCTCAGTGCTCGGGGTGCTCGGTGCTCAGTACTCAGGGTGCTGGGTGCTAGGTGCTCAGGGTGCTCGGTGCTCAGTACTCAGGGTGCTGGGTGCTCAGTGCTCGGTGTGCTCGGTGCTCAGTACGTTGGGTGCTCAGTACACAGGGTGCTGGGTGCTCAGTGGTCAGGGTGATCGGTGCTCAGTACTCAGGGTGCTCAGTACTCAGGGTGCTGGGTGCTCTGTACTCGGGGTGCTCGGTGCTCAGTACTCAGGGTGCTGGGTGCTCAGTACTCAGGGTGCTGGGTGCTCAGTACTCAGGGTGCTCGCTGCTCAGTAATCAGGGTGTTGGGTGCTCAGTGCTCAGGTTGCTCAGTATTCAGGGTGCTGGGTGCTCAGTGCTCGGGGTGCTGGGTGCTCAGTACTCAGGGTGCTGGGTGCTCAGTACTCAGGGTGCTCAGTGCTCGGGGAGCTCGGTGCTCAGTACTCAGGGTGCTGGGTGCTCAGTACTCAGTGCTCGGTGTACTGGGTGCTCAGCGCTCTGGGTGCTTAGTGCACAGTACTCAGGGTGCTGGGTGCTCAGTATTCAGGGTTCTCAGTGCTCGGGGTGCTGGGTGCTCAGTACTCAGGGTGCTGGGTGCTCAGTACTCAGGGTGCTGGGTGCTCATTCTCGGGGTGCTGGGTGCTTAGTGCTCAGGATGCTCGGTGCTCAGTACTTTTGGTGCTGGGTGCTCAGTACTCAGGGTGCTGGGTGCTCAGTGCCTGGGGTGCTCGGTGCTCAGTACTCAGGGTGCTGGGTGCTCAGTGCTCTGGATGCTGGGTGCTCAGTACTCAGGGTGCTCAGTACTCAGGACTCAGGGTGCTGGGTGCTCAGTGCTCAGGGTGCTGGGTGCTCAGTGCTCGGGGCGCTGGGTGCTCAGTACTCGGGGTGCTCGGTGCTCAGTACTCAGGGTGCTGGGTGCTCAGTACTCAGGGTGCTGGTTGCTCAGTACTCAGGGTGCTGGGTGCTCAGTACTCAGGGTGGTGGGTACTCAGTACTCAGGGTGCTGGGTGCTCAGTGCTCAGGGTGCTGTGTGCTCAGTACTCAGGGTGCTGGATGCTCAGTACTCAGGGTGTTGGGTTCTCAGTGCTCAGGGTGCTGGGTGCTCAGTGCTCGGGGTGCTCGGTGCTCAGTACTCAGCGTGCTGGGTGCTCAGTGCTCGGGGTGCTGGGTGCTCAGTTCTCAGGGTGCTGGGTGCGCAGTACTCGGGGTGCTCGGTGCTCAGTACTCAGGGTGCTGGGTGCTCAGTACTCAGGGTGCTCGGTGCTCAGTACTCAGGGTGCTGGGTGCTCACTGCTCATTTGCTGGGTGCTAAGTTCTCAGGGTGCTGGGTGCTCAGTACTCATTGTGCTGGGTGCTCAGTGCTCAGGTTGCTGGCTGCTCAGTACTCAGGGTGCTGGGTGCTCAGCACTCAGGGTGCTCAGTACTCAGGGTGCTGGGTGCTCAGTGCTAGGGGTGCTGGGTGCTCAGTACTCAGGGTGCTCAGTACTCAGGGTGCTGGGTGCTCAGTGCTCGGGGTGCTGGATGCTCAGTGCTCAGGGTGATCGGTGCTCAGTACTCAAGATGCTGGGTGCTCAGTACTCAGGGTGCTGGGTGCTCAGTCCTCAGGGTGCTCAGTGCTCAGGGTGCTGGATGCTCAGTGCTCAGGTTGATCGGTGCTCAGTACTCAGGATGCTGGGTGCTCAGTACTCAGGGTGCTGGGTGCTCAGTACTCAGGGTGCTGGGTGCTCAGTCCTCAGGATGCTGGGTGCTCAGTACTCAGGGTGCTGGGTGCTCAGTACTCAGGGTGCTGGGTGCTCAGTGCTCGGGGTGTTTGGTGCTCAGTGCTCAGGGTGCTCAGTGCTCAGTACTCAGGGTGCTGGGTGCTCAGTACTCAGGGTGCTGGGTGCTCAGTGCTCGGGGTGCTGGGTGCTCAGTACTCAGGGTGCTTGGTGCTCAGTGCTCGGGGTGCTCGGTGCTCAGTACTCAAGGTGCTGGGTGCTCAGTGCTCACGGTGCTGGGTGCTCAGTCCTCGGGGTGCTCCGTGCTCAGTGCTCAGGGTGCTGGGTGCTCAGTACTCAGGGTGCTCGGTGCTCAGTACTAAGGGTGCTCAGTGCTCAGTACTCAGGGTGCCCAGTGCTCAGTGCTCGGGGTGCTCGGTGCTCGGGGCGCTGGGTGCTCAGTACTCAGGGTGCTGGGTGTTCAGTACTCGGGGTGCTGGGTTCTCCGTACTCAGGGTGTTGGGTGCTCAGTACTCAGGGTGCTGGGTGCTCAGTACTCAGGGTGCTGGGTGCTCAGTGCTCAGTACTCAGCGTGCTGGGTGCTCAGTGCTCAGGGTGCTGGGTGCTCAGTGCTCAGGGTGCTGGTTGCTCAGTACTCAGTGTGCTCAGTGCTCAGGGTGCTGGGTGCTCAGTACTCAGGGTGCTGGGTGCTCAGTGCTCGGGGTGCTGGGTCCTCAGTGCTCAGGGTGCTCAGTGCTCAGTGCTCGGGGTACTGGGTGCTCAGTGCTCGGGGTGCTGGGTGCTCAGTGCTCAGGGTGCTGGTTGCTCAGTACTCAGTTTGCTCAGTGCTCAGGGTGCTGGGTGCTCAGAACTCAATGTGCTGGGTGCACAGTACTCAGGGTGCTCGGTGCTCAGTACTCAGGGTGCTTGGTGCTCAGTGCTCAGGGTGCTGGGTGCTCAGTGCTCAGGGTGCTCGGTGCTCAGTACTCATGGTGTTGGGTGCTCATTCTCGGGGTGCTGGGTGCTCAGTACGCAGGGTGCTCGGTGCTCAGTTCTCAGGGTGCTGGGTGCTCAGTGCTCAGGGTGCTCGGTGCTCAGTACTCTGGGTGCTCGGGGCTCAGTACTCATGGTGCTGGGTGCTCATTCTCGGGGTGCTGGGTGCTCGGTACTCAGGGTGCTTGGTGCTAAGTACTCAGGGTGCTGGGTGCTCAGTGCTCAGGGTGCTCGGTGCTGAGTACTCTGGGTGCTCGGGGCTCAGTACTCATGGTGCTGGGTGCTCAGTACTCAGGGTGCTCGGTGCTCAGTTCTCAGGGTGCTCGCTGCTCAGTGTTTGGGGTGCTGTTTGCTCAATACTCAGGGTGCTGGGTGCTCAGTGCTCAGGGTGCTGGCTGCTCAGTGCTCAGGGTGCTGGGTGCTCAGTACTCAGTGCTCAGGATGCTGGGTGCTCAGTGCTCAGGGTGCTGGGTGTTCAGTGCTCAGGGTGCTCAGTGCTCAGTGCTCAGTACTCAGGGTGCTGGGTGTTCAGTACTCAGGTTGCTGGGTGCTCAGTGCTCGGGGTACCCGGTGCTCAGTGCTTGGGGTGCTCGGTGCTCAGGACTCAGGGTGCTGGGTGCTCAGTGCTCAGGGTGCTGGGTGCTCAGTGCTCAGGGTGCTGGGTGCTCAGTGATCAGCGTGCTTGATGCTCAGTACTCAGGGTGCTGGGTGCTCAGTGCTCAGGGTGCTGGGTGCTCAGTGCTAGGGGTGCTGGGTGCTCAGTACTCAGGGTGCTGGGTGCTCAGTACTCAGGGTGCTGGGTGCTCAGTATTCGGGGTGCTGGGTGCTCAGTGCTCAGCGTGCTGGGTGCTCAGTACTCAGGGTGCTCGGTGCTCAGTGCTTGGGGTGCTGGGTGCTCAGTACTCAGGGTGCTGGGTGCTCAGTGCTCAGGGTGCTGGGTGCTCAGTGCTCAGGGTTCTGGGTGCTCAGTACTCAGTGCTCAGGATGCTGGGTGCTCAGTGCTCGGGCTGCTGGGTGCTCAGTGCTCAGGGTGCTGGGTGCTCAGTACTCAGGGTGCTGGGTTCTCAGTACTCAGGGTGCTGGGTGCACAGTTCTAGGCGTGCTGGGTGCTCAGTGCTCGTGGTCTGGATGCTCAGTACTCAGGGTGCTGGGTGCTCAGTACTCAGGGTGCTGGGTGCTCAGTGCTCAGAGTGCTGGGTGCTCAGTGCTCTGGGTGCTGGGTGCTCAGTGCTCAGGGTGCTGGGTGCTCAGTGCTCAGGGTGCTGGGTGCTCAGTGATCGGGGTGATGGGTGGTGAGTGCTCAGGGTGCTGGGTGCTCAGTGATCGGGGTGCTCGGTGCTCAGTGCTCAGGGTCATGGGTGCTCAGTACTCAGGGTGCTGGGTGCTTAGTACTCAGGGTGGTCAGTGCTCAGTACACAGGGTGCTGGGTGCTCAGTGCTCGGGGCGCTGGGTGCTCAGTGCTCAGTACTCAGGGTGCTGGGTGCTCAGTGCTCGGGGTGCTGGGTGCTCAGTACTCAGCGTGCTGGGTGCTCAGTACTCAGGGTGCTGGGTGCTCAGTGCTCAGGGTGCTGGGTGCTCAGTGCTCAGGGTGCTGGGTGCTCAGTGCTCAGGGAGCTCGGTGCTCAGTACTCAGGGTGCTGAGTGCTCAGTACTCAGTGCTCGGGGTCCTGGGTGCTCCGTGCTCGGGGTGCTGGGTGCTCAGTACTCAGGGTGCTGCGTGATCAGTGCTCGGTGTGCTGGGTGCTCAGTGCTCAGGGTGATCAGTGCTCAGTTATCAGGGTGCTGGGTGCTCAGTCCTCCGGGTGCTCAGTGCTAAGGGTGCTGGGTGCTCAGTGCTCGGGGTGCTGGGTGCTCAGTACTCAGGGTGCTGGGGGCTCAGTACTCAGGGTGCTGGGTGCTCAGTACTCAGGGTGCTGGGTGCTCAGTGATCGGGGTGCTGGGTTCTCAGTACTCGGGGTGCTCAGTACTCAGGGTGCTGGGTGCTCAGTACTCAGGGTGCTGGGTGCTCAGTG
The DNA here is from genome assembly GCF_018167655.1 of Microtus oregoni. NCBI lineage: Eukaryota > Metazoa > Chordata > Mammalia > Rodentia > Cricetidae > Microtus > Microtus oregoni. Next base: position 214,262 of record NW_024543334.1, read on the forward strand.
CTCGGGATGCTCGGTGCTCACTACTCGGGGTGCTGGGTGCTCAGTACTCGTGGTGCTGGGTGCTCAGTGCTCAGGGTGCTGTATGCTCAGTTCTCAGGGTGCTGGGTGCTCAGTGCTCGGGGTGCTGGGTGCTCAGTGCTCAGGGTGCTGGTTGCTCAGTACTCAGTGTGCTCAGTGCTCAGGGTGCTGGGTGCTCAGTACTCAGGGTGCTGGGTGCTCAGTGCTCGGGGTGCTGGGTGCTCAGTGCTCAGGGTGCTCAGTGCTCAGTGCTCGGGGTGCTGGGTGCTCAGTACTCAGGGTGCTGGGTGCTCAGTGCTCAGGGTGCTGGGTGCTCAGTACTCAGGGTGCTGGGTGCTCAGTACTCAGGGTGCTCAGTGCTCGGGGAGCTCGGTGCTCAGTACTCAGGGTGCTGGGGGCTCAGTACTCAGGGTGCTGGGTGCTCAGTACTCAGGGTGATCTGTTCTCAGTACTCAGGGTGCTGGGTTCTCAGTGATCGGGGTGCTGGGTTCTCAGTACTCGGGGTGCTCAGTACTCAGGGTGCTGGGTGCTCAGTACTCAGGGTGCTGGGTGCTCAGTGCACGGGGTGCTAGGTGCTCAGTACTCGGGTTGGTGGGTGCTCAGTACTCGGGGTGCTGGGTGCTCAGTGCTCAGGGTGCTGGGTGCTCAGTGCTCAGGGTGCTGGGTGCTCAGTGCTCGGGGTGCTGGGTGCTCAGTGCTCAGGGTGCTGGTTGCTCAGTACTCAGTGTGCTCAGTGCTCAGGGTGCTGGGTGCTCAGTACTCAGGGTGCTGGGTGCTCAGTGCTCGGGGTGCTGGGTCCTCAGTGCTCAGGGTGCTCAGTGCTCAGTGCTCGGGGTGCTGGGTGCTCAGTGCTCGGGGTGCTGGGTGCTCACTTCTCAGGGTGCTGGTTGCTCAGTACTCAGTGTGCTCAGTGCTCAGGGTGCTGGGTGCTCAGAACTCAGGGTGCTGGGGGCTCAGTACTCAGGGTGCTGGGTGCTCAGTACTCAGGTTTCTGGGTGCTCATTCTCGGGGTGCTGGGTGCTCAGTGCTCGGGGTGCTGGGTGCTCAGTACTCAGGGTGCTGGGGGCTCAGTACTCAGGGTGCTGGGTGCTCAGTACTCAGGGTGATCTGTTCTCAGTACTCAGGGTGCTGGGTGCTCAGTGATCAGGGTGCTGGGTTCTCAGTATTCGGGGTGCTCAGTACTCAGGGTGCTGGGTGCTCAGTGCTCGGGGTGCTCGGTGCTCAGTACTCGGGGTGCTGGGTGCTCAGTACTCGGGGTGCTGGGTGCTCAGTGCTCAGGGTGCTGGGTGCTCAGTGCTCAGGGTGCTGGGTGCTCAGTGCTCGATGTGCTGGGTGCTCAGTGCTCAGGGTGCTGGTTGCTCAGTACTCAGTGTGCTCAGTGCTCAGGGTGCTGGGTGCTCAGTACCCAGGGTGCTGGGTGCTCAGTGCTCGGGGTGCTGGGTCCTCAGTGCTCAGGGTGCTCAGTGCTCAGTGCCCGGGGTGCTGGGTGCTCAGTGCTCGGGGTGCTGGGTGCTCAGTGCTCAGGGTGCTGGTTACTCAGTACTCAGTGTGCTCAGTGCTCAGGGTGCTGGGTGCTCAGAACTCAGGGTGCTGGGTGCTCAGTACTCAGGGTGCTGGGTGCTCAGTACTCAGGGTGCTTGGTGCTCAGTACTCAGGGTGCTGGGTGCTCAGTGCTCAGGGTGCTCGGTGCTCAGTACTCATGGTGCTGGGTGCTCATTCTCGGGGTGCTGGGTGCTCAGTACTCAGGGTGCTCGGTGCTCAGTTCTCAGGGTGCTGGGTGCTCAGTGCTCAGGGTGCTCGGTGCTCAGTACTCTGGGTGCTCGGGGCTCAGTACTCATGGTGCTGGGTGCTCATTCTCGGGGTGATGGGTGCTCAGTACTCAGGGTGCTCGCTGCTCAGTGTTTGGGGTGCTGGGTGCTCAATACTCAGGGTGCAGGGTGATCAGTGCTCAGGGTGCTGGCTGCTCAGTGCTCAGGGTGCTGGGTGCTCAGTACTCAGTGCTCAGGATGCTGGTTGCTCAGTGCTCAGGGTGCTGGGTGCTCAGTGCTCAGGGTGCTCAGTGCTCAGTGCTCAGTACTCAGGGTGCTGGGTGCTCAGTACTCAGGTTGCTGGGTGCTCAGTGCTCGGGGTACCCGGTGCTCAGTGCTCGGGGTGCTCGGTGCTCAGGACTCAGGGTGCTGGGGGCTCAGCACTCAGGGTGCTGGGTGCTCAGTACTCAGGGTGCTTGGTTATCAGTACTCAGGGTGCTGGGTGCTCATTCTCGGGGTGCTGGGTGCTCAGTGCTCGGGGTGCTGGGTGCTCAGTGCTAGGGGTCCTGGGTGCTCAGTACTCAGGGTGCTGGGTGCTCAGTACTCAGGGTGCTGGGTGCTCAGTATTCGGGGTGCTGGGTGCTCAGTGCTCAGCGTGCTGGGTGCTCAGTACTCAGGGTGCTCGGTGCTCAGTGCTTGGGGTGCTGGGTGCTCAGTACTCAGGGTGCTGGGTGCTCATTCTCGGGGTGCTGGGTGCTCAGTGCTCAGGATGCACGGTGCTCAGTACTCAGTGCTCAGGATGCTGGGTGCTCAGTGCTCGGGCTGCTGGGTGCTCAGTGCTCAGGGTGCTGGGTGCTCAGTACTCAGGGTGCTGGGTTCTCAGTACTCAGGGTGCTGGGTGCACAGTGCTAGGGGTGCTGGGTGCTCAGAGCTCGTGGTCTGGGTGCTCAGTACTCAGGGTGCTGGGTGCTCAGTACTCAGGGTGCTGGGTGCTCAGTGCTCAGAGTGCTGGGTGCTCAGTGCTCTGGGTGCTGGGTGCTCAGTGCTCAGGGTGCTGGGTGCTCAGTGCTCGGGGTGCTCGGTGCTCAGTGCTCAGGGTCATGGGTGCTCAGTACTCAGGGTGCTGGGTGCTCATTCTCGGGGTGCTGGGTGCTCAGTGCTCAGGATGCACGGTGCTCAGTACTTTTGGTGCTGGGTGCTCAGTACTCGGGGTGCTGGGTGCTCATTACTCAATGTGCTGGGCGCTCAGTGCTCGGGGTGCTCGCTGCTCAGTACTCTTGGTGCTGGGTGCTCAGTACTCAGGGTGCTGGGTGCTCAGTGCTCGGGGTTCTCGGTGCTCAGTGCTCAGGATGCTCGGTGCTCAGTATATTTGGTGCTGGGTGCTCAGTACTCAGGGTGCTGGGTGCTCAGTGCCTAGGGTGCTCGGTGCTCAGTACTCAGGGTGCTGGGTGCTCAGTGCTCTGGATGCTGGGTGCTCAGTACTCAGGGTGCTCAGTACTCAGGACTCAGGGTGCTGGGTGCTCAGTGCTCAGGGTGCTGGGTGCTCAGTCCTCGGGGTGCTGGGTGCTCAGTACTCGGGGTGCTCGGTGCTCAGTACTCAGGGTGCTGGGTGCTCAGTACTCAGGGTGCTGGGTGCTCAGTACTCAGGGTGCTGGGTGCTCAGTACTCAGGGTGGAGGGTGCTCAGTACTCAGGGTGCTGGGTGCTCAGTGCTCAGGGTGCTGTGTGCTCAGTACTCAGGGTGCTGGATGCTCAGTACTCAGGGTGCTGGGTGCTCAGTGCTCAGGGTGCTGGGTGCTCAGTGCTCGGGGTGCTCGGTGCTCAGTACTCAGGGTGCTGGGTGCTCAGTGCTCAGGGTGCTGGGTGCTCAGTTCTCAGGGTGCTGGGTGCTCAGTACTCGGGGTGCTCGGTGCTCAGTACTCAGGGTGCTGGGTGCTCAGTACTCAGGGTGCTCGGTGCTCAGTACTCAGGGTGCTGGGTGCTCAGTGCTCATTTGCTGGGTGCTAAGTTCTCAGGGTGCTGGGTGCTCAGTACTCAGGGTGCTGGGTGCTCAGTGCTCAGGGTGCTGGCTGCTCAGTACTCAGGGTGCAGGGTGCTCAGCACTCAGGGTGCTCAGTACTCAGGGTGCTGGGTGCTCAGTGCTAGGGGTGCTGGGTGCTCAGTACTCAGGGTGCTCAGTACTCAGGGTGCTGGGTGCTCAGTGCTCGGGGTGCTGGATGCTCAGTACTCAGGGTGCTCAGTACTCAGGATGCTGGGTGCTCAGTACTCAGGGTGCAGGGTGCTCAGCACTCAGGGTGCTCAGTACTCAGGGTGCTGGCTGCTCAGTACTCAGGGTGCAGGGTGCTCCACACTCAGGGTGCTCAGTACTCAGGGTGCTGGGTGCTCAGTGCTAGGGGTGCTGGGTGCTCAGTACTCAGGGTGCTCAGTACTCAGGATGCTGGGTGCTCAGTACTCAGGTTGCTGGGTGCTCAGTCCTCAGGGTGCTCAGTGCTCAGGGTGCTGGATGCTCAGTGCTCAGGTTGATCGGTGCTCAGGACTCAGGATGCTGGGTGCTCAGTACTCAGGGTGCTGGGTGCTCAGTACTCAGGGTGCTGGGTGCTCAGTCCTCAGGGTGCTCAGTACTCAGGATGCTGGGTGCTCAGTACTCAGGGTGCTGGGTGCTCAGTACTCAGGGTGCTGGGTGCTCAGTGCTCGGGGTGTTTGGTGCTCAGTGCTCAGGGTGCTCAGTGCTCAGTGCTCGGGGTGCTGGGTGCTCAGTGCTCAGGGTGCTGGTTGCTCAGTACTCAGTGTGCTCAGTGCTCAGGGTGCTGGGTGCTCAGTACTCAGGGTGCTGGGTGCTCAGTACTCAGGGTGCTGGGTGCTCAGTACTCAGGGTGCTTGGTGCTCAGTACTCAGGGTGCTGGGTGCTCAGTGCTCAGGGTGCTCGGTTCTCAGTACTCATGGTGCTGGGTTCTCATTCTCGGGGTGCTGGGTGCTCAGTACTCAGGGTGCTCGGTGCTCAGTTCTCAGGGTGCTGGGTGCTCAGTGCTCAGGGTGCTCGGTGCTCAATACTCTGGGTGCTCAGGGCTCAGTACTCATGGTGCTGGGTGCTCATTCTCGGGGTGCTGGGTGCTCAGTACTCAGGGTGCTTGGTGCTCAGTACTCAGGGTGCTGGGTGCTCAGTGCTCAGGGTGCTCGGTGCTCAGTACTCTCTGTGCTCGGGGCTCAGTACTCATGGTGCTGGGTGCTCAGTACTCAGGGTGCTCGGTGCTCAGTTCTCAGGGTGCTCGCTGCTCAGTGTTTGGGGTGCTGGGTGCTCAATACTCAGGGTGCTGTGTGCTCAGTGCTCAGGGTGCTGGCTGCTCAGTGCTCAGGGTGCTGGGTGCTCAGTACTCAGTGCTCAGGATGCTGGGTGCTCAGTGCTCAGGGTGCTGGGTGCTCAGTGCTCAGGGTGCTCAGTGCTCAGTGCTCAGTACTCAGGGTGCTGGGTGCTCAGTACTCAGGTTGCTGGGTGCTCAGTGCTTGGGGTACCCGGTGCTCAGTGCTCGGGGTGCTCGGTGCTCAGGACTCAGGGTGCTGGGTGCTCAGTGCTCAGGGTGCTGGGTGCTCAGTGCTCAGGGTGCTGGGTGCTCAGTGCTCAGCGTGCTTGATGCTCAGTACTCAGGGTGCTGGGTGCTCAGTGCTCAGGGTGCTGGGTGCTCAGTGCTAGGGGTGCTTGGTGCTCAGTACTCAGGGTGCTGGGTGCTCAGTACTCATGGTGCTGGGTGCTCAGTATTCGGGGTGCTGGGTGCTCAGTGCTCAGCGTGCTGGGTGCTCAGTACTCAGGGTGCTCGGTGCTCAGTGCTTGGGGTGCTGGGTGCTCAGTACTCAGGGTGCTGGGTGCTCAGTGCTCAGGGTGCTGGGTGCTCAGTGCTCAGGGTTCTGGGTGCTCAGTACTCAGTGCTCAGGATGCTGGGTGCTCAGTGCTCGGGCTGCTGGGTGCTCAGTGCTCAGGGTGCTGGGTGCTCAGTACTCAGTGTGCTGGGTTCTCAGTACTCAGGGTGCTGGGTGCACAGTGCTAGGGGTGCTGGGTGCTCAGTGCTCGTGGTCTGGGTGCTCAGTACTCAGGGTGCTGGGTGCTCAGTACTCAGGGTGCTGGGTGCTCAGTGCTCAGAGTGCTGGGTGCTCAGTGCTCTGGGTGCTGGGTGCTCAGTGCTCAGGGTGCTGGGTGCTCAGTGCTCAGGGTGCTGGGTGCTCAGTGATCGGGGTGATGGGTGGTGAGTGCTCAGGGTGCTGGGTGCTCAGTGCTCGGGGTGCTCGGTGCTCAGTGCTCAGGGACATGGGTGCTCAGTACTCAGGGTGCTGGGTGCTTAGTACTCAGGGTGCTCAGTGCTCAGTACACAGGGTGCTGGGTGCTCAGTGCTCGGGGCGCTGGGTGCTCAGTGCTCAGTACTCAGGGTGCTGGGTGCTCAGTGCTCGGGGTGCTGGGTGCTCAGTACTCAGCGTGCTGGGTGCTCAGTACTCAGGGTGCTGGGTGCTCAGTGCTCAGGGTGCTGGGTGCTCAGTGCTCAGGGTGCTGGGTGCTCAGTGCTCGGGGAGCTCGGTGCTCAGTACTCAGGGTGCTGAGTGCTCAGTACTCAGTGCTCGGGGTCCTGGGTGCTCCGTGCTCGGGGTGCTGGGTGCTCAGTACTCAGGGTGCTGGGTGCTCATTCCCGGGGTGCTGGGTACTCAGTGCTCGGGGTGCTGGGTGCTCAGTACTCAGGTTGCTGGGGGCTCAGTACTCAGGGTGCTGGGTGCTCAGTACTCAGGGTGCTCGGTTCTCAGTACTCACTGTGCTGGGTGCTCATTCTCGGGGTGCTGGGTTCTCAGTACTCGGGGTGCTCAGTACTCAGGGTGCTGGGTGCTCAGTACTCAGGGTGCTGTGTGCTCAGTGCTTGGGGTGCTCGGGGCTCAGTACTCGGGGTGCTGGGTGCTCAGTGCTCAGGGTGCTGGGTGCTCAGTGCTCAGGGTGCTGGGTGCTCAGTGCTCGGGGTGCTGGGTGCTCAGTGCTCAGGGTGCTGGTTGCTCAGTACTCAGTGTGCTCAGTGCTCAGGGTGCTGGGTGCTCAGTACTCAGGGTGCTGGGTGCTCAGTGCTCGGGGTGCTGGGTCCTCAGTGCTCAGGGTGCTCAGTGCTCAGTGCTCGGGCTGCTGGGTGCTCAGTGCTCGGGGTGCTGGGTGCTCAGTGCTCAGGGTGCTGGTTGCTCAGTACTCAGTGTGCTCAGTGCTCAGGGTGCTGGGTGCTCAGTACTCAGGGTGCTGGGTGCTCAGTACTCAGGGTGCTGGGTGCTCAGTACTCAGGGTTCTTGGTGCTCAGTACTCAGGGTGCTGGGTGCTCAGTGCTCAGGGTGCTGGGTGCTCAGTCCTCAGGGTGCTCAGTGCTCAGGGTGCTGGATGCTCAGTGCTCAGGTTGATCGGTGCTCAGTACTCAGGGTGCTCAGTACTCAGGATGCTGGGTGCTCAGTACTCAGGGTGCTTGGTGCTCAGTCCTCAGGGTGCTCAGTACTCAGGATGCTGGGTGCTCAGTACTCAGGGTGCTGGGTGCTCAGTCCTCAGGGTGCTCAGTACTCAGGGTGCTGGGTGCTCAGTACTCAGGGTGCTTGGTGCTCAGTCCTCAGGGTGCTCAGTACTCAGGATGCTGGGTGCTCAGTACTCAGGGTGCTGGGTGCTCAGTACTCAGGGTGCTGGGTGCTCAGTGCTCGGGGTGTTTGGTGCTCAGTGCTCAGGGTGCTCAGTGCTCAGTGCTCGGGGTGCTGGGTGCTCAGTGCTCAGGGTGCTCGGTTCTCAGTACTCAGGGTGCTGGGTGCTCAGTGCTAGGGGTGCTGGGTGCTCAGTACTCAGGGTGCTCAGTACTCAGGATGCTGGGTGCTCAGTACTCAGGTTGCTGGGTGCTCAGTCCTCAGGGTGCTCAGTGCTCAGGGTGCTGGATGCTCAGTGCTCAGGTTGATCGGTGCTCAGTACTCAGGATGCTGGGTGCTCAGTACTCAGGGTGCTGGGTGCTCAGTACTCAGGGTGCTGGGTGCTCAGTCCTCAGGGTGCTCAGTACTCAGGATGCTGGGTGCTCAGTACTCAGGGTGCTGGGTGCTCAGTACTCAGGGTGCTGGGTGCTCAGTGCTCGGGGTGTTTGGTGCTCAGTGCTCAGGGTGCTCAGTGCTCAGTGCTCGGGGTGCTGGGTGCTCAGTGCTCAGGGTGCTGGTTGCTCAGTACTCAGTGTGCTCAGTGCTCAGGGTGCTGGGTGCTCAGTACTCAGGGTGCTGGGTGCTCAGTACTCAGGGTGCTGGGTGCTCAGTACTCAGGGTGCTTGGTGCTCAGTACTCAGGGTGCTGGGTGCTCAGTGCTCAGGGTGCTCGGTTCTCAGTACTCATGGTGCTGGGTGCTCATTCTCGGGGTGCTGGGTGCTCAGTACTCAGGGTGCTCGGTGCTCAGTTCTCAGGGTGCTGGGTGCTCAGTGCTCAGGGTGCTCGGTGCTCAATACTCTGGGTGCTCAGGGCTCAGTACTCATGGTGCTGGGTGCTCATTCTCGGGGTGCTGGGTGCTCAGTACTCAGGGTGCTTGGTGCTCAGTACTCAGGGTGCTGGGTGCTCAGTGCTCAGGGTGCTCGGTGCTCAGTACTCTCTGTGCTCGGGGCTCAGTACTCATGGTGCTGGGTGCTCAGTACTCAGGGTGCTCGGTGCTCAGTTCTCAGGGTGCTCGCTGCTCAGTGTTTGGGGTGCTGGGTGCTCAATACTCAGGGTGCTGTGTGCTCAGTGCTCAGGGTGCTGGCTGCTCAGTGCTCAGGGTGCTGGGTGCTCAGTACTCAGTGCTCAGAATGCTGGGTGCTCAGTGCTCAGGGTGCTGGGTGCTCAGTGCTCAGGGTGCTCAGTGCTCAGTGCTCAGTACTCAGGGTGCTGGGTGCTCAGTACTCAGGTTGCTGGGTGCTCAGTGCTTGGGGTACCCGGTGCTCAGTGCTCGGGGTGCTCGGTGCTCAGGACTCAGGGTGCTGGGTGCTCAGTGCTCAGGGTGCTGGGTGCTCAGTGCTCAGGGTGCTGGGTGCTCAGTGCTCAGCGTGCTTGATGCTCAGTACTCAGGGTGCTGGGTGCTCAGTGCTCAGGGTGCTGGGTGCTCAGTGCTAGGGGTGCTTGGTGCTCAGTACTCAGGGTGCTGGGTGCTCAGTACTCATGGTGCTGGGTGCTCAGTATTCGGGGTGCTGGGTGCTCAGTGCTCAGCGTGCTGGGTGCTCAGTACTCAGGGTGCTCGGTGCTCAGTGCTTGGGGTGCTGGGTGCTCAGTACTCAGGGTGCTGGGTGCTCAGTGCTCAGGGTGCTGGGTGCTCAGTGCTCAGGGTTCTGGGTGCTCAGTACTCAGTGCTCAGGATGCTGGGTGCTCAGTGCTCGGGCTGCTGGGTGCTCAGTGCTCAGGGTGCTGGGTGCTCAGTACTCAGTGTGCTGGGTTCTCAGTACTCAGGGTGCTGGGTGCACAGTGCTAGGGGTGCTGGGTGCTCAGTGCTCGTGGTCTGGGTGCTCAGTACTCAGGGTGCTGGGTGCTCAGTACTCAGGGTGCTGGGTGCTCAGTGCTCAGAGTGCTGGGTGCTCAGTGCTCTGGGTGCTGGGTGCTCAGTGCTCAGGGTGCTGGGTGCTCAGTGCTCAGGGTGCTGGGTGCTCAGTGATCGGGGTGATGGGTGGTGAGTGCTCAGGGTGCTGGGTGCTCAGTGCTCGGGGTGCTCGGTGCTCAGTGCTCAGGGTCATGGGTGCTCAGTACTCAGGGTGCTGGGTGCTTAGTACTCAGGGTGCTCAGTGCTCAGTACACAGGGTGCTGGGTGCTCAGTGCTCGGGGCGCTGGGTGCTCAGTGCTCAGTACTCAGGGTGCTGGGTGCTCAGTGCTCGGGGTGCTGGGTGCTCAGTACTCAGCGTGCTGGGTGCTCAGTACTCAGGGTGCTGGGTGCTCAGTGCTCAGGGTGCTGGGTGCTCAGTGCTCAGGGTGCTGGGTGCTCAGTGCTCGGGGAGCTCGGTGCTCAGTACTCAGGGTGCTGAGTGCTCAGTACTCAGTGCTCGGGGTCCTGGGTGCTCCGTGCTCGTGGTGCTGGGTGCTCAGTACTCAGGGTGCTGGGTGCTCATTCCCGGGGTGCTGGGTACTCAGTGCTCGGGGTGCTGGGTGCTCAGTACTCAGGTTGCTGGGGGCTCAGTACTCAGGGTGCTGGGTGCTCAGTACTCAGGGTGCTCGGTTCTCAGTACTCAGGGTGCTGAGTGCTCATTCTCGGGGTGCTGGGTGCTCAGTGCTCGGGGTGCTGGGTGCTCAGTACTCAGGGTGCTGGGGGCTCAGTACTCAGGGTGCTGGGTGCTCAGTACTCAGGGTGATCTGTTCTCAGTACTCAGGGTGCTGGGTGCTCAGTGATCGGGGTGCTGGGTTCTCAGTACTCGGGGTGCTCAGTACTCAGGGTGCTGGGTGCTCAGTACTCAGGGTGCTGTGTGCTCAGTGCTCGGGGTGCTCGGGGCTCAGTACTCGGGGTGCTGGGTGCTCAGTGCTCAGTGTGCTGGGTGCTCAGTGCTCAGGGTGCTGGGTGCTCAGTGCTCGGGGTGCTGGGTGCTCAGTGCTCAGGGTGCTGGTTGCTCAGTATTCAGTGTGCTCAGTGCTCAGGGTGCTGGGTGCTCAGTACTCAGGGTGCTGGGTGCTCAGTGCTCGGGGTGCTGGGTCCTCAGTGCTCAGGGTGCTCAGTGCTCAGTGCTCGGGGTGCTGGGTGCTCAGTGCTCGGGGTGCTGGGTGCTCAGTGCTCAGGGTGCTGGTTGCTCAGTACTCAGTGTGCTCAGTGCTCAGGGTGCTGGGTGCTCAGAACTCAGGGTGCTGGGTGCTCAGTACTCAGGGTGCTGGGTGCTCAGTACTCAGGGTGCTTGGTGCTCAGTACTCAGGGTGCTGGGTGCTCAGTGCTCAGGGTGCTCGGTGCTCAGTACTCATGGTGCTGGGTGCTCATTCTCGGGGTGCTGGGTGCTCAGTACTCAGGGTGCTCGGTGCTCAGTTCTCAGGGTGCTGGGTGCTCAGTGCTCAGGGTGCTCGGTGCTCAGTACTCTGGGTGCTCAGGGCTCAGTACTTATGGTGCTGGGTGCTCATTCTCGGGGTGCTGGGTGCTCAGTACTCAGGGTGCTTGGTGCTCAGTACTCAGGGTGCTGGGTGCTCAGTGCTCAGGGTGCTCGGTGCTCAGTACTCTGGGTGCTCGGGGCTCAGTACTCATGGTGCTGGGTGCTCAGTACTCAGGGTGCTCGGTGCTCAGTTCTCAGGGTGCTCGCTGCTCAGTGTTTGGGGTGCTGGGTGCTTAATACTCAGGGTGCTGGGTGCTCAGTGCTCAGGGTGCTGGCTGCTCAGTGCTCAGGGTGCTGGGTGCTCAGTACTCAGTGCTCAGGATGCTGGGTGCTCAGTGCTCAGGGTGCTGGGTGCTCAGTGCTCAAGGTGCTCAGTGCTCAGTGCTCAGTACTCAGGGTGCTGGGTGCTCAGTACTCAGGTTGCTGGGTGCTCAGTGCTCGGGGTACCCGGTGCTCAGTGCTCGGGCTGCTCGGTGCTCAGGATTCAGGGTGCTGGGTGCTCAGTGCTCAGCCTCATGGGTGCTCAGTGCTCAGGGTGCTGGGTGCTCAGTGCTCAGCGTGCTTGATGCTCAGTACTCAGGGTGCTGGGTGCTCAGTGCTCAGGGTGCTGGGTGCTCAGTGCTAGGGGTGCTGGGTGCTCAGTACTCAGGGTGCTGGGTGCTCAGTACTCAGGGTGCTGGGTGCTCAGTATTCGGGGTGCTGGGTGCTCAGTGCTCAGCGTGCTGGGTGCTCAGTACTCAGGGTGCTCGGTGCTCAGTGCTCAGGGTCATGGGTGCTCAGTACTCAGGGTGCTGGGTGCTCATTCTCGGGGTGCTGGGTGCTCAGTGCTCAGGATGCACGGTTCTCAGTACTTTTGGTGCTGGGTGCTCAGTACTCGGGGTGCTGGGTGCTCATTACTCAATGTGCTGGGCGCTCAGTGCTCGGGGTGCTCGCTGCTCAGTACTCTTGGTGCTGGGTGCTCAGTACTCAGGGTGCTGGGTGCTCAGTGCTCGGGGTTCTCGGTGCTCAGTGCTCAGGATGCTCGGTGCTCAGTATATTTGGTGCTGGGTGCTCAGTACTCAGGGTGCTGGGTGCTCAGTGCCTAGGGTGCTCGGTGCTCAGTACTCAGGGTGCTGGGTGCTCAGTGCTCTGGATGCTGGGTGCTCAGTACTCAGGGTGCTCAGTACTCAGGACTCAGGGTGCTGGGTGCTCAGTGCTCAGGGTGCTGGGTGCTCAGTCCTCGGGGTGCTGGGTGCTCAGTACTCGGGGTGCTCGGTGCTCAGTACTCAGGGTGCTGGGTGCTCAGTACTCAGGGTGCTGGGTGCTCAGTACTCAGGGTGCTGGGTGCTCAGTACTCAGGGTGGTGGGTGCTCAGTACTCAGGGTGCTGGGTGCTCAGTGCTCAGGGTGCTGTGTGCTCAGTACTCAGGGTGCTGGATGCTCAGTACTCAGGGTGCTGGGTGCTCAGTGCTCAGGGTGCTGGGTGCTCAGTGCTCGGGGTGCTCGGTGCTCAGTACTCAGGGTGCTGGGTGCTCAGTGCTCAGGGTGCTGGGTGCTCAGTTCTCAGGGTGCTGGGTGCTCAGTACTCGGGGTGCTCGGTGCTCAGTACTCAGGGTGCTGGGTGCTCAGTACTCAGGGTGCTCGGTGCTCAGTACTCAGGGTGCTGGGTGCTCAGTGCTCATTTGCTGGGTGCTAAGTTCTCAGGGTGCTGGGTGCTCAGTACTCAGGGTGCTGGGTGCTCAGTGCTCAGGGTGCTGGCTGCTCAGTACTCAGGGTGCAGGGTGCTCAGCACTCAGGGTGCTCAGTACTCAGGGTGCTGGGTGCTCAGTGCTAGGGGTGCTGGGTGCTCAGTACTCAGGGTGCTCAGTACTCAGGGTGCTGGGTGCTCAGTGCTCGGGGTGCTGGATGCTCAGTACTCAGGGTGCTCAGTACTCAGGATGCTGGGTGCTCAGTACTCAGGGTGCAGGGTGCTCAGCACTCAGGGTGCTCAGTACTCAGGGTGCTGGCTGCTCAGTACTCAGGGTGCAGGGTGCTCCACACTCAGGGTGCTCAGTACTCAGGGTGCTGGGTGCTCAGTGCTAGGGGTGCTGGGTGCTCAGTACTCAGGGTGCTCAGTACACAGGATGCTGGGTGCTCAGTACTCAGGTTGCTGGGTGCTCAGTCCTCAGGGTGCTCAGTGCTCAGGGTGCTGGATGCTCAGTGCTCAGGTTGATCGGTGCTCAGGACTCAGGATGCTGGGTGCTCAGTACTCAGGGTGCTGGGTGCTCAGTACTCAGGGTGCTGGGTGCTCAGTCCTCAGGGTGCTCAGTACTCAGGATGCTGGGTGCTCAGTACTCAGGGTGCTGGGTGCTCAGTACTCAGGGTGCTGGGTGCTCAGTGCTCGGGGTGTTTGGTGCTCAGTGCTCAGGGTGCTCAGTGCTCAGTGCTCGGGGTGCTGGGTGCTCAGTGCTCAGGGTGCTGGTTGCTCAGTACTCAGTGTGCTCAGTGCTCAGGGTGCTGGGTGCTCAGTACTCAGGGTGCTGGGTGCTCAGTACTCAGGGTGCTGGGTGCTCAGTACTCAGGGTGCTTGGTGCTCAGTACTCAGGGTGCTGGGTGCTCAGTGCTCAGGGTGCTCGGTTCTCAGTACTCATGGTGCTGGGTTCTCATTCTCGGGGTGCTGGGTGCTCAGTACTCAGGGTGCTCGGTGCTCAGTTCTCAGGGTGCTGGGTGCTCAGTGCTCAGGGTGCTCGGTGCTCAATACTCTGGGTGCTCAGGGCTCAGTACTCATGGTGCTGGGTGCTCATTCTCGGGGTGCTGGGTGCTCAGTACTCAGGGTGCTTGGTGCTCAGTACTCAGGGTGCTGGGTGCTCAGTGCTCAGGGTGCTCGGTGCTCAGTACTCTCTGTGCTCAGGGCTCAGTACTCATGGTGCTGGGTGCTCAGTACTCAGGGTGCTCGGTGCTCAGTTCTCAGGGTGCTCGCTGCTCAGTGTTTGGGGTGCTGGGTGCTCAATACTCAGGGTGCTGTGTGCTCAGTGCTCAGGGTGCTGGCTGCTCAGTGCTCAGGGTGCTGGGTGCTCAGTACTCAGTGCTCAGGATGCTGGGTGCTCAGTGCTCAGGGTGCTGGGTGCTCAGTGCTCAGGGTGCTCAGTGCTCAGTGCTCAGTACTCAGGGTGCTGGGTGCTCAGTACTCAGGTTGCTGGGTGCTCAGTGCTTGGGGTACCCGGTGCTCAGTGCTCGGGGTGCTCGGTGCTCAGGACTCAGGGTGCTGGGTGCTCAGTGCTCAGGGTGCTGGGTGCTCAGTGCTCAGGGTGCTGGGTGCTCAGTGCTCAGCGTGCTTGATGCTCAGTACTCAGGGTGCTGGGTGCTCAGTGCTCAGGGTGCTGGGTGCTCAGTGCTAGGGGTGCTTGGTGCTCAGTACTCAGGGTGCTGGGTGCTCAGTACTCATGGTGCTGGGTGCTCAGTATTCGGGGTGCTGGGTGCTCAGTGCTCAGCGTGCTGGGTGCTCAGTACTCAGGGTGCTCGGTGCTCAGTGCTTGGGGTGCTGGGTGCTCAGTACTCAGGGTGCTGGGTGCTCAGTGCTCAGGGTACTGGGTGCTCAGTGCTCAGGGTTCTGGGTGCTCAGTACTCAGTGCTCAGGATGCTGGGTGCTCAGTGCTCGGGCTGCTGGGTGCTCAGTGCTCAGGGTGCTGGGTGCTCAGTACTCAGTGTGCTGGGTTCTCAGTACTCAGGGTGCTGGGTGCACAGTGCTAGGGGTGCTGGGTGCTCAGTGCTCGTGGTCTGGGTGCTCAGTACTCAGGGTGCTGGGTGCTCAGTACTCAGGGTGCTGGGTGCTCAGTGCTCAGAGTGCTGGGTGCTCAGTGCTCTGGGTGCTGGGTGCTCAGTGCTCAGGGTGCTGGGTGCTCAGTGCTCAGGGTGCTGGGTGCTCAGTGATCGGGGTGATGGGTGGTGAGTGCTCAGGGTGCTGGGTGCTCAGTGCTCGGGGTGCTCGGTGCTCAGTGCTCAGGGTCATGGGTGCTCAGTACTCAGGGTGCTGGGTGCTTAGTACTCAGGGTGCTCAGTGCTCAGTACACAGGGTGCTGGGTGCTCAGTGCTCGGGGCGCTGGGTGCTCAGTGCTCAGTACTCAGGGTGCTGGGTGCTCAGTGCTCGGGGTGCTGGGTGCTCAGTACTCAGCGTGCTGGGTGCTCAGTACTCAGGGTGCTGGGTGCTCAGTGCTCAGGGTGCTGGGTGCTCAGTGCTCAGGGTGCTGGGTGCTCAGTGCTCGGGGAGCTCGGTGCTCAGTACTCAGGGTGCTGAGTGCTCAGTACTCAGTGCTCGGGGTCCTGGGTGCTCCGTGCTCGGGGTGCTGGGTGCTCAGTACTCAGGGTGCTGGGTGCTCATTCCCGGGGTGCTGGGTACTCAGTGCTCGGGGTGCTGGGTGCTCATTACTCAGGTTGCTGGGGGCTCAGTACTCAGGGTGCTGGGTGCTCAGTACTCAGGGTGCTCGGTTCTCAGTACTCACTGTGCTGGGTGCTCATTCTCGGGGTGCTGGGTGCTCAGTGCTCGGGGTGCTGGGTGCTCAGTACTCAGGGTGCTGGGGGCTCAGTACTCAGGGTGCTGGGTGCTCAGTACTCAGGGTGATCTGTTCTCAGTACTCAGGGTGCTGGCTGCTCAGTGATCGGGGTGCTGGGTTCTCAGTACTCGGGGTGCTCAGTACTCAGGGTGCTGGGTGCTCAGTACTCAGGGTGCTGTGTGCTCAGTGCTTGGGGTGCTCGGGGCTCAGTACTCGGGGTGCTGGGTGCTCAGTGCTCAGGGTGCTGGGTGCTCAGTGCTCAGGGTGCTGGGTGCTCAGTGCTCGGGGTGCTGGGTGC
Source organism: Microtus oregoni (assembly GCF_018167655.1). NCBI lineage: Eukaryota > Metazoa > Chordata > Mammalia > Rodentia > Cricetidae > Microtus > Microtus oregoni. The sequence continues at coordinate 229,876 of NW_024543334.1, forward strand.
TCAGTGCTCAGGGTGCTGGTTGCTCAGTACTCAGTGTGCTCAGTGCTCAGGGTGCTGGGTGCTCAGTACTCAGGGTGCTGGGTGCTCAGTGCTCGGGGTGCTGGGTCCTCAGTGCTCAGGGTGCTCAGTGCTCAGTGCTCGGGGTGCTGGGTGCTCAGTGCTCGGGGTGCTGGGTGCTCAGTGCTCAGGGTGCTGGTTGCTCAGTACTCAGTGTGCTCAGTGCTCAGGGTGCTGGGTGCTCAGTACTCAGGGTGCTGGGTGCTCAGTACTCAGGGTGCTGGGTGCTCAGTACTCAGGGTGCTTGGTGCTCAGTACTCAGGGTGCTGGGTGCTCAGTGCTCAGGGTGCTCGGTTCTCAGTACTCATGGTGCTGGGTGCTCAGTGCTAGGGGTGCTGGGTGCTCAGTACTCAGGGTGCTCAGTACTCAGGATGCTGGGTGCTCAGTACTCAGGTTGCTGGGTGCTCAGTCCTCAGGGTGCTCAGTGCTCAGGGTGCTGGATGCTCAGTGCTCAGGTTGATCGGTGCTCAGTACTCAGGATGCTGGGTGCTCAGTACTCAGGGTGCTGGGTGCTCAGTACTCAGGGTGCTTGGTGCTCAGTCCTCAGGGTGCTCAGTACTCAGGATGCTGGGTGCTCAGTACTCAGGGTGCTGGGTGCTCAGTACTCAGGGTGCTGGGTGCTCAGTGCTCGGGGTGTTTGGTGCTCAGTGCTCAGGGTGCTCAGTGCTCAGTGCTCGGGGTGCTGGGTGCTCAGTGCTCAGGGTGCTCGGTTCTCAGTACTCAGGGTGCTGGGTGCTCAGTGCTAGGGGTGCTGGGTGCTCAGTACTCAGGGTGCTCAGTACTCAGGATGCTGGGTGCTCAGTACTCAGGTTGCTGGGTGCTCAGTCCTCAGGGTGCTCAGTGCTCAGGGTGCTGGATGCTCAGTGCTCAGGTTGATCGGTGCTCAGTACTCAGGATGCTGGGTGCTCAGTACTCAGGGTGCTGGGTGCTCAGTACTCAGGGTGCTGGGTGCTCAGTCCTCAGGGTGCTCAGTACTCAGGATGCTGGGTGCTCAGTACTCAGGGTGCTGGGTGCTCAGTACTCAGGGTGCTGGGTGCTCAGTGCTCGGGGTGTTTGGTGCTCAGTGCTCAGGGTGCTCAGTGCTCAGTGCTCGGGGTGCTGGGTGCTCAGTGCTCAGGGTGCTGGTTGCTCAGTACTCAGTGTGCTCAGTGCTCAGGGTGCTGGGTGCTCAGTACTCAGGGTGCTGGGTGCTCAGTACTCAGGGTGCTGGGTGCTCAGTACTCAGGGTGCTTGGTGCTCAGTACTCAGGGTGCTGGGTGCTCAGTGCTCAGGGTGCTCGGTTCTCAGTACTCATGGTGCTGGGTGCTCATTCTCGGGGTGCTGGGTGCTCAGTACTCAGGGTGCTCGGTGCTCAGTTCTCAGGGTGCTGGGTGCTCAGTGCTCAGGGTGCTCGGTGCTCAATACTCTGGGTGCTCAGGGCTCAGTACTCATGGTACTGGGTGCTCATTCTCGGGGTGCTGGGTGCTCAGTACTCAGGGTGCTTGGTGCTCAGTACTCAGGGTGCTGGGTGCTCAGTGCTCAGGGTGCTCGGTGCTCAGTACTCTCTGTGCTCGGGGCTCAGTACTCATGGTGCTGGGTGCTCAGTACTCAGGGTGCTCGGTGCTCAGTTCTCAGGGTGCTCGCTGCTCAGTGTTTGGGGTGCTGGGTGCTCAATACTCAGGGTGCTGTGTGCTCAGTGCTCAGGGTGCTGGCTGCTCAGTGCTCAGGGTGCTGGGTGCTCAGTACTCAGTGCTCAGAATGCTGGGTGCTCAGTGCTCAGGGTGCTGGGTGCTCAGTGCTCAGGGTGCTCAGTGCTCAGTGCTCAGTACTCAGGGTGCTGGGTGCTCAGTACTCAGGTTGCTGGGTGCTCAGTGCTTGGGGTACCCGGTGCTCAGTGCTCGGGGTGCTCGGTGCTCAGGACTCAGGGTGCTGGGTGCTCAGTGCTCAGGGTGCTGGGTGCTCAGTGCTCAGGGTGCTGGGTGCTCAGTGCTCAGCGTGCTTGATGCTCAGTACTCAGGGTGCTGGGTGCTCAGTGCTCAGGGTGCTGGGTGCTCAGTGCTAGGGGTGCTTGGTGCTCAGTACTCAGGGTGCTGGGTGCTCAGTACTCATGGTGCTGGGTGCTCAGTATTCGGGGTGCTGGGTGCTCAGTGCTCAGCGTGCTGGGTGCTCAGTACTCAGGGTGCTCGGTGCTCAGTGCTTGGGGTGCTGGGTGCTCAGTACTCAGGGTGCTGGGTGCTCAGTGCTCAGGGTGCTGGGTGCTCAGTGCTCAGGGTTCTGGGTGCTCAGTACTCAGTGCTCAGGATGCTGGGTGCTCAGTGCTCGGGCTGCTGGGTGCTCAGTGCTCAGGGTGCTGGGTGCTCAGTACTCAGTGTGCTGGGTTCTCAGTACTCAGGGTGCTGGGTGCACAGTGCTAGGGGTGCTGGGTGCTCAGTGCTCGTGGTCTGGGTGCTCAGTACTCAGGGTGCTGGGTGCTCAGTACTCAGGGTGCTGGGTGCTCAGTGCTCAGAGTGCTGGGTGCTCAGTGCTCTGGGTGCTGGGTGCTCAGTGCTCAGGGTGCTGGGTGCTCAGTGCTCAGGGTGCTGGGTGCTCAGTGATCGGGGTGATGGGTGGTGAGTGCTCAGGGTGCTGGGTGCTCAGTGCTCGGGGTGCTCGGTGCTCAGTGCTCAGGGTCATGGGTGCTCAGTACTCAGGGTGCTGGGTGCTTAGTACTCAGGGTGCTCAGTGCAAAGTACACAGGGTGCTGGGTGCTCAGTGCTCGGGGCGCTGGGTGCTCAGTGCTCAGTACTCAGGGTGCTGGGTGCTCAGTGCTCGGGGTGCTGGGTGCTCAGTACTCAGCGTGCTGGGTGCTCAGTACTCAGGGTGCTGGGTGCTCAGTGCTCAGGGTGCTGGGTGCTCAGTGCTCAGGGTGCTGGGTGCTCAGTGCTCGGGGAGCTCGGTGCTCAGTACTCAGGGTGCTGAGTGCTCAGTACTCAGTGCTCGGGGTCCTGGGTGCTCCGTGCTCGGGGTGCTGGGTGCTCAGTACTCAGGGTGCTGGGTGCTCATTCCCGGGGTGCTGGGTACTCAGTGCTCGGGGTGCTGGGTGCTCAGTACTCAGGTTGCTGGGGGCTCAGTACTCAGGGTGCTGGGTGCTCAGTACTCAGGGTGCTCGGTTCTCAGTACTCAGGGTGCTGAGTGCTCATTCTCGGGGTGCTGGGTGCTCAGTGCTCGGGGTGCTGGGTGCTCAGTACTCAGGGTGCTGGGGGCTCAGTACTCAGGGTGCTGGGTGCTCAGTACTCAGGGTGATCTGTTCTCAGTACTCAGGGTGCTGGGTGCTCAGTGATCGGGGTGCTGGGTTCTCAGTACTCGGGGTGCTCAGTACTCAGGGTGCTGGGTGCTCAGTACTCAGGGTGCTGTGTGCTCAGTGCTCGGGGTGCTCGGGGCTCAGTACTCGGGGTGCTGGGTGCTCAGTGCTCAGTGTGCTGGGTGCTCAGTGCTCAGGGTGCTGGGTGCTCAGTGCTCGGGGTGCTGGGTGCTCAGTGCTCAGGGTGCTGGTTGCTCAGTACTCAGTGTGCTCAGTGCTCAGGGTGCTGGGTGCTCAGTACTCAGGGTGCTGGGTGCTCAGTGCTCGGGGTGCTGGGTCCTCAGTGCTCAGGGTGCTCAGTGCTCAGTGCTCGGGGTGCTGGGTGCTCAGTGCTCGGGGTGCTGGGTGCTCAGTGCTCAGGGTGCTGGTTGCTCAGTACTCAGTGTGCTCAGTGCTCAGGGTGCTGGGTGCTCAGAACTCAGGGTGCTGGGTGCTCAGTACTCAGGGTGCTGGGTGCTCAGTACTCAGGGTGCTTGGTGCTCAGTACTCAGGGTGCTGGGTGCTCAGTGCTCAGGGTGCTCGGTGCTCAGTACTCATGGTGCTGGGTGCTCATTCTCGGGGTGCTGGGTGCTCAGTACTCAGGGTGCTCGGTGCTCAGTTCTCAGGGTGCTGGGTGCTCAGTGCTCAGGGTGCTCGGTGCTCAGTACTCTGGGTGCTCAGGGCTCAGTACTTATGGTGCTGGGTGCTCATTCTCGGGGTGCTGGGTGCTCAGTACTCAGGGTGCTTGGTGCTCAGTACTCAGGGTGCTGGGTGCTCAGTGCTCAGGGTGCTCGGTGCTCAGTACTCTGGGTGCTCGGGGCTCAGTACTCATGGTGCTGGGTGCTCAGTACTCAGGGTGCTCGGTGCTCAGTTCTCAGGGTGCTCGCTGCTCAGTGTTTGGGGTGCTGGGTGCTTAATACTCAGGGTGCTGGGTGCTCAGTGCTCAGGGTGCTGGCTGCTCAGTGCTCAGGGTGCTGGGTGCTCAGTACTCAGTGCTCAGGATGCTGGGTGCTCAGTGCTCAGGGTGCTGGGTGCTCAGTGCTCAAGGTGCTCAGTGCTCAGTGCTCAGTACTCAGGGTGCTGGGTGCTCAGTACTCAGGTTGCTGGGTGCTCAGTGCTCGGGGTACCCGGTGCTCAGTGCTCGGGCTGCTCGGTGCTCAGGATTCAGGGTGCTGGGTGCTCAGTGCTCAGCCTCATGGGTGCTCAGTGCTCAGGGTGCTGGGTGCTCAGTGCTCAGCGTGCTTGATGCTCAGTACTCAGGGTGCTGGGTGCTCAGTGCTCAGGGTGCTGGGTGCTCAGTGCTAGGGGTGCTGGGTGCTCAGTACTCAGGGTGCTGGGTGCTCAGTACTCAGGGTGCTGGGTGCTCAGTATTCGGGGTGCTGGGTGCTCAGTGCTCAGCGTGCTGGGTGCTCAGTACTCAGGGTGCTCGGTGCTCAGTGCTTGGGGTGCTGGGTGCTCAGTACTCAGGGTGCTGGGTGCTCAGTGCTCAGGGTGCTTGGTGCTCAGTGCTCAGGGTGCTGGGTGCTCAGTACTCAGGGTGCTGGGTTCTCAGTACTCAGGGTGCTGGGTTCACAGTGCTAGGGGTGCTGGGTGCTCAGTGCTCGTGGTCTGGGTGCTCAGTACTCAGGGTGCTGGGTGCTCAGTACTCAGGGTGCTGGGGGCTCAGTATTCAGGGTGCTGGGTGCTCAGTACTCAGGGTGATCTGTTCTCAGTACTCAGGGTGCTGGGTGCTCAGTGATCGGGGTGCTGGGTTCTCAGTACTCGGGGTGCTCAGTACTCAGGGTGCTGGGTGCTCAGTACTCAGGGTGCTGGGTGCTCAGTGCTCGGGGTGCTCGGTGCTCAGTACTCGGGGTGCTGGGTGCTCAGTACTCGGGGTGCTGGGTGCTCAGTGCTCAGGGTGCTGGGTGCTCAGTGCTCAGGGTGCTGGGTGCTCAGTGCTCGGGGTGCTGGGTGCTCAGTGCTCGGGGTGCTGGGTGCTCAGTGCTCGGGGTGCTGGGTGCTCAGTGCTCGGGGTGCTGGGTGCTCAGTGCTCGGGGTGCTGGGTGCTCAGTGCTCGGGGTGCTGGGTGCTCAGTACTCAGGGTGCTGGGTGCTCAGTACTCAGGGTGCTGGGTGCTCAGTGCTCAGGGTCCTGGGTGCTCAGTACTCAGGGTGCTATGTGCTCAGTACTCAGGGTGCTCGGTGCTCAGTACTCAGGGTGCTGGGTGCTCAGTGCTCAGGGTGCTGGGTACTCAGTACTCAGGGTGCTGGGTGCTCAGTACTCAGGGTGCTGGGTGCTCAGTGCTCAGGGTGCTGGGTGCTCAGTGCTCAGGGTGCTGGGTGCTCAGTACTCAGGGTGCTGGGTGCTCAGTGCTCAGGGTGATCGGTGCTCAGTACTCAGGGTGCTCAGTACTCAGGGTGCTGGGTGCTCAGTGCTCAGGGTGCTGGGTGCTCAGTGCTCGGGGTGCTGGGTGCTCAGTGCTCAGGGTGATCGGTGCTCAGTACCCAGGGTGCTGGGTGCTCAGTGCTCAGGGTGCTGGGTGCTCAGTCCTCAGGGTGCTCAGTGCTCAGTGTGCTGGGTGCTCAGTGCTCGGGTTGCTCGGTGCTCAGAACTCAGGGTGCTGAGTGCTCAGTACTCAGGGTGCTGGGTGCTCAGTACTCATGGTGCTGGGTGCTCAGTGCTCAGTGCTCAGGGTGCTGGGTGCTCAGTGCTCAGTGCTCAGGGTGCTGGGTGCTCAGTACTCAGGGTGCTGGGTGCTCAGTACTCAGGGTGCAGGGTGCTCAGTTCTCAGGGTGCTGGGTGCTCAGTACTCTGGGTGTTGGGTGCTCAGTACTCAGGGTGCTGGGTGCTCAGTGCTCGGGGTGCTGGGTGCTCAGTGCTCAGGGTGTGGGTGCTCAGTGCTCAGGGTGCTGGGTGCTCAGTACTCAGGGTGCTGGGTGCTCAGTGCTCGGGGTGCTCGGTGCTCAATACTCAATGTGCTGGGTGCTCAGTGCTCAGGGTGCTGGGTGCTCAGTACTCAGGGTGCTCAGTGCTCAGTACTCGGGGTGCTGGGTGCTCAGTGCTCAGTGTGCTCAGTGCTCAGTGCTCAGGGTGCTGGATGCTCAGTACTCACGGTGCTCAGTGCTCAGTACTCGGGGTGCTGGGTGCTCAGTACTCAGGGTGCTCAGTGCTCAGTACTCGGGGTGCTGGGTGCTCAGTGCTCAGTGTGCTCAGTGCTCAGTGCTCGGGGTGCTGGGTGCTCAGTGCTCGGGGCGCTGGGTGCTCAGTGCTCGGGGTGCTGGGTGCTCAGTACTCAGGGTGCTGTGTGCTCAGTGCTCAGTACTCAGCGTGCTGAGTGCTCAGTGCTTAGAGTGTTGGGTGCTCAGTACTCAGGGTGCTGGGTGCTCAGTGCTCAGTGTGCTCAGTGCTCAGGGTGCTCAGTGTTCACGGTGCTGGGTGCTCAGGGTGCTGGGTGCTCAGTGCTCGGGGTGCTGGGTGCTCAGTGCTCAGTGCTCAGGGTGCTGGGTGCTCAGTGCTCAGTGCTCAGGGTGCTGGGTGTTCAGTACTCAGGGTGCTCGGTGCTCAGTGCTCTGGGTGCTGGGTGCTCAGTACTCAGGGTGCTGGGTGCTCAGTCCTCAGGGTGCTCAGTACTCAGGGTGCTCGGTGCTCAGTGCTCAGTACTCAGGGTGCTCAGTGCTCAGTACTCAGTGTGCTTTGTGCTCAGTGCTCAGGGTGTTCAGTGCTCAGTACTCAGCATGCTTTGTGCTCAGTGCTCAGGGTGCTGGGTGCTCAGTGCTCAGGGTGCTGGGCGCTGAGTACTCGGGGTGCTGGGTGCTCAGTGCTCGGGGTGCTGGGTGCTCAGTGCTCGGGGTGCTGGGTGCTCAGTGCTCGGGGTGCTGGGTGCTCAGTGCTCGGGGTGCTGGGTGCTCAGTGCTCGGGGTGCTGGGTGCTCAGTGCTCGGGGTGCTGGGTGCTCAGTGCTCGGGGTGCTCGGTGCTCAGTGCTCGTGGTGCTGGGTGCTCAGTACTCGGGGTGCTCGGTTCTCAGTACTCAGGGTGCTTTGTGTTCAGTGCTCAGGGTGCTGGGTGCTCAGTGCTCGGGGTGCTGGGTGCTCGGTGCTCAGGTTGCTGGGTGCTCAGTACTCGGGGTGCTGGGTGCTCAGTGCTCGGGGTGCTGGGTGCTCAGTGCTCGGGGTGCTCGGTGCTCAGTGCTCGTGGTGCTGGGTGCTCAGTACTCGGGGTGCTCGGTTCTCAGTACTCAGGGTGCTTTGTGTTCAGTGCTCAGGGTGCTGGGTGCTCAGTGCTCGGGGTGCTGGGTGCTCGGTGCTCAGGTTGCTGGGTGCTCAGTACTCGGGGTGCTGGGTGCTCAGTGCTCAGGGTGCTGGGTGCTCACTGCTCGGGGTGCTGGGTCCTCAGTGCTACGGGTGCTGGGTGCTCAGTGCTCGGGGTGCTGGGTGCTCAGTGCTCGGGGCGCTGTGTGCTCAGTGCTCGGGGTGCTCGGTGCTCAGTACTCAGGGTGCTGGGTGCTCAGTGCTCAGGGTGCTTGGTGCTCAGTACTCAGGGTGCTGGGTGCTCAGTGCTCGGTGTGCTCGGTGCTCAGTAGTTTGGGTGCTCAGTACTCAGGGTGCTGGGTGGTCAGTGCTCAGGGTGATCGGTGCTCAGTACTCAGGGTGCTCAGTACTCAGGGTGCTGGGTGCTCAGGGCTCGGGGTGCTGGGAGCTCAGTACTCAGGGTGCTTGGTGCTCAGTGCTCGGGGTGCTGGGTGCTGAGTGCTCAGGGTGCTGGGTGCTCAGTACTCGGGGTGCTCGGTGCTCAGTGCTCAGGGTGCTCGGTTCTCAGTACTCAGGGTGCTGGGTGCTCAGTGCTCGGGGTGCTATGTGCTCAGTACTCAGGGTGCTCAGTACTCAGGATGCTGGGTGCTCAGTACTCAGGTTGCTGGGTGCTCAGTCCTCAGGGTGCTCAGTGCTCAGGGTGCTGGATGCTCAGTGCTCAGGTTGATCGGTGCTCAGTACTCAGGATGCTGGGTGCTCAGTACTCAGGGTGCTGGGTGCTCAGTACTCAGGGTGCTGGGTGCTCAGTCCTCAGGGTGCTCAGTACTCAGGATGCTGGGTGCTCAGTACTCAGGGTGCTGGGTGCTCAGTACTCAGGGTGCTGGGTGCTCAGTGCTCGGGGTGTTTGGTGCTCAGTGCTCAGGGTGCTCAGTGCTCAGTGCTCGGGGTGCTGGGTGCTCAGTGCTCAGGGTGCTGGTTGCTCAGTACTCAGTGTGCTCAGTGCTCAGGGTGCTGGGTGCTCAGTACTCAGGGTGCTGGGTGCTCAGTACTCAGGGTGCTGGGTGCTCAGTACTCAGGGTGCTTGGTGCTCAGTACTCAGGGTGCTGGGTGCTCAGTGCTCAGGGTGCTCGGTTCTCAGTACTCATGGTGCTGGGTGCTCATTCTCGGGGTGCTGGGTGCTCAGTACTCAGGGTGCTCGGTGCTCAGTTCTCAGGGTGCTGGGTGCTCAGTGCTCAGGGTGCTCGGTGCTCAATACTCTGGGTGCTCAGGGCTCAGTACTCATGGTACTGGGTGCTCATTCTCGGGGTGCTGGGTGCTCAGTACTCAGGGTGCTTGGTGCTCAGTACTCAGGGTGCTGGGTGCTCAGTGCTCAGGGTGCTCGGTGCTCAGTACTCTCTGTGCTCGGGGCTCAGTACTCATGGTGCTGGGTGCTCAGTACTCAGGGTGCTCGGTGCTCAGTTCTCAGGGTGCTCGCTGCTCAGTGTTTGGGGTGCTGGGTGCTCAATACTCAGGGTGCTGTGTGCTCAGTGCTCAGGGTGCTGGCTGCTCAGTGCTCAGGGTGCTGGGTGCTCAGTACTCAGTGCTCAGAATGCTGGGTGCTCAGTGCTCAGGGTGCTGGGTGCTCAGTGCTCAGGGTGCTCAGTGCTCAGTGCTCAGTACTCAGGGTGCTGGGTGCTCAGTACTCAGGTTGCTGGGTGCTCAGTGCTTGGGGTACCCGGTGCTCAGTGCTCGGGGTGCTCGGTGCTCAGGACTCAGGGTGCTGGGTGCTCAGTGCTCAGGGTGCTGGGTGCTCAGTGCTCAGGGTGCTGGGTGCTCAGTGCTCAGCGTGCTTGATGCTCAGTACTCAGGGTGCTGGGTGCTCAGTGCTCAGGGTGCTGGGTGCTCAGTGCTAGGGGTGCTTGGTGCTCAGTACTCAGGGTGCTGGGTGCTCAGTACTCATGGTGCTGGGTGCTCAGTATTCGGGGTGCTGGGTGCTCAGTGCTCAGCGTGCTGGGTGCTCAGTACTCAGGGTGCTCGGTGCTCAGTGCTTGGGGTGCTGGGTGCTCAGTACTCAGGGTGCTGGGTGCTCAGTGCTCAGGGTGCTGGGTGCTCAGTGCTCAGGGTTCTGGGTGCTCAGTACTCAGTGCTCAGGATGCTGGGTGCTCAGTGCTCGGGCTGCTGGGTGCTCAGTGCTCAGGGTGCTGGGTGCTCAGTACTCAGTGTGCTGGGTTCTCAGTACTCAGGGTGCTGGGTGCACAGTGCTAGGGGTGCTGGGTGCTCAGTGCTCGTGGTCTGGGTGCTCAGTACTCAGGGTGCTGGGTGCTCAGTACTCAGGGTGCTGGGTGCTCAGTGCTCAGAGTGCTGGGTGCTCAGTGCTCTGGGTGCTGGGTGCTCAGTGCTCAGGGTGCTGGGTGCTCAGTGCTCAGGGTGCTGGGTGCTCAGTGATCGGGGTGATGGGTGGTGAGTGCTCAGGGTGCTGGGTGCTCCGTGCTCGGGGTGCTCGGTGCTCAGTGCTCAGGGTCATGGGTGCTCAGTACTCAGGGTGCTGGGTGCTTAGTACTCAGGGTGCTCAGTGCAAAGTACACAGGGTGCTGGGTGCTCAGTGCTCGGGGCGCTGGGTGCTCAGTGCTCAGTACTCAGGGTGCTGGGTGCTCAGTGCTCGGGGTGCTGGGTGCTCAGTACTCAGCGTGCTGGGTGCTCAGTACTCAGGGTGCTGGGTGCTCAGTGCTCAGGGTGCTGGGTGCTCAGTGCTCAGGGTGCTGGGTGCTCAGTGCTCGGGGAGCTCGGTGCTCAGTACTCAGGGTGCTGAGTGCTCAGTACTCAGTGCTCGGGGTCCTGGGTGCTCCGTGCTCGGGGTGCTGGGTGCTCAGTACTCAGGGTGCTGGGTGCTCATTCCCGGGGTGCTGGGTACTCAGTGCTCGGGGTGCTGGGTGCTCAGTACTCAGGTTGCTGGGGGCTCAGTACTCAGGGTGCTGGGTGCTCAGTACTCAGGGTGCTCGGTTCTCAGTACTCAGGGTGCTGAGTGCTCATTCTCGGGGTGCTGGGTGCTCAGTGCTCGGGGTGCTGGGTGCTCAGTACTCAGGGTGCTGGGGGCTCAGTACTCAGGGTGCTGGGTGCTCAGTACTCAGGGTGATCTGTTCTCAGTACTCAGGGTGCTGGGTGCTCAGTGATCGGGGTGCTGGGTTCTCAGTACTCGGGGTGCTCAGTACTCAGGGTGCTGGGTGCTCAGTACTCAGGGTGCTGTGTGCTCAGTGCTCGGGGTGCTCGGGGCTCAGTACTCGGGGTGCTGGGTGCTCAGTGCTCAGTGTGCTGGGTGCTCAGTGCTCAGGGTGCTGGGTGCTCAGTGCTCGGGGTGCTGGGTGCTCAGTGCTCAGGGTGCTGGTTGCTCAGTACTCAGTGTGCTCAGTGCTCAGGGTGCTGGGTGCTCAGTACTCAGGGTGCTGGGTGCTCAGTGCTCGGGGTGCTGGGTCCTCAGTGCTCAGGGTGCTCAGTGCTCAGTGCTCGGGGTGCTGGGTGCTCAGTGCTCGGGGTGCTGGGTGCTCAGTGCTCAGGGTGCTGGTTGCTCAGTACTCAGTGTGCTCAGTGCTCAGGGTGCTGGGTGCTCAGAACTCAGGGTGCTGGGTGCTCAGTACTCAGGGTGCTGTGTGCTCAGTACTCAGGGTGCTTGGTGCTCAGTACTCAGGGTGCTGGGTGCTCAGTGCTCAGGGTGCTCGGTGCTCAGTACTCATGGTGCTGGGTGCTCATTCTCGGGGTGCTGGGTGCTCAGTACTCAGGGTGCTCGGTGCTCAGTTCTCAGGGTGCTGGGTGCTCAGTGCTCAGGGTGCTCGGTGCTCAGTACTCTGGGTGCTCAGGGCTCAGTACTTATGGTGCTGGGTGCTCATTCTCGGGGTGCTGGGTGCTCAGTACTCAGGGTGCTTGGTGCTCAGTACTCAGGGTGCTGGGTGCTCAGTGCTCAGGGTGCTCGGTGCTCAGTACTCTGGGTGCTCGGGGCTCAGTACTCATGGTGCTGGGTGCTCAGTACTCAGGGTGCTCGGTGCTCAGTTCTCAGGGTGCTCGCTGCTCAGTGTTTGGGGTGCTGGGTGCTTAATACTCAGGGTGCTGGGTGCTCAGTGCTCAGGGTGCTGGCTGCTCAGTGCTCAGGGTGCTGGGTGCTCAGTACTCAGTGCTCAGGATGCTGGGTGCTCAGTGCTCAGGGTGCTGGGTGCTCAGTGCTCAAGGTGCTCAGTGCTCAGTGCTCAGTACTCAGGGTGCTGGGTGCTCAGTACTCAGGTTGCTGGGTGCTCAGTGCTCGGGGTACCCGGTGCTCAGTGCTCGGGCTGCTCGGTGCTCAGGATTCAGGGTGCTCGGTGCTCAGTGCTCAGCCTCATGGGTGCTCAGTGCTCAGGGTGCTGGGTGCTCAGTGCTCAGCGTGCTTGATGCTCAGTACTCAGGGTGCTGGGTGCTCAGTGCTCAGGGTGCTGGGTGCTCAGTGCTAGGGGTGCTGGGTGCTCAGTACTCAGGGTGCTGGGTGCTCAGTACTCAGGGTGCTGGGTGCTCAGTATTCGGGGTGCTGGGTGCTCAGTGCTCAGCGTGCTGGGTGCTCAGTACTCAGGGTGCTCGGTGCTCAGTGCTTGGGGTGCTGGGTGCTCAGTACTCAGGGTGCTGGGTGCTCAGTGCTCAGGGTGCTTGGTGCTCAGTGCTCAGGGTGCTGGGTGCTCAGTACTCAGGGTGCTGGGTTCTCAGTACTCAGGGTGCTGGGTTCACAGTGCTAGGGGTGCTGGGTGCTCAGTGCTCGTGGTCTGGGTGCTCAGTACTCAGGGTGCTGGGTGCTCAGTACTCAGGGTGCTGGGGGCTCAGTATTCAGGGTGCTGGGTGCTCAGTACTCAGGGTGATCTGTTCTCAGTACTCAGGGTGCTGGGTGCTCAGTGATCGGGGTGCTGGGTTCTCAGTACTCGGGGTGCTCAGTACTCAGGGTGCTGGGTGCTCAGTACTCAGGGTGCTGGGTGCTCAGTGCTCGGGGTGCTCGGTGCTCAGTACTCGGGGTGCTGGGTGCTCAGTACTCGGGGTGCTGGGTGCTCAGTGCTCAGGGTGCTGGGTGCTCAGTGCTCAGGGTGCTGGGTGCTCAGTGCTCGGGGTGCTGGGTGCTCAGTGCTCGGGGTGCTGGGTGCTCAGTGCTCGGGGTGCTGGGTGCTCAGTGCTCGGGGTGCTGGGTGCTCAGTGCTCGGGGTGCTGGGTGCTCAGTGCTCGGGGTGCTGGGTGCTCAGTACTCAGGGTGCTGGGTGCTCAGTACTCAGGGTGCTGGGTGCTCAGTGCTCAGGGTCCTGGGTGCTCAGTACTCAGGGTGCTATGTGCTCAGTACTCAGGGTGCTCGGTGCTCAGTACTCAGGGTGCTGGGTGCTCAGTGCTCAGGGTGCTGGGTACTCAGTACTCAGGGTGCTGGGTGCTCAGTACTCAGGGTGCTGGGTGCTCAGTGCTCAGGGTGCTGGGTGCTCAGTGCTCAGGGTGCTGGGTGCTCAGTACTCAGGGTGCTGGGTGCTCAGTGCTCAGGGTGATCGGTGCTCATTACTCAGTGTGCTCAGTACTCAGGGTGCTGGGTGCTCAGTGCTCAGGGTGCTGGGTGCTCAGTGCTCGGGGTGCTGGGTGCTCAGTGCTCAGGGTGATCGGTGCTCAGTACCCAGGGTGCTGGGTGCTCAGTGCTCAGGGTGCTGGGTGCTCAGTCCTCAGGGTGCTCAGTGCTCAGTGTGCTGGGTGCTCAGTGCTCGGGTTGCTCGGTGCTCAGAACTCAGGGTGCTGAGTGCTCAGTACTCAGGGTGCTGGGTGCTCAGTACTCATGGTGCTGGGTGCTCAGTGCTCAGTGCTCAGGGTGCTGGGTGCTCAGTGCTCAGTGCTCAGGGTGCTGGGTGCTCAGTACTCAGGGTGCTGGGTGCTCAGTACTCAGGGTGCAGGGTGCTCAGTTCTCAGGGTGCTGGGTGCTCAGTACTCTGGGTGTTGGGTGCTCAGTACTCAGGGTGCTGGGTGCTCAGTGCTCGGGGTGCTGGGTGCTCAGTGCTCAGGGTGTGGGTGCTCAGTGCTCAGGGTGCTGGGTGCTCAGTACTCAGGGTGCTGGGTGCTCAGTGCTCGGGGTGCTCGGTGCTCAATACTCAATGTGCTGGGTGCTCAGTGCTCAGGGTGCTGGGTGCTCAGTACTCAGGGTGCTCAGTGCTCAGTACTCGGGGTGCTGGGTGCTCAGTGCTCAGTGTGCTCAGTGCTCAGTGCTCAGGGTGCTGGATGCTCAGTACTCACGGTGCTCAGTGCTCAGTACTCGGGGTGCTGGGTGCTCAGTACTCAGGGTGCTCAGTGCTCAGTACTCGGGGTGCTGGGTGCTCAGTGCTCAGTGTGCTCAGTGCTCAGTGCTCGGGGTGCTGGGTGCTCAGTGCTCGGGGCGCTGGGTGCTCAGTGCTCGGGGTGCTGGGTGCTCAGTACTCAGGGTGCTGTGTGCTCAGTGCTCAGTACTCAGCGTGCTGAGTGCTCAGTGCTTAGAGTGTTGGGTGCTCAGTACTCAGGGTGCTGGGTGCTCAGTGCTCAGTGTGCTCAGTGCTCAGGGTGCTCAGTGTTCACGGTGCTGGGTGCTCAGGGTGCTGGGTGCTCAGTGCTCGGGGTGCTGGGTGCTCAGTGCTCAGTGCTCAGGGTGCTGGGTGCTCAGTGCTCAGTGCTCAGGGTGCTGGGTGTTCAGTACTCAGGGTGCTCGGTGCTCAGTGCTCTGGGTGCTGGGTGCTCAGTACTCAGGGTGCTGGGTGCTCAGTCCTCAGGGTGCTCAGTACTCAGGGTGCTCGGTGCTCAGTGCTCAGTACTCAGGGTGCTCAGTGCTCAGTAATCAGTGTGCTTTGTGCTCAGTGCTCAGGGTGTTCAGTGCTCAGTACTCAGCATGCTTTGTGCTCAGTGCTCAGGGTGCTGGGTGCTCAGTGCTCAGGGTGCTGGGCGCTGAGTACTCGGGGTGCTGGGTGCTCAGTGCTCGGGGTGCTGGGTGCTCAGTGCTCGGGGTGCTGGGTGCTCAGTGCTCGGGGTGCTGGGTGCTCAGTGCTCGGGGTGCTGGGTGCTCAGTGCTCGGGGTGCTGGGTGCTCAGTGCTCGGGGTGCTGGGTGCTCAGTGCTCGGGGTGCTCGGTGCTCAGTGCTCGTGGTGCTGGGTGCTCAGTACTCGGGGTGCTCGGTTCTCAGTACTCAGGGTGCTTTGTGTTCAGTGCTCAGGGTGCTGGGTGCTCAGTGCTCGGGGTGCTGGGTGCTCGGTGCTCAGGTTGCTGGGTGCTCAGTACTCGGGGTGCTGGGTGCTCAGTGCTCGGGGTGCTGGGTGCTCAGTGCTCGGGGTGCTCGGTGCTCAGTGCTCGTGGTGCTGGGTGCTCAGTACTCGGGGTGCTCGGTTCTCAGTACTCAGGGTGCTTTGTGTTCAGTGCTCAGGGTGCTGGGTGCTCAGTGCTCGGGGTGCTGGGTGCTCGGTGCTCAGGTTGCTGGGTGCTCAGTACTCGGGGTGCTGGGTGCTCAGTGCTCAGGGTGCTGGGTGCTCACTGCTCGGGGTGCTGGGTCCTCAGTGCTACGGGTGCTGGGTGCTCAGTGCTCGGGGTGCTGGGTGCTCAGTGCTCGGGGCGCTGTGTGCTCAGTGCTCGGGGTGCTCGGTGCTCAGTACTCAGGGTGCTGGGTGCTCAGTGCTCAGGGTGCTTGGTGCTCAGTACTCAGGGTGCTGGGTGCTCAGTGCTCGGTGTGCTCGGTGCTCAGTAGTTTGGGTGCTCAGTACTCAGGGTGCTGGGTGGTCAGTGCTCAGGGTGATCGGTGCTCAGTACTCAGGGTGCTCAGTACTCAGGGTGCTGGGTGCTCAGGGCTCGGGGTGCTGGGAGCTCAGTACTCAGGGTGCTTGGTGCTCAGTGCTCGGGGTGCTGGGTGCTGAGTGCTCAGGGTGCTGGGTGCTCAGTACTCGGGGTGCTCGGTGCTCAGTACTCAGGGTGCTGGGTGCTCAGTACTCAGGGTGCTGGGTGCTCAGTACTCAGGGTGCTCGCTGCTCAGTACTCAGGGTGCTGGGTGCTCAGTGCTCAGGGTGCTGGGTGCTCAGTACTCAGGGTGCTCGGTGCTCAGTGCTCAGGGTGATCGGTGCTCAGTCCTCAGTGTGCTCAGTACTCAGGGTGCTGGGTGCTCAGTGCTCTGGTTGCTCAGTACTCAGGGTGCTGGGTGCTCAGTACTCAGGGTGCTGGGTGCTCAGTGATCGGGGTGCTGGGTGCTCAGTACTCAGGGAGCTGGGTGCTCAGTGCTCAGGGTGCTGGGTGCTCAGTTCTCATTGTGCTGGGTGCTCAGTACTCAGGGTGCTCAGTGCTCGTGGAGCTCGGTGCTCAGTACTCAGGGTGCTGGGTGCTCAGTACTCAGTGCTCGGGGTCCTGGGTTCTCAGCCCTCTGGGTGCTTAGTGCACAGTACTCAGGGTGCTGGGTGCTCAGTATTCAGGGTGCTCAGTGCTCGGGGTGCTGGGTGCTCAGTACTCAGGGTGCTGGGTGCTCAGTACTCAGGGTGCTGGGTGCTCATTCTCGGGGTGCTGGGTGCTCAGTGCTCTGGGTGCTGGGTGCTCAGTACTCGGGGTGCTGGTTGCTCAGTGCTCAGCGTGCTGGGTGCTCAGTACTCAGGGTGCTCGGTTCTCAGTACTCAGGGTGCTGGGTGCTCATTCTCGGGGTGCTGGGTGCTCAGTGCTCAGGGTGCTGGGTGCTCAGTGTTCAGGGTCCTCGGTGCTCAGTACTCAGTGTGCTCAGTACTCAGCGTGCTTTGTGCTCAGTGCTCAGGGTGCTGGGTGCTCAGTACTCAGGGTGCTGGGTGCTCAGTACTCACGGGGCTGGGTGCTCAGTACTCGGGGTGCTGGGTGCTCATTACACAGGGTGCTGGGTGCTCAGTGCTCGGGGTGCTCGCTGCTCAGTACTCTTGGTGCTGGGTGCTCAGTACTCATGGTGCTGGGTGCTCAGTGCTCGGGTTGCTCGGTGCTCAGTGCTCAGGATGCTCGGTGCTCAGTACTTTTGGTGCTGGGTGCTCAGTACTCAGGGTGCTGGGTGCTCAGTGCTAGGGGTGCTCGGTGCTCAGTACTCAGGGTGCTGGGTGCTCAGTGCTCAGGTTGCAGGGTGCTCAGTACTCAGGGTGCTGGGTGCTCAGTACTCAGGTTGCTGGGTGCTCAGTGCTCAGGGTGCTGTGTGCTCAGTACTCATGGTGCTTGTTGCTCAGTACTCAGGGTGCTGGGTGCTCAGTGCTCGGGGTGCTCGGTGCTCAGTACTCGGGGTGCTGGGTGCTCAGTACTCGGGGTGCTGGGTGCTCAGTGCTCAGGGTGCTGGGTGCTCAGTGCTCAGGGTGCTGGGTGCTCAGTGCTCGGGTGCTGGGTGCTCAGTGCTCAGGGTGCTTGTTGCTCAGTACTCAGTGTGCTCAGTGCTCAGGGTGCTGGGTGCTCAGTACTCAGGGTGCTGGGTGCTCAGTGCTCAGGGTGCTGGGTCCTCAATGCTCAGGGTGCTCAGTGCTCAGTGCTCGGGGTGCTGGGTGCTCAGTGCTCGGGGTGCTGGGTGCTCAGTGCTCAGGGTGCTGGTTGCTCAGTACTCAGTGTGCTCAGTGCTCAGGGTGCTGGGTGCTCAGAACTCAGGGTGCTGTGTGCTCAGTACTAAGGGTGCTGGGTGCTCAGTACTCAGGGTGCTTGGTGCTCAGTACTCAGGGTGCTGGGTGCTCAGTGCTCAGGGTGCTCGGTGCTCAGTACTCATGGTGCTTTGTGCTCATTCTCGGGGTGCTGGGTGCTCAGTACTCAGGGTGCTCGGTGCTCAGTTCTCAGGGTGCTGGGTGCTCAGTGCTCAGGGTGCTCGGTGCTCAGTACTCTGGGTGCTCGGGGCTCAGTACTCATGGTGCTGGGTGCTCATTCTCGGGGTGATGGGTGCTCAGTACTCAGGGTGCTTGGTGCTCAGTACTCAGGGTGCTGGGTGCTCAGTGCTCAGGGTGATCGGTGCTCAGTACTCAGGGTGCTCAGTACTCAGGGTGCTGGGTGCTCAGGGCTCGGGGTGCTGGGAGCTCAGTACTCAGGGTGCTGGGTGCTCAGTGCTCGGGGTGCTGGGTGCTGAGTGCTCAGGGTGCTGGGTGCTCAGTACTCGGGGTGCTCGGTGCTCAGTACTCAGGGTGCTGGGTGCTCAGTACTCAGGGTGCTGGGTGCTCAGTACTCAGGGTGCTCGCTGCTCAGTACTCAGGGTGCTGGGTGCTCAGTGCTCAGGGTGCTGGGTGCTCAGTACTCAGGGTGCTCGGTGCTCAGTGCTCAGGGTGATCGGTGCTCAGTCCTCAGGGTGCTCAGTACTCAGGGTGCTGGGTGCTCAGTGCTCTGGTTGCTCAGTACTCAGGGTGCTGGGTGCTCAGTACTCAGGGTGCTGGGTGCTCAGTGCTCGGGGTGCTGGGTGCTCAGTACTCAGGGAGCTGGGTGCTCAGTGCTCAGGGTGCTGGGTGCTCAGTTCTCATTGTGCTGGGTGCTCAGTACTCAGGGTGCTCAGTGCTCCTGGAGCTCGGTGCTCAGTACTCAGGGTGCTGGGTACTCAGTACTCAGTGCTCGGGGTCCTGGGTTCTCAGCCCTCTGGGTGCTTAGTGCACAGTTCTCAGGGTGCTGGGTGCTCAGTATTCAGGGTGCTCAGTGCTCGGGGTGCTGGGTGCTCAGTACTCAGGGTGCTGGGTGCTCAGTACTCAGGGTGCTGGGTGCTCATTCTCGGGGTGCTGGGTGCTCAGTGGTCTGGGTGCTGGGTGCTCAGTACTCGGGGTGCTGGTTGCTCAGTGCTCAGCGTGCTGGGTGCTCAGTACTCAGGGTGCTCGGTTCTCAGTACTCAGGGTGCTGGGTGCTCATTCTCGGGCTGCTGGGTGCTCAGTGCTCAGGGTGCTGGGTGCTCAGTGTTCAGGGTCCTCGGTGCTCAGTACTCAGTGTGCTCAGTACTCAGCGTGCTTTGTGCTCAGTGCTCAGGGTGCTGGGTGCTCAGTACTCAGGGTGCTGGGTGCTCAGTACTCACGGGGCTGGGTGCTCAGTACTCGGGGTGCTGGGTGCTCATTACACAGGGTGCTGGGTGCTCAGTGCTCGGGGTGCTCGCTGCTCAGTACTCTTGGTGCTGGGTGCTCAGTACTCAGGGTGCTGGGTGCTCAGTGCTCGGGTTGCTCGGTGCTCAGTGCTCAGGATGCTCGGTGCTCAGTACTTTTGGTGCTGGGTGCTCAGTACTCAGGGTGCTGGGTGCTCAGTGCTAGGGGTGCTCGGTGCTCAGTACTCAGGGTGCTGGGTGCTCAGTGCTCAGGTTGCAGGGTGCTCAGTACTCAGGGTGCTGGGTGCTCAGTACTCAGGTTGCTGGGTGCTCAGTGCTCAGGGTGCTGTGTGCTCAGTACTCATGGTGCTTGTTGCTCAGTACTCAGGGTGCTGGGTGCTCAGTGCTCGGGGTGCTCGGTGCTCAGTACTCGGGGTGCTGGGTGCTCAGTACTCGGGGTGCTGGGTTCTCAGTGCTCAGGGTGCTGGGTGCTCAGTGCTCAGGGTGCTGGGTGCTCAGTGCTCGGGTGCTGGGTGCTCAGTGCTCAGGGTGCTTGTTGCTCAGTACTCAGTGTGCTCAGTGCTCAGGGTGCTGGGTGCTCAGTACTCAGGGTGCTGGGTGCTCAGTGCTCGGGGTGCTGGGTCCTCAGTGCTCAGGGTGCTCAGTGCTCAGTGCTCGGGGTGCTGGGTGCTCAGTGCTCGGGGTGCTGGGTGCTCAGTGCTCAGGGTGCTGGTTGCTCAGTACTCAGTGTGCTCAGTGCTCAGGGTGCTGGGTGCTCAGAACTCAGGGTGCTGGGTGCTCAGTACTAAGGGTGCTGGGTGCTCAGTACTCAGGGTGCTTGGTGCTCAGTACTCAGGGTGCTGGGTGCTCAGTGCTCAGGGTGCTCGGTGCTCAGTACTCATGGTGCTGGGTGCTCATTCTCGGGGTGCTGGGTGCTCAGTACTCAGGGTGCTCGGTGCTCAGTTCTCAGGGTGCTGGGTGCTCAGTGCTCAGGGTGCTCGGTGCTCAGTACTCTGGGTGCTCGGGGCTCAGTACTCATGGTGCTGGGTGCTCATTCTCGGGGTGATGGGTGCTCAGTACTCAGGGTGCTTGGTGCTCAGTACTCAGGGTGCTGGGTGCTCAGTGCTCAGGGTGCTCGGTGCTCAGTACTCTGGGTGCTCGGGGCTCAGTACTCATGGTGCTGGGTGCTCAGTACTCAGGGTGCTCGGTGCTCAGTTCTCAGGGTGCACGCTGCTCAGTGTTTGGGGTGCTGGGTGCTCAATACTCAGGGTGCTGGGTGATCAGTGCTCAGGGTGCTGGCTGCTCAGTGCTCAGGGTGCTGGGTGCTCAGTACTCAGTGCTCAGGATGCTGGTTGCTCAGTGCTCAGGGTGCTGGGTGCTCAGTGCTCAGGGTGCTCAGTGCTCAGTACTCAGGGTGCTGGGTGCTCAGTACTCAGGTTGCTGGGTGCTCAGTGCTCGGGGTACCCGGTGCTCAGTGCTCGGGGTGCTCGTTGCTCAGGACTCAGGGTGCTGGGGGCTCAGTACTCAGGGTGCTGGGTGCTCAGTACTCAGGGTGCTCGGTTCTCAGTACTCAGGGTGCTGGGTGCTCATTCTCGGGGTGCTGGGTGCTCAGTGCTCGGGGTGCTGGGTGCTCAGTGCTAGGGGTCCTGGGTGCTCAGTACTCAGGGTGCTGGGTGCTCAGTACTCAGGGTGCTGTGTGCTCAGTATTCGGGGTGCTGGGTGCTCAGTGCTCAGCGTGCTGGGTGCTCAGTACTCAGGGTGCTCGGTGCTCAGTGCTCGGGTTGCTCGGTGCTCAGTGCTCAGGATGCTCGGTGCTCAGTACTTTTGGTGCTGGGTGCTCAGTACTCAGGGTGCTGGGTGCTCAGTGCTAGGGGTGCTCGGTGCTCAGTACTCAGGGTGCTGGGTGCTCAGTGCTCAGGTTGCAGGGTGCTCAGTACTCAGGGTGCTGGGTGCTCAGTACTCAGGTTGCTGGGTGCTCAGTGCTCAGGGTGCTGTGTGCTCAGTACTCATGGTGCTTGTTGCTCAGTACTCAGGGTGCTGGGTGCTCAGTGCTCGGGGTGCTCGGTGCTCAGTACTCGGGGTGCTAGGTGCTCAGTACTCGGGGTGCTGGGTGCTCAGTGCTCAGGGTGCTGGGTGCTCAGTGCTCAGGGTGCTGGGTGCTCAGTGCTCGGGTGCTGGGTGCTCAGTGCTCAGGGTGCTTGTTGCTCAGTACTCAGTGTGCTCAGTGCTCAGGGTGCTGGGTGCTCAGTACTCAGGGTGCTGGGTGCTCAGTGCTCGGGGTGCTGGGTCCTCAGTGCTCAGGGTGCTCAGTGCTCAGTGCTCGGGGTGCTGGGTGCTCAGTGCTCGGGGTGCTGGGTGCTCAGTGCTCAGGGTGCTGGTTGCTCAGTACTCAGTGTGCTCAGTGCTCAGGGTGCTGGGTGCTCAGAACTCAGGGTGCTGTGTGCTCAGTACTAAGGGTGCTGGGTGCTCAGTACTCAGGGTGCTTGGTGCTCAGTACTCAGGGTGCTGGGTGCTCAGTGCTCAGGGTGCTCGGTGCTCAGTACTCATGGTGCTTTGTGCTCATTCTCGGGGTGCTGGGTGCTCAGTACTCAGGGTGCTCGGTGCTCAGTTCTCAGGGTGCTGGGTGCTCAGTGCTCAGGGTGCTCGGTGCTCAGTACTCTGGGTGCTCGGGGCTCAGTACTCATGGTGCTGGGTGCTCATTCTCGGGGTGATGGGTGCTCAGTACTCAGGGTGCTTGGTGCTCAGTACTCAGGGTGCTGGGTGCTCAGTGCTCAGGGTGATCGGTGCTCAGTACTCAGGGTGCTCAGTACTCAGGGTGCTGGGTGCTCAGGGCTCGGGGTGCTGGGAGCTCAGTACTCAGGGTGCTGGGTGCTCAGTGCTCGGGGTGCTGGGTGCTGAGTGCTCAGGGTGCTGGGTGCTCAGTACTCGGGGTGCTCGGTGCTCAGTACTCAGGGTGCTGGGTGCTCAGTACTCAGGGTGCTGGGTGCTCAGTACTCAGGGTGCTCGCTGCTCAGTACTCAGGGTGCTGGGTGCTCAGTGCTCAGGGTGCTGGGTGCTCAGTACTCAGGGTGCTCGGTGCTCAGTGCTCAGGGTGATCGGTGCTCAGTCCTCAGGGTGCTCAGTACTCAGGGTGCTGGGTGCTCAGTGCTCTGGTTGCTCAGTACTCAGGGTGCTGGGTGCTCAGTACTCAGGGTGCTGGGTGCTCAGTGCTCGGGGTGCTGGGTGCTCAGTACTCAGGGAGCTGGGTGCTCAGTGCTCAGGGTGCTGGGTGCTCAGTTCTCATTGTGCTGGGTGCTCAGTACTCAGGGTGCTCAGTGCTCCTGGAGCTCGGTGCTCAGTACTCAGGGTGCTGGGTACTCAGTACTCAGTGCTCGGGGTCCTGGGTTCTCAGCCCTCTGGGTGCTTAGTGCACAGTACTCAGGGTGCTGGGTGCTCAGTATTCAGGGTGCTCAGTGCTCGGGGTGCTGGGTGCTCAGTACTCAGGGTGCTGGGTGCTCAGTACTCAGGGTGCTGGGTGCTCATTCTCGGGGTGCTGGGTGCTCAGTGGTCTGGGTGCTGGGTGCTCAGTACTCGGGGTGCTGGTTGCTCAGTGCTCAGCGTGCTGGGTGCTCAGTACTCAGGGTGCTCGGTTCTCAGTACTCAGGGTGCTGGGTGCTCATTCTCGGGCTGCTGGGTGCTCAGTGCTCAGGGTGCTGGGTGCTCAGTGTTCAGGGTCCTCGGTGCTCAGTACTCAGTGTGCTCAGTACTCAGCGTGCTTTGTGCTCAGTGCTCAGGGTGCTGGGTGCTCAGTACTCAGGGTGCTGGGTGCTCAGTACTCACGGGGCTGTGTGCTCAGTACTCGGGGTGCTGGGTGCTCATTACACAGGGTGCTGGGTGCTCAGTGCTCGGGGTGCTCGCTGCTCAGTACTCTTGGTGCTGGGTGCTCAGTACTCAGGGTGCTGGGTGCTCAGTGCTCGGGTTGCTCGGTGCTCAGTGCTCAGGATGCTCGGTGCTCAGTACTTTTGGTGCTGGGTGCTCAGTACTCAGGGTGCTGGGTGCTCAGTGCTAGGGGTGCTCGGTGCTCAGTACTCAGGGTGCTGGGTGCTCAGTGCTCAGGTTGCAGGGTGCTCAGTACTCAGGGTGCTGGGTGCTCAGTACTCAGGTTGCTGGGTGCTCAGTGCTCAGGGTGCTGTGTGCTCAGTACTCATGGTGCTTGTTGCTCAGTACTCAGGGTGCTGGGTGCTCAGTGCTCGGGGTGCTCGGTGCTCAGTACTCGGGGTGCTGGGTGCTCAGTACTCGGGGTGCTGGGTTCTCAGTGCTCAGGGTGCTGGGTGCTCAGTGCTCAGGGTGCAGGGTGCTCAGTGCTCGGGTGCTGGGTGCTCAGTGCTCAGGGTGCTTGTTGCTCAGTACTCAGTGTGCTCAGTGCTCAGGGTGCTGGGTGCTCAGTACTCAGGGTGCTGGGTGCTCAGTGCTCGGGGTGCTGGGTCCTCAGTGCTCAGGGTGCTCAGTGCTCAGTGCTCGGGGTGCTGGGTTCTCAGTGCTCGGGGTGCTGGGTGCTCAGTGTTCAGGGTGCTGGTTGCTCAGTACTCAGTGTGCTCAGTGCTCAGGGTGCTGGGTGCTCAGAACTCAGGGTGCTGTGTGCTCAGTACTAAGGGTGCTGGGTGCTCAGTACTCAGGGTGCTTGGTGCTCAGTACTCAGGGTGCTGGGTGCTCAGTGCTCAGGGTGCTCGGTGCTCAGTACTCATGGTGCTGGGTGCTCATTCTCGGGGTGCTGGGTGCTCAGTACTCAGGGTGCTCGGTGCTCAGTTCTCAGGGTGCTGGGTGCTCAGTGCTCAGGGTGCTCGGTGCTCAGTACTCTGGGTGCTCGGGGCTCAGTACTCATCTTGCTGGGTGCTCATTCTCGGGGTGATGGGTGCTCAGTACTCAGGGTGCTTGGTGCTCAGTACTCAGGGTGCTGGGTGCTCAGTGCTCAGGGTGCTCGGTGCTCAGTACTCTGGGTGCTCGGGGCTCAGTACTCATGGTGCTGGGTGCTCAGTACTCAGGGTGCTCGGTGCTCAGTTCTCAGGGTGCACGCTGCTCAGTGTTTGGGGTGCTGGGTGCTCAATACTCAGGGTGCTGGGTGATCAGTGCTCAGGGTGCTGGCTGCTCAGTGCTCAGGGGGCTGGGTGCTCAGTACTCAGTGCTCAGGATGCTGGTTGCTCAGTGCTCAGGGTGCTGGGTGCTCAGTGCTCAGGGTGCTCAGTGCTCAGTACTCAGGGTGCTGGGTGCTCAGTACTCAGGTTGCTGGGTGCTCAGTGCTCGGGGTACCCGGTGCTCAGTGCTCGGGGTGCTCGTTGCTCAGGACTCAGGGTGCTGGGGGCTCAGTACTCAGGGTGCTGGGTGCTCAGTACTCAGGGTGCTCGGTTCTCAGTACTCAGGGTGCTGGGTGCTCATTCTCGGGGTGCTGGGTGCTCAGTGCTCGGGGTGCTGGGTGCTCAGTGCTAGGGGTCCTGGGTGCTCAGTACTCAGGGTGCTGGGTGCTCAGTACTCAGGGTGCTGGGTGCTCAGTATTCGGGGTGCTGGGTGCTCAGTGCTCAGCGTGCTGGGTGCTCAGTACTCAGGGTGCTCGGTGCTCAGTGCTTGGGGTGCTGGGTGCTCAGTACTCAGGGTGCTGGGTGCTCAGTGCTCAGGGTGCTGGGTGCTCAGTGCTCAGGGTGCTGGGTGCTCAGTACTCAGTGCTCAGGATGCTGGGTGCTCAGTGCTCGGGCTGCTGGGTGCTCAGTGCTCAGGGTGCTGGGTGCTCAGTACTCAGGGTGCTGGGTTCTCAGTACTCAGGGTGCTGGGTGCACAGTGCTAGGGGTGCTGGGTGGTCAGTGCTCGTGGTCTGGGTGCTCAGTACTCAGGGTGCTGGGTGCTCAGTACTCAGGGTGCTGGGTGCTCAGTGCTCAGAATGCTGGGTGCTCAGTGCTCTGGGTGCTGGGTGCTCAGTGCTCAGGGTGCTTCGTGCTCAGTGCTCGGGGTGCTCGGTGCTCAGTGCTCAGGGTCATGGGTGCTCAGTACTCAGGGGGCTGGGTGCTCATTCTCGGGGTGCTGGGTGCTCAGTGCTCAGGATGCTCGGTGCTCAGTACTTTTGGTGCTGGGTGCTCAGTACTCGTGGTGCTGGGTGCTCATTACTCAATGTGCTGGGTGCTCAGTGCTCGGGGTGCTCGCTGCTCAGTACTCTTGGTTCTGGGTGCTCAGTACTCAGGGTGCTGGGTGCTCAGTGCTCGGGGTTCTCGGTGCTCAGTGCTCAGGATGCTCGGTGCTCAGTACATTTGGTGCTGGGTGCTCAGTACTCAGGGTGCTGGGTGCTCAATGCCTAGGGTGCTCGGTGCTCAGTACTCAGGGTGCTGGGTGCTC
The DNA here is from genome assembly GCF_018167655.1 of Microtus oregoni. Taxonomy (NCBI): domain Eukaryota; kingdom Metazoa; phylum Chordata; class Mammalia; order Rodentia; family Cricetidae; genus Microtus; species Microtus oregoni. Next base: position 254,790 of record NW_024543334.1, read on the forward strand.
AGTGCTCTGGATGCTGGGTGCTCAGTACTCAGGGTGCTCAGTACTCAGGACTCAGTGTGCTGGGTGCTCAGTGCTCAGGGTGCTGGGTGCTCAGTCCTCGGGGTGCTGGGTGCTCAGTACTCGGGGTGCTCGGTGCTCAGTACTCAGGGTGCTGGGTGCTCAGTACTCAGGGTGCTGGGTGCTCAGTACTCAGGGTGCTGGGTGCTCAGTACTCAGGGTGGTGGGTGCTCAGTGCTCGGGGTGCTGGGTCCTCAGTGCTCAGGGTGCTCAGTGCTCAGTGCTCTGGGTGCTGGGTGCTCAGTGCTCGGGGTGCTGGGTGCTCAGTGCTCAGGGTGCTGGTTGCTCAGTACTCAGTGTGCTCAGTGCTCAGGGTGCTGGGTGCTCAGAACTCAGGGTGCTGGGTGCTCAGTACTAGGGGTGCTGGGTGCTCAGTACTCAGGGTGCTTGGTGCTCAGTACTCAGGGTGCTGGGTGCTCAGTGCTCAGGGTGCTCGGTGCTCAGTACTCATGGTGCTGGGTGCTCATTCTCGGGGTGCTGGGTGCTCAGTACTCAGGGTGCTCGGTGCTCAGTTCTCAGGGTGCTGGGTGCTCAGTGCTCAGGGTGCTCGGTGCTCAGTACTCTGGGTGCTCGGGGCTCAGTACTCATGGTGCTGGGTGCTCATTCTCGGGGTGATGGGTGCTCAGTACTCAGGGTGCTTGGTGCTCAGTACTCAGGGTGCTGGGTGCTCAGTGCTCAGGGTGCTTGGTGCTCAGTACTCTGGGTGCTCGGGGCTCAGTACTCATGGTGCTGGGTGCTCAGTACTCAGGGTGCTCGGTGCTCAGTTCTCAGGGTGCACGCTGCTCAGTGTTTGGGGTGCTGGGTGCTCAATACTCAGGGTGCTGGGTGATCAGTGCTCAGGGTGCTGGCTGCTCAGTGCTCAGGGTGCTGGGTGCTCAGTAGTCAGTGCTCAGGATGCTGGTTGCTCAGTGCTCAGGGTGCTGGGTGCTCAGTGCTCAGGGTGCTCAGTGCTCAGTACTCAGGGTGCTGGGTGCTCAGTACTCAGGTTGCTGGGTGCTCAGTGCTCGGGGTAACCGGTGCTCAGTGCTCGGGGTGCTCGTTGCTCAGGACTCAGGGTGCTGGGGGCTCAGTACTCAGGGTGCTGGGTGCTCAGTACTCAGGGTGCTCGGTTCTCAGTACTCAGGGTGCTGGGTGCTCATTCTCGGGGTGCTGGGTGCTCAGTGCTAGGGGTCCTGGGTGCTCAGTACTCAGGGTGCTGGGTGCTCAGTACTCAGGGTGCTGGGTGCTCAGTATTCGGGGTGCTGGGTGCTCAGTGCTCAGCGTGCTGGGTGCTCAGTACTCAGGGTGCTCGGTGCTCAGTGCTCGGGTTGCTCGGTGCTCAGTGCTCAGGATGCTCGGTGCTCAGTACTTTTGGTGCTGGGTGCTCAGTACTCAGGGTGCTGGGTGCTCAGTGCTAGGGGTGCTCGGTGCTCAGTACTCAGGGTGCTGGGTGCTCAGTGCTCAGGTTGCAGGGTGCTCAGTACTCAGGGTGCTGGGTGCTCAGTACTCAGGTTGCTGGGTGCTCAGTGCTCAGGGTGCTGTGTGCTCAGTACTCATGGTGCTTGTTGCTCAGTACTCAGGGTGCTGGGTGCTCAGTGCTCGGGGTGCTCGGTGCTCAGTACTCGGGGTGCTAGGTGCTCAGTACTCGGGGTGCTGGGTGCTCAGTGCTCAGGGTGCTGGGTGCTCAGTGCTCAGGGTGCTGGGTGCTCAGTGCTCGGGTGCTGGGTGCTCAGTGCTCAGGGTGCTTGTTGCTCAGTACTCAGTGTGCTCAGTGCTCAGGGTGCTGGGTGCTCAGTACTCAGGGTGCTGGGTGCTCAGTGCTCGGGGTGCTGGGTCCTCTGTGCTCAGGGTGCTCAGTGCTCGGGGTGCTGGGTGCTCAGTGCTCGGGGTGCTGGGTGCTCAGTGCTCAGGGTGCTGGTTGCTCAGTACTCAGTGTGCTCAGTGCTCAGGGTGCTGGGTGCTCAGAACTCAGGGTGCTGTGTGCTCAGTAATAAGGGTGCTGGGTGCTCAGTACTCAGGGTGCTTGGTGCTCAGTACTCAGGGTGCTGGGTGCTCAGTGCTCAGGGTGCTCGGTGCTCAGTACTCATGGTGCTTTGTGCTCATTCTCGGGGTGCTGGGTGCTCAGTACTCAGGGTGCTCGGTGCTCAGTTCTCAGGGTGCTGGGTGCTCAGTGCTCAGGGTGCTCGGTGCTCAGTACTCTGGGTGCTCGGGGCTCAGTACTCATGGTGCTGGGTGCTCATTCTCGGGGTGATGGGTGCTCAGTACTCAGGGTGCTTGGTGCTCAGTACTCAGGGTGCTGGGTGCTCAGTGCTCAGGGTGATCGGTGCTCAGTACTCAGGGTGCTCAGTACTCAGGGTGCTGGGTGCTCAGGGCTCGGGGTGCTGGGAGCTCAGTACTCAGGGTGCTGGGTGCTCAGTGCTCGGGGTGCTGGGTGCTGAGTGCTCAGGGTGCTGGGTGCTCAGTACTCGGGGTGCTCGGTGCTCAGTACTCAGGGTGCTGGGTGCTCAGTACTCAGGGTGCTGGGTGCTCAGTACTCAGGGTGCTCGCTGCTCAGTACTCAGGGTGCTGGGTGCTCAGTGCTCAGGGTGCTGGGTGCTCAGTACTCAGGGTGCTCGGTGCTCAGTGCTCAGGGTGATCGGTGCTCAGTCCTCAGGGTGCTCAGTACTCAGGGTGCTGGGTGCTCAGTGCTCTGGTTGCTCAGTACTCAGGGTGCTGGGTGCTCAGTACTCAGGGTGCTGGGTGCTCAGTACTCAGGGTGCTGGGTGCTCAGTACTCAGGGTGGTGGGTGCTCAGTGCTCGGGGTGCTGGGTCCTCAGTGCTCAGGGTGCTCAGTGCTCAGTGCTCGGGGTGCTGGGTGCTCAGTGCTCGGGGTGCTGGGTGCTCAGTGCTCAGGGTGCTGGTTGCTCAGTACTCAGTGTGCTCAGTGCTCAGGGTGCTGGGTGCTCAGAACTCAGGGTGCTGGGTGCTCAGTACTAGGGGTGCTGGGTGCTCAGTACTCAGGGTGCTTGGTGCTCAGTACTCAGGGTGCTGGGTGCTCAGTGCTCAGGGTGCTCGGTGCTCAGTACTCATGGTGCTGGGTGCTCATTCTCGGGGTGCTGGGTGCTCAGTACTCAGGGTGCTCGGTGCTCAGTTCTCAGGGTGCTGGGTGCTCAGTGCTCAGGGTGCTCGGTGCTCAGTACTCTGGGTGCTCGGGGCTCAGTACTCATGGTGCTGGGTGCTCATTCTCGGGGTGATGGGTGCTCAGTACTCAGGGTGCTTGGTGCTCAGTACTCAGGGTGCTGGGTGCTCAGTGCTCAGGGTGCTTGGTGCTCAGTACTCTGGGTGCTCGGGGCTCAGTACTCATGGTGCTGGGTGCTCAGTACTCAGGGTGCTCGGTGCTCAGTTCTCAGGGTGCACGCTGCTCAGTGTTTGGGGTGCTGGGTGCTCAATACTCAGGGTGCTGGGTGATCAGTGCTCAGGGTGCTGGCTGCTCAGTGCTCAGGGTGCTGGGTGCTCAGTAGTCAGTGCTCAGGATGCTGGTTGCTCAGTGCTCAGGGTGCTGGGTGCTCAGTGCTCAGGGTGCTCAGTGCTCAGTACTCAGGGTGCTGGGTGCTCAGTACTCAGGTTGCTGGGTGCTCAGTGCTCGGGGTACCCGGTGCTCAGTGCTCGGGGTGCTCGTTGCTCAGGACTCAGGGTGCTGGGGGCTCAGTACTCAGGGTGCTGGGTGCTCAGTACTCAGGGTGCTCGGTTCTCAGTACTCAGGGTGCTGGGTGCTCATTCTCGGGGTGCTGGGTGCTCAGTGCTCGGGGTGCTGGGTGCTCAGTGCTAGGGGTCCTGGGTGCTCAGTACTCAGGGTGCTGGGTGCTCAGTACTCAGGGTGCTGGGTGCTCAGTATTCGGGGTGCTGGGTGCTCAGTGCTCAGCGTGCTGGGTGCTCAGTACTCAGGGTGCTCGGTGCTCAGTGCTCGGGTTGCTCGGTGCTCAGTGCTCAGGATGCTCGGTGCTCAGTACTTTTGGTGCTGGGTGCTCAGTACTCAGGGTGCTGGGTGCTCAGTGCTAGGGGTGCTCGGTGCTCAGTACTCAGGGTGCTGGGTGCTCAGTGCTCAGGTTGCAGGGTGCTCAGTACTCAGGGTGCTGGGTGCTCAGTACTCAGGTTGCTGGGTGTTCAGTGCTCAGGGTGCTGTGTGCTCAGTACTCATGGTGCTTGTTGCTCAGTACTCAGGGTGCTGGGTGCTCAGTGCTCGGGGTGCTCGGTGCTCAGTACTCGGGGTGCTAGGTGCTCAGTACTCGGGGTGCTGGGTGCTCAGTGCTCAGGGTGCTGGGTGCTCAGTGCTCAGGGTGCTGGGTGCTCAGTGCTCGGGTGCTGGGTGCTCAGTGCTCAGGGTGCTTGTTGCTCAGTACTCAGTGTGCTCAGTGCTCAGGGTGCTGGGTGCTCAGTACTCAGGGTGCTGGGTGCTCAGTGCTCGGGGTGCTGGGTCCTCAGTGCTCAGGGTGCTCAGTGCTCAGTGCTCGGGGTGCTGGGTGCTCAGTGCTCGGGGTGCTGGGTGCTCAGTGCTCAGGGTGCTGGTTGCTCAGTACTCAGTGTGCTCAGTGCTCAGGGTGCTGGGTGCTCAGAACTCAGGGTGCTGTGTGCTCAGTACTAAGGGTGCTGGGTGCTCAGTACTCAGGGTGCTTGGTGCTCAGTACTCAGGGTGCTGGGTGCTCAGTGCTCAGGGTGCTCGGTGCTCAGTACTCATGGTGCTTTGTGCTCATTCTCGGGGTGCTGGGTGCTCAGTACTCAGGGTGCTCGGTGCTCAGTTCTCAGGGTGCTGGGTGCTCAGTGCTCAGGGTGCTCGGTGCTCAGTACTCTGGGTGCTCGGGGCTCAGTACTCATGGTGCTGGGTGCTCATTCTCGGGGTGATGGGTGCTCAGTACTCAGGGTGCTTGGTGCTCAGTACTCAGGGTGCTGGGTGCTCAGTGCTCAGGGTGATCGGTGCTCAGTACTCAGGGTGCTCAGTACTCAGGGTGCTGGGTGCTCAGGGCTCGGGGTGCTGGGAGCTCAGTACTCAGGGTGCTGGGTGCTCAGTGCTCGGGGTGCTGGGTGCTGAGTGCTCAGGGTGCTGGGTGCTCAGTACTCGGGGTGCTCGGTGCTCAGTACTCAGGGTGCTGGGTGCTCAGTACTCAGGGTGCTGGGTGCTCAGTACTCAGGGTGCTCGCTGCTCAGTACTCAGGGTGCTGGGTGCTCAGTGCTCAGGGTGCTGGGTGCTCAGTACTCAGGGTGCTCGGTGCTCAGTGCTCAGGGTGATCGGTGCTCAGTCCTCAGGGTGCTCAGTACTCAGGGTGCTGGGTGCTCAGTGCTCTGGTTGCTCAGTACTCAGGGTGCTGGGTGCTCAGTACTCAGGGTGCTGGGTGCTCAGTGCTCAGGGTGCTGGGTGCTCAGTACTCAGGGAGCTGGGTGCTCAGTGCTCAGGGTGCTGGGTGCTCAGTTCTCATTGTGCTGGGTGCTCAGTACTCAGGGTGCTCAGTGCTCCTGGAGCTCGGTGCTCAGTACTCAGGGTGCTGGGTACTCAGTACTCAGTGCTCGGGGTCCTGGGTTCTCAGCCCTCTGGGTGCTTAGTGCACAGTACTCAGGGTGCTGGGTGCTCAGTATTCAGGGTGCTCAGTGCTCGGGGTGCTGGGTGCTCAGTACTCAGGGTGCTGGGTGCTCAGTACTCAGGGTGCTGGGTGCTCATTCTCGGGGTGCTGGGTGCTCAGTGGTCTGGGTGCTGGGTGCTCAGTACTCGGGGTGCTGGTTGCTCAGTGCTCAGCGTGCTGGGTGCTCAGTACACAGGGTGCTCGGTTCTCAGTACTCAGGGTGCTGGGTGCTCATTCTCGGGCTGCTGGGTGCTCAGTGCTCAGGGTTCTGGGTGCTCAGTGTTCAGGGTCCTCGGTGCTCAGTACTCAGTGTGCTCAGTACTCAGCGTGCTTTGTGCTCAGTGCTCAGGGTGCTGGGTGCTCAGTACTCAGGGTGCTGGGTGCTCAGTACTCACGGGGCTGGGTGCTCAGTACTCGGGGTGCTGGGTGCTCATTACACAGGGTGCTGGGTGCTCAGTGCTCGGGGTGCTCGCTGCTCAGTACTCTTGGTGCTGGGTGCTCAGTACTCAGGGTGCTGGGTGCTCAGTGCTCGGGTTGCTCGGTGCTCAGTGCTCAGGATGCTCGGTGCTCAGTACTTTTGGTGCTGGGTGCTCAGTACTCAGGGTGCTGGGTGCTCAGTGCTAGGGGTGCTCGGTGCTCAGTACTCAGGGTGCTGGGTGCTCAGTGCTCAGGTTGCAGGGTGCTCAGTACTGAGGGTGCTGGGTGCTCAGTACTCAGGTTGCTGGGTGCTCAGTGCTCAGGGTGCTGTGTGCTCAGTACTCATGGTGCTTGTTGCTCAGTACTCAGGGTGCTGGGTGCTCAGTGCTCGGGGTGCTCGGTGCTCAGTACTCGGGGTGCTGGGTGCTCAGTACTCGGGGTGCTGGGTTCTCAGTGCTCAGGGTGCTGGGTGCTCAGTGCTCAGGGTGCAGGGTGCTCAGTGCTCGGGTGCTGGGTGCTCAGTGCTCAGGGTGCTTGTTGCTCAGTACTCAGTGTGCTCAGTGCTCAGGGTGCTGGGTGCTCAGTACTCAGGGTGCTGGGTGCTCAGTGCTCGGGGTGCTGGGTCCTCAGTGCTCAGGGTGCTCAGTGCTCAGTGCTCTGGTTGCTGGGTGCTCAGTGCTCGGGGTGCTGGGTGCTCAGTGCTCAGGGTGCTGGTTGCTCAGTACTCAGTGTGCTCAGTGCTCAGGGTGCTGGGTGCTCAGAACTCAGGGTGCTGTGTGCTCAGTACTAAGGGTGCTGGGTGCTCAGTACTCAGGGTGCTTGGTGCTCAGTACTCAGGGTGCTGGGTGCTCAGTGCTCAGGGTGCTCGGTGCTCAGTACTCATGGTGCTGGGTGCTCATTCTCGGGGTGCTGGGTGCTCAGTACTCAGGGTGCTCGGTGCTCAGTTCTCAGGGTGCTGGGTGCTCAGTGCTCAGGGTGCTCGGTGCTCAGTACTCTGGGTGCTCGGGGCTCAGTACTCATGGTGCTGGGTGCTCATTCTCGGGGTGATGGGTGCTCAGTACTCAGGGTGCTTGGTGCTCAGTACTCAGGGTGCTGGGTGCTCAGTGCTCAGGGTGCTCGGTGCTCAGTACTCTGGGTGCTCTTGGCTCAGTACTCATGGTGCTGGGTGCTCAGTACTCAGGGTGCTCGGTGCTCAGTTCTCAGGGTGCACGCTGCTCAGTGTTTGGGGTGCTGGGTGCTCAATACTCAGGGTGCTGGGTGATCAGTGCTCAGGGTGCTGGCTGCTCAGTGCTCAGGGTGCTGGGTGCTCAGTACTCAGTGCTCAGGATGCTGGTTGCTCAGTGCTCAGGGTGCTGGGTGCTCAGTGCTCAGGGTGCTCAGTGCTCAGTACTCAGGGTGCTGAGTGCTCAGTACTCAGGTTGCTGGGTGCTCAGTGCTCGGGGTACCCGGTGCTCAGTGCTCGGGGTGCTCGTTGCTCAGGACTCAGGGTGCTGGGGGCTCAGTACTCAGGGTGCTGGGTGCTCAGTACTCAGGGTGCTCGGTTCTCAGTACTCAGGGTGCTGGGTGCTCATTCTCGGGGTGCTGGGTGCTCAGTGCTCGGGGTGCTGGGTGCTCAGTGCTAGGGGTCCTGGGTGCTCAGTACTCAGGGTGCTGGGTGCTCAGTACTCAGGGTGCTGGGTGCTCAGTATTCGGGCTGCTGGGTGCTCAGTGCTCAGCGTGCTGGGTGGTCAGTACTCAGGGTGCTCGGTGCTCAGTGCTTGGGGTGCTGGGTGCTCAGTACTCAGGGTGCTGGGTGCTCAGTGCTCAGGGTGCTGGGTGCTCAGTGCTCAGGGTGCTGGGTGCTCAGTACTCAGTGCTCAGGATGCTGGGTGCTCAGTGCTCGGGCTGCTGGGTGCTCAGTGCTCAGGGTGCTGGGTGCTCAGTACTCAGGGTGCTGGGTTCTCAGTACTCAGGGTGCTGGGTGCACAGTGCTAGGGGTGCTGGGTGCTCAGTGCTCGTGGTCTGGGTGCTCAGTACTCAGGGTGCTGGGTGCTCAGTACTCAGGGTGCTGGGTGCTCAGTGCTCAGAGTGTTGGGTGCTCAGTGCTCTGGGTGCTGGGTGCTCAGTGCTCAGGGTGCTTCGTGCTCAGTGCTCGGGGAGCTCGGTGCTCAGTGCTCAGGGTCATGGGTGCTCAGTACTCAGGGGGCTGGGTGCTCATTCTCGGGGTGCTGGGTGCTCAGTGCTCAGGATGCTCGGTGCTCAGTACTTTTGGTGCTGGGTGCTCAGTACTCGTGGTGCTGGGTGCTCATTACTCAATGTGCTGGGTGCTCAGTGCTCGGGGTGCTCGCTGCTCAGTACTCTTGGTTCTGGGTGCTCAGTACTCAGGGTGCTGGGTGCTCAGTGCTCGGGGTTCTCGGTGCTCAGTGCTCAGGATGCTCGGTGCTCAGTACATTTGGTGCTGGGTGCTCAGTACTCAGGGTGCTGGGTGCTCAATGCCTAGGGTGCTCGGTGCTCAGTACTCAGGGTGCTGGGTGCTCAGTGCTCTGGATGCTGGGTGCTCAGTACTCAGGGTGCTCAGTACTCAGGACTCAGTGTGCTGGGTGCTCAGTGCTCAGGGTGCTGGGTGCTCAGTCCTCGGGGTGCTGGGTGCTCAGTACTCGGGGTGCTCGGTGCTCAGTACTCAGGGTGCTGGGTGCTCAGTACTCAGGGTGCTGGGTGCTCAGTACTCAGGGTGCTGGGTGCTCAGTACTCAGGGTGGTGGGTGCTCAGTACTCAGGGTGCTGGGTGCTCAGTGCTCAGGGTGCTGTGTGCTCAGTACTCAGGGTGCTGGATGCTCTGTACTCAGGGTGCTGGGTGCTCAGTGCTCAGGGTGCTGGGTGCTCAGTGCTCGGGGTGCTGGGTGCTCAGTACTCAGGGTGCTGGGTTCTCAGTGCTCAGGGTGCTGGGTGCTCAGTTCTCAGGGTGCTGGGTGCTCAGTACTCGGGGTGCTCGGTGCTCAGTACTCAGGGTGCTGGGTGCTCAGTACTCAGGGTGCTCGGTGCTCAGTACTCAGGGTGCTGGGTGCTCAGTGCTCATTTGCTGGGTGCTAAGTTCTCAGGGTGCTGGGTGCTCAGTACTCAGGGTGCTGGGTGCTCAGTGCTAGGGGTCCTCGGTGCTCAGTACTCAGGGTGCTGGGTGCTCAGTGCTCAGGTTGCAGGGTGCTCAGTACTCAGGGTGCTGGGTGCTCAGTACTCAGGTTGCTGGGTGCTCAGTGCTCAGGGTGCTGTGTGCTCAGTACTCATGGTGCTTGTTGCTCAGTACTCAGGGTGCTGGGTGCTCAGTGCTCGGGGTGCTCGGTGCTCAGTACTCGGGGTGCTGGGTGCTCAGTACTCGGGGTGCTGGGTGCTCAGTGCTCAGGGTGCTGGGTGCTCAGTGCTCAGGGTGCTGGGTGCTCAGTGCTCGGGTGCTGGGTGCTCAGTGCTCAGGGTGCTTGTTGCTCAGTACTCAGTGTGCTCAGTGCTCAGGGTGCTGGGTGCTCAGTACTCAGGGTGCTGGGTGCTCAGTGCTCGGGGTGCTGGGTCCTCAGTGCTCAGGGTGCTCAGTGCTCAGTGCTCGGGGTGCTGGGTGCTCAGTGCTCGGGGTGCTGGGTGCTCAGTGCTCAGGGTGCTGGTTGCTCAGTACTCAGTGTGCTCAGTGCTCAGGGTGCTGGGTGCTCAGAACTCAGGGTGCTGGGTGCTCAGTACTAAGGGTGCTGGGTGCTCAGTACTCAGGGTGCTTGGTGCTCAGTACTCAGGGTGCTGGGTGCTCAGTGCTCAGGGTGCTCGGTGCTCAGTACTCATGGTGCTGGGTGCTCATTCTCGGGGTGCTGGGTGCTCAGTACTCAGGGTGCTCGGTGCTCAGTTCTCAGGGTGCTGGGTGCTCAGTGCTCAGGGTGCTCGGTGCTCAGTACTCTGGGTGCTCGGGGCTCAGTACTCATGGTGCTGGGTGCTCATTCTCGGGGTGATGGGTGCTCAGTACTCAGGGTGCTTGGTGCTCAGTACTCAGGGTGCTGGGTGCTCAGTGCTCAGGGTGCTCGGTGCTCAGTACTCTGGGTGCTCGGGGCTCAGTACTCATGGTGCTGGGTGCTCAGTACTCAGGGTGCTCGGTGCTCAGTTCTCAGGGTGCACGCTGCTCAGTGTTTGGGGTGCTGGGTGCTCAATACTCAGGGTGCTGGGTGATCAGTGCTCAGGGTGCTGGCTGCTCAGTGCTCAGGGTGCTGGGTGCTCAGTACTCAGTGCTCAGGATGCTGGTTGCTCAGTGCTCAGGGTGCTGGGTGCTCAGTGCTCAGGGTGCTCAGTGCTCAGTACTCAGGGTGCTGGGTGCTCAGTACTCAGGTTGCTGGGTGCTCAGTGCTCGGGGTACCCGGTGCTCAGTGCTCGGGGTGCTCGGTGCTCAGGACTCAGGGTGCTGGGGGCTCAGTACTCAGGGTGCTGGGTGCTCAGTACTCAGGGTGCTCGGTTCTCAGTACTCAGGGTGCTGGGTGCTCATTCTCGGGGTGCTGGGTGCTCAGTGCTCGGGGTGCTGGGTGCTCAGTGCTAGGGGTCCTGGGTGCTCAGTACTCAGGGTGCTGGGTGCTCAGTACTCAGGGTGCTGGGTGCTCAGTATTCGGGGTGCTGGGTGCTCAGTGCTCAGCGTGCTGGGTGCTCAGTACTCAGGGTGCTCGGTGCTCAGTGCTTGGGGTGCTGGGTGCTCAGTACTCAGGGTGCTGGGTGCTCAGTGCTCAGGGTGCTGGGTGCTCAGTGCTCAGGGTGCTGGGTGCTCAGTACTCAGTGCTCAGGATGCTGGGTGCTCAGTGCTCGGGCTGCTGGGTGCTCAGTGCTCAGGGTGCTGGGTGCTCAGTACTCAGGGTGCTGGGTTCTCAGTACTCAGGGTGCTGGGTGCACAGTGCTAGGGGTGCTGGGTGCTCAGTGCTCGTGGTCTGGGTGCTCAGTACTCAGGGTGCTGGGTGCTCAGTACTCAGGGTGCTGGGTGCTCAGTGCTCAGAGTGCTGGGTGCTCAGTGCTCTGGGTGCTGGGTGCTCAGTGCTCAGAGTGCTGGGTGCTCAGTGCTCTGGGTGCTGGGTGCTCAGTGCTCAGGGTGCTGGGTGCTCAGTGCTCGGGGTGCTCGGTGCTCAGTGCTCAGGGTCATGGGTGCTCAGTACTCAGGGGGCTGGGTGCTCATTCTCGGGGTGCTGGGTGCTCAGTGCTCAGGATGCTCGGTGCTCAGTACTTTTGGTGCTGGGTGCTCAGTACTCGTGGTGCTGGGTGCTCATTACTCAATGTGCTGGGTGCTCAGTGCTCGGGGTGCTCGCTGCTCAGTACTCTTGGTGCTGGGTGCTCAGTACTCAGGGTGCTGGTTGCTCAGTGCTCGGGGTTCTCGGTGCTCAGTGCTCAGGATGCTCGGTGCTCAGTACATTTGGTGCTGGGTGCTCAGTACTCAGGGTGCTGGGTGCTCAATGCCTAGGGTGCTCGGTGCTCAGTACTCAGGGTGCTGGGTGCTCAGTGCTCTGGATGCTGGGTGCTCAGTACTCAGGGTGCTCAGTACTCAGGACTCAGTGTGCTGGGTGCTCAGTGCTCAGGGTGCTGGGTGCTCAGTCCTCGGGGTGCTGGGTGCTCAGTACTCGGGGTGCTCGGTGCTCAGTACTCAGGGTGCTGGGTGCTCAGTACTCAGGGTGCTGGGTGCTCAGTACTCAGGGTGCTGGGTGCTCAGTACTCAGGGTGGTGGGTGCTCAGTACTCAGGGTGCTGGGTGCTCAGTGCTCAGGGTGCTGTGTGCTCAGTACTCAGGGTGCTGGATGCTCTGTACTCAGGGTGCTGGGTGCTCAGTGCTCAGGGTGCTGGGTGCTCAGTGCTCGGGGTGCTCGGTGCTCAGTACTCAGGGTGCTGGGTGCTCAGTGCTCAGGGTGCTGGGTGCTCAGTTCTCAGGGTGCTGGGTGCTCAGTACTCGGGGTGCTCGGTGCTCAGTACTCAGGGTGCTGGGTGCTCAGTACTCAGGGTGCTCGGTGCTCAGTACTCAGGGTGCTGGGTGCTCAGTGCTCATTTGCTGGGTGCTAAGTTCTCAGGGTGCTGGGTGCTCAGTACTCAGGGTGCTGGGTGCTCAGTGCTCAGGGTGCTGGCTGCTCAGTACTCAGGGTGCTGGGTGCTCAGCACTCAGGGTGCTCAGTACTCAGGGTGCTGGGTGCTCAGTGCTAGGGTTGCTGGGTGCTCAGTACTCAGGGTGCTCAGTACTCAGGGTGCTGGGTGCTCAGTGCTCGGGGTGCTGGATGCTGAGTGCTCAGGGTGATCGGTGCTCAGTACTCAGGATGCTGGGTGCTCAGTACTCAGGTTGCTGGGTGCTCAGTCCTCAGGGTGCTCAGTGCTCAGGGTGCTGGATGCTCAGTGCTCAGGTTGATCGGTGCTCAGTACTCAGGATGCTGGGTGCTCAGTACTCAGGGTGCTGGGTACTCAGTACTCAGGGTGCTGGGTGCTCAGTCCTCAGGGTGCTCAGTACTCAGGATGCTGGGTGCTCAGTACTCAGGGTGCTGGGTGCTCAGTACTCAGGGTGCTGGGTGCTCAGTGCTCGGGGTGTTTGGTGCTCAGTGCTCAGGGTGCTCAGTGCTCAGTACTCAGTGTGCTGGGTGCTCAGTACTCAGGGTGCTGGGTGCTCAGTGCTCGGGGTGCTGGGTGCTCAGTACTCAGGGTGCTTGGTGCTCATTGCTCGGGGTGCTCGGTGCTCAGTACTCAAGGTGCTGGGTGCTCAGTGCTCACGGTGCTGGGAGCTCAGTCCTCGGGGTGCTCCGTGCTCAGTGCTCAGGGTGCTGGGTGCTCAGTACTCAGGGTGCTCGGTGCTCAGTACTAAGGGTGCTCAGTGCTCAGTACTCAGGGTGCTCAGTGCTCAGTGCTCGGTGTGCTGGGTGCTCAGTACTCAGGGTGCTGGGTGCTCAGTACTCAGGGTGCTGGGTGCTCAGTGCTCAGTACTCAGCGTGCTGGGTGCTCAGTGCTCAGGGTGCTGGGTGCTCAGTGCTCAGGGTGCTGGTTGCTCAGTACTCAGTGTGCTCAGTGCTCAGGGAGCTGGGTGCTCAGTACTCAGGGTGCTGGGTGCTTAGTGCTCGGGGTGCTGGGTCCTCAGTGCTCAGGGTGCTCAGTGCTCAGTGCTCGGGGTGCTGGGTGCTCAGTGCTCGGGGTGCTGGGTGCTCAGTGCTCAGGGTGCTGGTTGCTCAGTACTCAGTTTGCTCAGTGCTCAGGGAGCTGGGTGCTCAGAACTCAGGGTGCTGGGTGCTCAGTACTCAGGGTGCTGGGTGCTCAGTACTCAGGGTGCTTGGTGCTCAGTACTCAGGGTGCTGGGTGCTCAGTGCTCAGGGTGCTCGGTGCTCAGAACTCATGGTGCTGGGTGCTCATTCTCTGGGTGCTGGGTGCTCAGTACTCAGGGTGCTCGGTGCTCAGTTCTCAGGGTGCTGGGTGCTCAGTGCTCAGGGTTCTCGGTGCTCAGTACTCTGGGTGCTCGGGGCTCAGTACTCATGGTGCTGGGTGCTAATTCTCGGGGTGCTGGGTGCTCAGTACTCAGGGTGCTTGGTGCTCAGTACTCAGGGTGCTGGGTGCTCAGTGCTCAGGGTGCTCGGTGCTCAGTACTCTGGGTGCTCGGGGCTCAGTACTCATGGTGCTGGGTGCTCAGTACTCAGGGTGCTCGGTGCTCAGTTCTCAGGGTGCTCGCTGCTCAGTGTTTGGGGTGCTGGGTGCTCAATACTCAGGGTGCTGGGTGCTCAGTGCTCAGGGTGCTGGCTGCTCAGTGCTCAGGGTGCTGGGTGCTCAGTACTCAGTGCTCAGGATGCTGGGTGCTCAGTGCTCAGGGTGCTGGGTGCTCAGTGCTCAGGGTGCTCAGTGCTCAGTGCTCAGTACTCAGGGTGCTGGGTGCTCAGTACTCAGGTTGCTGGGTGCTCAGTGCTCGGGGTACCCGGTGCTCAGTGCTCGGGGTGCTCGGTGCTCAGTGCTCGGGGTGCTCGGTGCTCAGGACTCAGGGTGCTGGGTGCTCAGTACTCAGCGTGCTTGATGCTCAGTACTCAGGGTGCTGGGTGCTCAGTGCTCAGGGTTCTGGGTGCTCAGTGCTAGGGGTGCTGGGTGCTCAGTACTCAGGGTGCTGGGTGCTCAGTACTCATGGTGCTGGGTGCTCAGTATTCGGGGTGCTGGGTGCTCAGTGCTCAGCGTGCTGGGTGCTCAGTACTCAGGGTGCTTGGTGCTCAGTGCTTGGGGTGCTGGGTGCTCAGTACTCAGGGTGCTGGGTGCTCAGTGCTCAGGGTGCTGGGTGCTCAGTGCTCAGGGTTCTGGGTGCTCAGTACTCAGTGCTCAGGATGCTGGGTGCTCAGTGCTCGGGCTGCTGGGTGCTCAGTGCTCAGGGTGCTGGGTGCTCAGTACTCAGTGTGCTGGGTTCTCAGTACTCAGGGTGCTGGGTGCACAGTGCTAGGGGTCCTGGGTGCTCAGTGCTCGTGGTCTGGGTGCTCAGTACTCAGGGTGCTGGGTGCTCAGTACTCAGGGTGCTGGGTGCTCAGTGCTCAGAGTGCTGGGTGCTCAGTGCTCTGGGTGCTGGGTGCTCAGTGTTCAGGGTGCTGGGTGCTCAGTGCTCAGGGTGCTGGGTGCTCAGTGATCGGAGTGATGGGTGGTGAGTGCTCAGGGTGCTGGGTGCTCAGTGCTCGGGGTGCTCGGTGCTCAGTGCTCAGGGTCATGGGTGCTCAGTACTCAGGGTGCTGGGTGCTTAGTACTCAGGGTGCTCAGTGCTCAGTACACAGGGTGCTGGGTGCTCAGTGCTCGGGGCGCTGGGTGCTCAGTGCTCAGTACTCAGGGTGCTGGATGCTCAGTGCTCGGGGTGCTGGGTGCTCAGTACTCAGCGTGCTGGGTGCTCAGGACTCAGGGTGCTGGGTGCTCAGTGCTCAGGGTGCTGGGTGCTCAGTGCTCAGGGTGCTGGGTGCTCAGTGCTCGGGGAGCTCGGTGCTCAGTACTCAGGGTGCTGAGTGCTCAGTACTCAGTGCTCGGGGTCCTGGGTGCTCCGTGCTCGGGGTGCTGGGTGCTCAGTACTCAGGGTGCTGGGTGCTCATTCTCGGGGTGCTGGGTACTCAGTGCTCGGGGTGCTGGGTGCTCAGTACTCAGGGTGCTGGGGGCTCAGTACTCAGGGTGCTGGGTGCTCAGTACTCAGGATGCTCGGTTCTCAGTACTCAGGGTGCTGGGTGCTCATTCTCGGGGTGCTGGGTGCTCAGTGCTCGGGGTGCTGGGTGCTCAGTACTCAGGGTGCTGGGGGCTCAGTACTCAGGGTGCTGGGTGCTCAGTACTCAGCGTGATCTGTTCTCAGTACTCAGGGTGCTGGGTGCTCAGTGATCGGGGTGCTGGGTTCTCAGTACTCGGGGTGCTCAGTACTCAGGGTGCTGGGTGCTCAGTACTCAGGGTGCTGTGTGCTCAGTTCTCGGGGTGCTCGGCGCTCAGTACTCGGGGTGCTGGGTGCTCAGTACTCGGGGTGCTGGGTGCTCAGTGCTCAGGGTGCTGGGTGCTCAGTGCTCAGGGTGCTGGGTGCTCAGTGCTCGGGGTGCTGGGTGCTCAGTGCTCAGGGTGCTTGGTGCTCAGTATTCAGGGTGCTGGGTGCTCAGTGCTCAGGGTGCTCGGTGCTCAATACTCATGGTGCTGGGTGCTCATTCTCGGGGTGCTGGGTGCTCAGTACTCAGGGTGCTCGGTGCTCAGTTCTCAGGGTGCTGGGTGCTCAGTACTCAGGGTGCTTGGTGCTCAGTACTCAGGGTGCTGGGTGCTCAGTGCTCAGGGTGCTCGGTGCTCAGTACTCTGGGTGCTCGGGGCTCAGTACTCATGGTGCTGGGTGCTCAGTACTCAGGGTGCTCGGTGCTCAGTTCTCAGGGTGCTCGCTGCTCAGTGTTTGGGGTGCTGGGTGCTCAATACTCAGGGTGCTGGGTGCTCAGTGCTCAGGGTGCTGGCTGCTCAGTGCTCAGGGTGCTGGGTGCTCAGTACTCAGTGCTCAGGATGCTGGGTGCTCAGTGCTCAGGGTGCTGGGTGCTCAGTGCTCAGGGTGCTCAGTGCTCAGTGCTCAGTACTCAGGGTGCTGGGTGCTCAGTACTCTGGTTGCTGGGTGCTCAGTGCTCGGGGTACCCGGTGCTCAGTGCTCGGGGTGCTCGGTGCTCAGGACTCAGGGTGCTGGGTGCTCAGTGCTCAGGGTGCTGGGTGCTCAGTGCTCAGGGTGCTGGGTGCTCAGTGCTCAGCGTGCTTGATGCTCAGTACTCAGGGTGCTGGGTGCTCAGTGCTCAGGGTGCTGGGTGCTCAGTGCTAGGGGTGCTGGGTGCTCAGTACTCAGGGTGCTGGGTGCTCAGTGCTCCGGGTGCTGGGTGCTCAGTGCTCAGGGTGCTGGGTGCTCAGTACTCAGTGCTCAGGATGCTGGGTGCTCAGTGCTCGGGCTGCTGGGTGCTCAGTGCTCAGGGTGCTGGGTGCTCAGTATTCGGGGTGCTGGGTGCTATGTGCTCAGCGTGCTGGGTGCTCAGTACTCAGGGTGCTCGGTGCTCAGTGCTTGGGGTGCTGGGTGCTCAGTAATCAGGGTGCTGGGTGCTCAGTGCTCAGGGTGCTGGGTGCTCAGTGCTCAGGGTGCTGGGTGCTCAGTACTCAGTGCTCAGGATGCTGGGTGCTCAGTGCTCGGGCTGCTGGGTGCTCAGTGCTCAGGGTGCTGGGTGCTCAGTACTCAGGGTGCTGGGTTCTCAGTACTCAGGGTGCTCGGTTCTCAGTACTCAGGGTGCTGGGTGCTCATTCTCGGGTTGCTGGGTGCTCAGTGCTCGGTGTGCTGGGTGCTCAGTACTCAGGGTGCTGGGGGCTCAGTATTCAGGGTGCTGGGTGCTCAGTACTCAGGGTGATCTGTTCTCAGTACTCAGGGTGCTGGGTGCTCAGTGATCGGGGTGCTGGGTTCTCAGTACTCGGGGTGCTCAGTACTCAGGGTGCTGGGTGCTCAGTACTCAGGGTGCTGGGTGCTCAGTGCTCGGGGTGCTCGGTGCTCAGTACTCGGGGTGCTGGGTGCTCAGTACTCGGGGTGCTGGGTGCTCAGTGCTCAGGGTGCTGGGTGCTCAGTGCTCAGGGTGCTGGGTGCTCAGTGCTCGGGGTGCTGGGTGCTCAGTGCTCGGGGTGCTGGGTGCTCAGTGCTCAGGGTGCTGGGTGCTCAGTCCTCGGGGTGCTCCGTGCTCAGTGCTCAGGGTGCTGGGTGATCAGTACTCAGGGTGCTCAGTGCTCAGTACTCGGGGTACTAGGTGCTCAGTGCTCAGTGTGCTCAGTGCTCAGTGCTCAGGGTGCTGGATGCTCAGTACTCACGGTGCTCAGTGCTCAGTACTCGGGGTGCTGGGTGCTCAGTACTCAGGGTGCTCAGTGCTCAGTACTCGGGGTGCTGGGTGCTCAGTGCTCAGTGTGCTCAGTGCTCAGTGCTCGGGGTGCTGGGTGCTCAGTGCTCGGGGCACTGGGTGCTCAGTGCTCGGGGTGCTGGGTGCTCAGTACTCAGGGTGCTGTGTGCTCAGTGCTCAGTACTCAGCGTGCTGGGTGCTCAGTGCTTAGAGTGTTGGGTGCTCAGTACTCAGGGTGCTGGGTGCTCAGTGCTCAGTGCTCAGTGTGCTCAGTGCTCAGGGTGCTCAGTGTTCACGGTGCTGGGTGCTCAGGGTGCTGGGTGCTCAGTGCTCGGGGTGCTGGGTGCTCAGTGCTCAGTGCTCAGGGTGCTGGGTGCTCAGTGCTCAGTGCTCAGGGTGCTGGGTGTTCAGTACTCAGGGTGCTCGGTGCTCAGTGCTCTGGGTGCTGGGTGCTCAGTACTCAGGGTGCTGGGTGCTCAGTCCTCAGGGTGCTCAGTACTCAGGGTGCTCGGTGCTCAGTGCTCAGTACTCAGGGTGCTCAGTGCTCAGTACTCAGAGTGCTTTGTGCTCAGTGCTCAGGGTGTTCAGTGCTCAGTACTCAGCGTGCTTTGTGCTCAGTGCTCAGGGTGCTGGGTGCTCAGTGCTCAGGGTGCTGGGTGCTGAGTACTCGGGGTGCTGGGTGCTCAGTGCTCGGGGTGCTGGGTGCTCAGTGCTCGGGGTGCTGGGTGCTCAGTGCTCGGGGTGCTGGGTCCTCAGTGCTCGGGGTGCTGGGTGCTCAGTGCTCGGGGTGCTGGGTGCTCAGTGCTCGGGGTGCTGGGTGCTCAGTGCTCGGGGTGCTCGGTGCTCAGTGCTCGGGGTGCTGGGTGCTCAGTACTCGGGGTGCTCGGTGCTCAGTACTCAGGGTGTTGGGTGTTCAGTGCTCAGGGTGCTGGGTGCTCAGTGCTCGGGGTGCTGGGTGCTCGGTGCTCAGGTTGCTGGGTGCTCAGTACTCGGGGTGCTGGGTGCTCAGTGCTCAGGGTGCTGGGTGCTCACTGCTCGGGGTGCTGGGTCCTCAGTGCTACGGGTGCTGGGTGCTCAGTGCTCGGGGTGCTGGGTGCTCAGTGCTCGGGGCGCTGGGTGCTCAGTGCTCGGGGTGCTCGGTGCTCAGTACTCAGGGTGCTGGGTGCTCAGTGCTCAGGGTGCTTGGTGCTCAGTACTCAGGGTGCTGGGGGCTCAGTGCTCGGTGTGCTCGGTGCTCAGTACACTGGGTGCTCAGTACTCAGGGTGCTGGGTGGTCAGTGCTCAGGGTGATCGGTGCTCAGTACTCAGGGTGCTCAGTACTCAGGGTGCTGGGTGCTCAGGGCTCGGGGTGCTGGGAGCTCAGTACTCAGGGTGCTGGGTGCTCAGTGCTCGGGGTGCTGGGTGCTGAGTGCTCAGGGTGCTGGGTGCTCAGTACTCGGGGTGCTCGGTGCTCAGTACTCAGGGTGCTGGGTGCTCAGTACTCAGGGTGCTGGGTGCTCAGTACTCAGGGTGCTCGCTGCTCAGTACTCAGGGTGCTGGGTGCTCAGTGCTCTGGTTGCTCAGTACTCAGGGTGCTCGGTGCTCAGTACTCAGGGTGCTGGGTGCTCAGTGCTCGGGGTGCTGGGTGCTCAGTACTCAGGGTGCTGGGTGCTCAGTGCTCAGGGTGCTGGGTGCTCAGTTCTCAGGGTGCTGGGTGCTCAGTACTCAGGGTGCTCAGTGCTCGTGGAGCTCGGTGATCAGTACTCAGGGTGCTGGGTGCTCAGTACTCAGTGCTCGGGGTCCTGGGATCTCAGCCCTCTGGGTGCTTAGTGCACAGTACTCAGGGTGCTGGGTGCTCAGTATTCAGGGTGCTCAGTGCTCGGGGTGCTGGGTGCTCAGTACTCAGGGTGCTGGGTGCTCATTCTCGGGGTGCTGGGTGCTCAGTGCTCTGGGTGCTGGGTGCTCAGTACTCGGGGTGCTGGTTGCTCAGTGCTCAGCGTGCTGGGTGCTCAGTACTCAGGGGGCTCGGTTCTCAGTACTCAGGGTGCTGGGTGCTCATTCTCGGGGTGCTGGGTGCTCAGTGCTCAGGGTGCTGGGTGCTCAGTGTTCAGGGTCCTCGGTGCTCAGTACTCAGTGTGCTCAGTACTCAGCGTGCTTTGTGCTCAGTGCTCAGGGTGCTGGGTGCTCAGTACTCAGGGTGCTGGGTGCTCAGTACTCAGGGTGCTGGGTGCTCAGTGCTCAGGGTGCTGGGTGCTCAGTGCTCGGGGTGCTCGGTGCTCAGTACTCAGGGTGTTGGGTGCTCAGTGCTCGGGGTGCTGGGTGCTCAGTGCTCAGGGTGCTGGGTGCTCAGTACTCGGGGTGCTCGGTGCTCAGTACTCAGTGTGCTGGGTGCTCAGTACTCAGAGTGCTGGGTGCTCAGTGCTCAGGGTGCTGGGTACTCAGTGCTCGGGGTGCTCGGTGCTCAGTACTCAGGGTGCTGGGTGCTCAGTGCTCGGGGTGCTGGGTGCTCAGTGCTCAGGGTGCTGGGTGCTCAGTACTCGGGGTGCTCGGTGCTCAGTACTCAGGGTGCTGGGTGCTCAGTACTCAGGGTGCTGGGTGCTCAGTACTCGGGGTGCTCGGTGCTCAGTACTCAGGGTGCTGGGTGCTCAGTACTCAGGGTGCTGGGTGCTCAGTACTCGGGGTGCTCGGTGCTCAGTACTCAGGGTGCTCGGTGCTCAGTACTCAGGGTGCTGGGTGCTCAGTACTCAGGTTGCTGGGTGCTCAGTACGCAGGGTGCTGGGTGCTCAGCACTCAGGGTGCTCAGTACTCAGGGTGCTGGGTGCTCAGTGCTCGGGGTGCTGGATGCTCAGTGCTCAGGGTGATCGGTGCTCAGTACTCAGGATGCTGGGTGCTCAGTACTCAGGGTGCTGAATGCTCAGTACTCAGGGTGCTGGGTGCTCAGTCCTCAGGGTGCTGGGTGCTCAGTACTCAGGGTGCTGGGTGCTCTGTGCTCGGTTTGGTGGGTGCTCAGTGCTCGGGGTGCTCGGTGCTCAGTACTCAAGGTGCTGGGTTCTCAGTGCTCACGGTGCTGGGTGCTCAGTCCTCGGGGTGCTCCGTGCTCAGTGCTCAGGGTGCTGGGTGCTCAGTACTCAGGGTGCTCGGTGCTCAGTACTAAGGGTGCTCAGTGCTCAGTACTCAGGTTGCTCAGTGCTCAGTGCTCGGGGTGCTGGGTGCTCAGTACTTAGGGTGCTGGGTGCTCAGTACTCAGGGTGCTGGGTGCTCAGTGCTCAGTACTCAGCGTGCTGGGTGCTCAGTGCTTAGAGTGTTGGGAGCTCAGTACTCAGGGTGCTGGGTGCTCAGTGCTCAGTGCTCAGGGTGCTCAGTGCTCAGGGTGCTCAGTGTTCACGGTGCTGGGTGCTCAGGGTGCTGGGTGCTCAGTGCTCGGGGTGCTGGGTGCTCAGTGCTCAGTGCTCAGGGTGCTGGGTGCTCAGTGCTCAGTGCTCAGGGTGCTGGGTGTTCCGTACTCAGGGTGCTCGGTGCTCAGTGCTCTGGGTGCTGGGTGCTCAGTACTCAGGGTGCTGGGTGCTCAGTCCTCAGGGTGCTCAGTACTCAGGGTGCTCGGTGCTCAGTGCTCAGTACTCAGGGTGCTCAGTGCTCAGTACTCAGAGTGCTTTGTGCTCAGTGCTCAGGGTGTTCAGTGCTCATTACTCAGCGTGCTTTGTGCTCAGTGCTCAGGGTGCTGGGTGCTCAGTGCTCAGGGTGCTGGGTGCTGAGTACTCGGGGTGCTGGGTGTATAGTGCTCGGGGTGCTGGGTGCTCAGTGCTCGGGGTGCTGGGTGCTCAGTGCTCGGGGTGCTGGGTGCTCAGTGCTCGGGGTGCTGGGTGCTCATTGCTCAGTGTGCTGGGTGCTCAGTGCTCGGGGTGCTCGGTGCTCAGTGCTCGGGGTGCTGGGTGCTCAGTACTCGGGGTGCTCGGTGCTCAGTACTCAGGGTGCTGGGTGTTCAGTGCTCAGGGTGCTGGGTGCTCAGTGCTCGGGGTGCTGGGTGCTCGGTGCTCAGGTTGCTGGGTGCTCAGTACTCGGGGTGCTGGGTGCTCAGTACTCAGGGTGCTGGGTGCTCATTGCTCGGGGTGCTGGGTGCTCAGTGCTACGGGTGCTGGGTGCTCAGTGCTCGGGGTGCTGGGTGCTCAGTGCTCGGGGCGCTGGGTGCTCAGGGCTCGGGGTGCTGGGAGCTCAGAACTCAGGGTGCTGGGTGCTCAGTGCTCGGTGTGCTGGGTGCTGAGTGCTCAGGGTGCTGGGTGCTCAGTACTCGGGGTGCTCGGTGCTCAGTACTCAGGGTGCTGGGTGCTCATTACACAGGGTGCTGGGTGCTCAGTGCTCGGGGTGCTCGCTGCTCAGTACTCTTGGTGCTGGGTGCTCAGTACTCAGGGTGCTGGGTGCTCAGTGCTCGGGGTGCTCGGTGCTCAGTGCTCAGGATGCTCGGTGCTCAGTACTTTTGGTGCTGGGTGCTCAGTACTCAGGGTGCTGGGTGCTCAGTGCTCGGGGTGCTCGGTGCTCAGTACTCAGGGTGCTGGGTGCTCAGTGCTCAGGGTGCTGGGTGCTCAGTACTCAGGTTGCTGGGTGCTCAGTGCTCAGGGTGCTGTGTGCTCAGTACTCATGGTGCTGGGTGCTCAGTACTCAGGGTGCTGGGTGCTCAGTGCTCAGGGTGCTGGGTGCTCAGTGCTCAGGGTGCTCGGTGCTCAGTACTCAGGATGCTGGGTGCTCAGTGCTCGGGGTGCTGGGTGCTCAGTGCTCAGGGTGCTGGGTACTCAGTACTCGGGGTGCTCGGTGCTCAGTACTCAGGGTGCTGGGTGCTCAGTACTCAGGGTGCTGGGTGCTCAGTACTCAGGGTGCTCGGTGCTCAGAACTCAGGGTGCTGGGTGCTCAGTGCTCAGGTGCTGGGTGCTAAGTACTCAGGGTGCTGGGTGCTCAGTACTCGGGTGCTGGGTGCTCAGTGCTCAGGGTGCTGGGTGCTCAGTACTCAGGGTGCTGGGTGCTCAGCACTCAGGGTGCTCAGTACTCAGGGTGCTGGGTGCTCAGTGCTCGGGGTGCTGGATGCTCAGTGCTCAGGGTGATCGGTGCTCAGTACTCAGGATGCTGGGTGCTCAGTACTCAGGGTGCTGGGTGCTCAGTACTCAGGGTGCTGGGTGCTCAGTCCTCAGGGTGCTCAGTGCTCAGGGTGCTGGGTGCTCAGTGCTCGGGGTGCTCGGTGCTCAGTACTCAGGTTGCTGAGTGCTCAGTACTCAGGTTGCTGGGTGCTCAGTACTCAGGGTGCTGGGTGCTCAGTGCTCAGGGTGCTCAGTGCTCAGTACTCAGGGTGCTGGGTGCTCAGTACTCAGGGTGCTGGGTGCTCAGTGCTCGGGGTGCCGGGTGCTCAGTGCTCGGGGTGCTGGGTGCTCAGTACTCGGGGTGCTCGGTGCTCAGTACTCAGGGTGCTGGGTGCTCAGTACTCAGGGTGCTGGGTGCTCAGTACTCAGGGTGCTCGGTGCTCAGAACTCAGGGTGCTGGGTGCTCAGTGCTCAGGTGCTGGGTGCTAAGTACTCAGGGGGCTGGGTGCTCAGTACTCAGGGTGCTGGGTGCTCAGTGCTCAGGGTGCTGGGTGCTCAGTACTCAGGGTGCTGGGTGCTCAGCGCTCAGGGTGCTCAGTACTCAGGGTGCTGGGTGCTCAGTGATCGGGGTGCTGGGTGCTCAGTACTCAGGGTGCTCAGTACTCAGGGTGCTGGGTGCTCAGTGCTCGGGGTGCTGGATGCTCAGTGCTCAGGGTGATCGGTGCTCAGTACTCAGGATGCTGGGTGCTCAGTACTCAGGGTGCTGGGTGCTCAGTACTCAGGGTGCTGGGTGCTCAGTCCTCAGGGTGCTCAGTGCTCAGGGTGCTGGGTGGTCAGTGCTCGGGGTGCTCGGTGCTCAGTACTCAGGTTGCTGAGTGCTCAGTACTCAGGTTGCTGGGTGCTCAGTACTCAGGGTGCTGGGTGCTCAGTGCTCAGGGTGCTCAGTGCTCAGTACTCAGGGTGCTGGGTGCTCAGTACTCAGGGTGCTGGGTGCTCAGTCCTCAGGGTGCTCAGTGCTCAGGGTGCTGGGTGCTCAGTACTCAGGTTGCTGAGTGCTCAGTACTCAGGTTGCTGGGTGCTCAGTACTCAGGGTGCTGGGTGCTCAGTGCTCAGGGTGCTCAGTGCTCAGTACTCAGGGTGCTGGGTGCTCAGTACTCAGTGTGCTGGGTGCTCTGTGCTCGGGTTGGTGGGTGCTCATTACTCAGGGTGCTGGGTGCTCAGTGCTCGGGGTGCTCGGTGCTCAGTACTCAAGGTGCTGGGTTCTCAGTGCTCACGGTGCTGGGTGCTCAGTCCTCGGGGTGCTCCGTGCTCAGTGCTCAGGGTGCTGGGTGCTCAGTACTCAGGGTGCTCGGTGCTCAGTACTAAGGGTGCTCAGTGCTCAGTACTCAGGTTGCTCAGTGCTCAGTGCTCGGGGTGCTGGGTGCTCAGTACTCAGGGTGCTGGGTGCTCAGTACTCAGGGTGCTGGGTGCTCAGTGCTCAGTACTCAGCGTGCTGGGTGCTCAGTGCTTAGAGTGTTGGGAGCTCAGTACTCAGGGTGCTGGGTGCTCAGTGCTCAGTGCTCAGGGTGCTCAGTGCTCAGGGTGCTCAGTGTTCACGGTGCTGGGTGCTCAGGGTGCTGGGTGCTCAGTGCTCGGGGTGCTGGGTGCTCAGTGCTCAGTGCTCAGGGTGCTGAGTGCTCAGTGCTCAGTGCTCAGGGTGCTGGGTGTTCAGTACTCAGGGTGCTCGGTGCTCAGTGCTCTGGGTGCTGGGTGCTCAGTACTCAGGGTGCTGGGTGCTCAGTCCTCAGGGTGCTCAGTACTCAGGGTGCTCGGTGCTCAGTGCTCAGTACTCAGGGTGCTCAGTGCTCAGTACTCAGAGTGCTTTGTGCTCAGTGCTCAGGGTGTTCAGTGCTCAGTACTCAGCGTGCTTTGTGCTCAGTGCTCAGGGTGCTGGGTGCTCAGTGCTCAGGGTGCTGGGTGCTGAGTACTCGGGGTGCTGGGTGCTCAGTGCTCAGTGCTCAGGGTGCTCAGTGCTCAGGGTGCTCAGTGTTCACGGTGCTGGGTGCTCAGGGTGCTGGGTGCTCAGTGCTCGGGGTGCTGGGTGCTCAGTGCTCAGTGCTCAGGGTGCTGAGTGCTCAGTGCTCAGTGCTCAGGGTGCTGGGTGTTCAGTACTCAGGGTGGTCGGTGCTCAGTGCTCTGGGTGCTGGGTGCTCAGTACTCAGGGTGCTGGGTGCTCAGTCCTCAGGGTGCTCAGTACTCAGGGTGCTCGGTGCTCAGTGCTCAGTACTCAGGGTGCTCAGTGCTCAGTAGTCAGAGTGCTTTGTGCTCAGTGCTCAGGGTGTTCAGTGCTCAGTACTCAGCGTGCTTTGTGCTCAGTGCTCAGGGTGCTGGGTGCTCAGTGCTCAGGGTGCTGGGTGCTGAGTACTCGGGGTGCTGGGTGCATAGTGCTCGGGGTGCTGGGTGCTCAGTGCTCGGGGTGCTGGGTGCTCAGTGCTCGGGGTGCTTGGTGCTCAGTGCTCGGGGTGCTGGGTGCTCATTGCTCAGGGTGCTGGGTGCTCAGTGCTCGGGGTGCTCGGTGCTCAGTGCTCGGGGTGCTGGGTGCTCAGTACTCGGGGTGCTCGGTGCTCAGTACTCAGGGTGCTGGGTGTTCAGTGCTCAGGGTGCTGGGTGCTCAGTGCTCGGGGTGCTGGGTGCTCGGTGCTCAGGTTGCTGGGTGCTCAGTACTCGGGGTGCTGTGTGCTCAGTTCTCAGGGTGCTGGGTGCTCAGTGCTCGGGGTGCTGGGTGCTCAGTGCTCGGGGCGCTGGGTGCTCAGGGCTCGGGGTGCTGGGAGCTCAGTACTCAGGGTGCTGGGTGCTCAGTGCTCGGTGTGCTGGGTGCTGAGTGCTCAGGGTGCTGGGTGCTCAGTACTCGGGGTGCTCGGTGCTCAGTACTCAGGGTGCTGGGTGCTCATTACACAGGGTGCTGGGTGCTCAGTGCTCGGGGTGCTCGCTGCTCAGTACTCTTGGTGCTGGGTGCTCAGTACTCAGGGTGCTGGGTGCTCAGTGCTCGGGGTGCTCGGTGCTCAGTGCTCAGGATGCTCGGTGCTCAGTATTTTGGTGCTGGGTGCTCAGTACTCAGGGTGCTGGGTGCTCAGTGCTCGGGGTGCTCGGTGCTCAGTACTCAGGGTGCGGGGTGCTCAGTGCTCAGGGTGCTGGGTGCTCAGTACTCAGGTTGCTGGGTGCTCAGTGCTCAGGGTGCTGTGTGCTCAGTACTCATGGTGCTGGGTGCTCAGTACTCAGGGTGCTGGGTGCTCAGTGCTCAGGGTGCTGGGTGCTCAGTGCTCAGGGTGCTCGGTGCTCAGTACTCAGGGTGCTGGGTGCTCAGTGCTCGGGGTGCTGGGTGCTCAGTGCTCAGGGTGCTGGGTACTCAGTACTCGGGGTGCTCGGTGCTCAGTACTCAGGGTGCTGGGTGCTCAGTACTCAGGGTGCTGCGTGCTCAGTACTCAGGGTGCTCGGTGCTCAGAACTCAGGGTGCTGGGTGCTCAGTGCTCAGGGTGCTCAGTGCTCAGTACTCAGGGTGCTGGGTGCTCAGTACTCAGGGTGCTGGGTGCTCAGTGCTCGGGGTGCCGGGTGCTCAGTGCTCAGGGTGCTGGGTGCTCAGTACTCGGGGTGCTCGGTGCTCAGTACTCAGGGTGCTGGGTGCTCAGTACTCAGGGTGCTGGGTGCTCAGTACTCAGGGTGCTCGGTGCTCAGAACTCAGGGTGCTGGGTGCTCAGTGCTCAGGTGCTGGGTGCTAAGTACTCAGGGTGCTGGGTGCTCAGTACTCAGGGTGCTGGGTGCTCAGTGCTCAGGGTGCTGGGTGCTCAGTACTCAGGGTGCTGGGTGCTCAGCACTCAGGGTGCTCAGTACTCAGGGTGCTGGGTGCTCAGTGCTCGGGGTGCTGGGTGCTCAGTACTCAGGGTGCTCAGTACTCAGGGTGCTGGGTGCTCAGTGCTCGGGGTGCTGGATGCTCAGTGCTCAGGGTGATCGGTGCTCAGTACTCAGGATGCTGGGTGCTCAGTACTCAGGGTGCTGGGTGCTCAGTGCTCGGGGTGCTGGATGCTCAGTGCTCGGGGCGCTGGGTGTTCAGGGCTCGGGGTGCTGGGAGCTCAGTACTCAGGGTGCTGGGTGCTCAGTGCTCGGTGTGCTGGGTGCTGAGTGCTCAGGGTGCTGGGTGCTCAGTACTCGGGGTGCTCGGTGCTCAGTACTCAGGGTGCTGGGTGCTCATTACACAGGGTGCTGGGTGCTCAGTGCTCGGCGTGCTCGCTGCTCAGTACTCTTGGTGCTGGGTGCTCAGTACTCAGGGTGCTGGGTGCTCAGTGCTCGGGGTGCTCGGTGCTCAGTGCTCAGGATGCTCGGTGCTCAGTACTTTTGGTGCTGGGTGCTCAGTACTCAGGGTGCTGGGTGCTCAGTGCTCGGGGTGCTCGGTGCTCAGTACTCAGGGTGCTGGGTGCTCAGTGCTCAGGGTGCTGGGTGCTCAGTACTCAGGTTGCTGGGTGCTCAGTGCTCAGGGTGCTGTGTGCTCAGTACTCATGGTGCTGGGTGCTCAGTACTCAGGGTGCTGGGTGCTCAGTGCTCAGGGTGCTGGGTGCTCAGTGCTCAGGGTGCTCGGTGCTCAGTACTCAGGGTGCTGGGTGCTCAGTGCTCAGTACTCAGCGTCCTGGGTGCTCAGTGCTCAGGGTGCTGGGTGCTCAGTACTCATGGTGCTGGGTGCTCAGTACTAAGGGTGCTCAGTGCTCAGTACTCAGGTTGCTCAGTGCTCAGTGCTCGGGTTGCTGGGTGCTCAGTTCTCAGGGTGCTGGGTGCTCAGTACTCAGGGTGCTGGGTGCTCAGTGCTCAGTACTCAGCGTCCTGGGTGCTCAGTGCTTAGAGTGTTGGGAGCTCAGTACTCAGGGTGCTGGGTGCTCAGTGCTCGGGGTGCTGGGTGCTCAGTGCTCAGTGCTCAGGGTGCTGAGTGCTCAGTGCTCAGGTTGCTGGGTGTTCAGTACTCAGGGTGCTCGGTGCTCAGTGCTCTGGGTGCTGGGTGCTCAGTACTCAGGGTGCTGGGTGCTCAGTCCTCAGGGTGCTCAGTCCTCAGGGTGCTCGGTGCTCAGTGCTCAGTACTCAGGGTGCTCAGTGCTCAGTACTCAGAGTGCTTTGTGCTCAGTGCTCAGGGTGTTCAGTGCTGAGTACTCAGCGTGCTTTGTGCTCAGTGCTCAGGGTGCTGGGTGCTCAGTGGTCAGGGTGCTGGGTGCATAGTGCTCGGGGTGCTGGGTGCTCAGTGCTACCGGTGCTGGGTGCTCAGGGCTCGGGGTGCTGGGAGCTCAGTACTCAGGGTGCTGGGTTCTCAGTGCTCGGTGTGCTGGGTGCTGAGTGCTCAGGGTGTTGGGTGCTCAGTACTCGTGGTGCTGGGTGCTCAGTACTCGGGGTGCTCGGTGCTCAGTACTCAGGGTGCTGGGTGCTCAGTACTCAGGGTGCTGGCTGCTCAGTACTCAGGGTGCTCGGTGCTCAGAACTCAGGGTGCTGGGTGCTCAGTGCTCAGGTGCTGGGTGCTAAGTACTCAGGGTGCTGGGTGCTCAGTACTCAGGGTGCTGGGTGCTCAGTGCTCAGGGTGCTGGGTGCTCAGTACTCAGGGTGCTGGGTGCTAAGCACTCAGGGTGCTCAGTACTCAGGGTGCTGGGTGCTCAGTGCTCGGGGTGCTGGGTGCTCAGTACTCAGGGTGCTCAGTACTCAGGGTGCTGGGTGCTCAGTGCTCGGGGTGCTGGATGCTCAGTGCTCAGGGTGATCGGTGCTCAGTACTCAGGATGCTGGGTGCTCAGTACTCAGGGTGCTGGGTGCTCAGTGCTCGGGGTGCTGGATGCTCAGTGCTCGGGGCGCTGGGTGTTCAGGGCTCGGGGTGCTGGGAGCTCAGTACTCAGGGTGCTGGGTGCTCAGTGCTCGGTGTGCTGGGTGCTGAGTGCTCAGGGTGCTGGGTGCTCAGTACTCGGGGTGCTCGGTGCTCAGTACTCAGGGTGCTGGGTGCTCATTACACAGGGTGCTGGGTGCTCAGTGCTCGGGGTGCTCGCTGCTCAGTACTCTTGGTGCTGGGTGCTCAGTACTCAGGGTGCTGGGTGCTCAGTGCTCGGGGTGCTCGGTGCTCAGTGCTCAGGATGCTCGGTGCTCAGTACTTTTGGTGCTGGGTGCTCAGTACTCAGGGTGCTGGGTGCTCAGTGCTCGGGGTGCTCGGTGCTCAGTACTCAGGCTGCTGGGTGCTCAGTGCTCAGGGTGCTGGGTGCTCAGTACTCAGGTTGCTGGGTGCTCAGTGCTCAGGGTGCTGTGTGCTCAGTACTCATGGTGCTGGGTGCTCAGTACTCAGGGTGCTGGGTGCTCAGTGCTCAGGGTGCTGGGTGCTCAGTGCTCAGGGTGCTCGGTGCTCAGTACTCAGGGTGCTGGGTGCTCAGTGCTCGGGGTGCTGGGTGCTCAGTGCTCAGGGTGCTGGGTACTCAGTACTCGGGGTGCTCGGTGCTCAGTACTCAGGGTGCTGGGTGCTCAGTACTCAGGGTGCTCGGTGCTCAGAACTCAGGGTGCTGGGTGCTCAGTGCTCAGGTGCTGGGTGCTAAGTACTCAGGGTGCTGGGTGCTCAGTACTCGGGTGCTGGGTGCTCAGTGCTCAGGGTGCTGGGTGCTCAGTACTCAGGGTGCTGGGTGCTCAGCACTCAGGGTGCTCAGTACTCAGGGTGTTGGGTGCTCAGTGCTCGGGGTGCTGGGTGCTCAGTACTCAGGGTGCTCAGTACTCAGGGTGCTGGGTGCTCAGTGCTCGGGGTGCTGGATGCTCAGTGCTCAGGGTGATCGGTGCTCAGTACTCAGGATGCTGGGTGCTCAGTACTCAGGGTGCTGGGTGCTCAGTACTCAGGGTGCTGGGTGCTCAGTCCTCAGGGTGCTCAGTGCTCAGGGTGCTGGGTGCTCAGTGCTCGGGGTGCTCGGTGCTCAGTACTCAGGTTGCTGAGTGCTCAGTACTCAGGTTGCTGGGTGCTCAGTACTCAGGGTGCTGGGTGCTCAGTGCTCAGGGTGCTCAGTGCTCAGTACTCAGGGTGCTGGGTGCTCAGTACTCAGGGTGCTGGGTGCTCAGTGCTCGGGGTGCCGGGTGCTCAGTGCTCAGGGTGCTGGGTGCTCAGTACTCGGGGTGCTCGGTGCTCAGTTCTCAGGGTGCTGGGTGCTCAGTACTCAGGGTGCTGGGTGCTCAGTACTCAGGGTGCTGTGTGCTCAGAACTCAGGGTGCTGGGTGCTCAGTGCTCAGGTGCTGGGTGCTAAGTACTCAGGGTGCTGGGTGCTCAGTACTCAGGGTGCTGGGTGCTCAGTGCTCAGGGTGCTGGGTGCTCAGTACTCAGGGTGCTGGGTGCTCAGCACTCAGGGTGCTCAGTACTCAGGGTGCTGGGTGCTCAGTGCTCGGGGTGCTGGGTGCTCAGTACTCAGGGTGCTCAGTACTCAGGGTGCTGGGTGCTCAGTGCTCGGGGTGCTGGATGCTCAGTGCTCAGGGTGATCGGTGCTCAGTACTCAGGATGCTGGGTGCTCAGTACTCAGGGTGCTAGGTGCTCAGTACTCAGGGTGCTGGGTGCTCAGTCCTCAGGGTGCTCAGTGCTCAGGGTGCTGGGTGCTCAGTGCTCGGGGTGCTCGG
Organism: Microtus oregoni; assembly: GCF_018167655.1. NCBI lineage: Eukaryota > Metazoa > Chordata > Mammalia > Rodentia > Cricetidae > Microtus > Microtus oregoni. Next base: position 284,818 of record NW_024543334.1, read on the forward strand.
TGCTCAGTACTCAGGTTGCTGAGTGCTCAGTACTCAGGTTGCTGGGTCCTCAGTACTCAGTGTGCTGGGTGCTCAGTGCTCAGGGTGCTCAGTGCTAAGTACTCAGGGTGCTGGGTGCTCAGTACTCAGGGTGCTGGGTGCTCAGTCCTCAGGGTACTCAGTGCTCAGGGTGCTGGGTGCTCAGTACTCAGGTTGCTGAGTGCTCAGTACTCAGGTTGCTGGGTGCTCAGTACTCAGGGTGCTGGGTGCTCAGTGCTCAGGGTGCTCAGTGCTCAGTACTCAGGGTGCTGGTTGTTCAGTACTCAGGGTGCTGGGTGCTCTGTGCTCGGGTTGGTGGGTGCTCATTACTCAGGGTGCTGGGTGCTCAGTGCTCGGGGTGCTCGGTGCTCAGTACTCAAGGTGCTGGGTTCTCAGTGCTCACGGTGCTGGGTGCTCAGTCCTCGGGGTGCTCCGTGCTCAGTGCTCAGGGTGCTGGGTGCTCAGTACTCAGGGTGCTCGGTGCTCAGTACTAAGGGTGCTCAGTGCTCAGTACTCAGGTTGCTCAGTGCTCAGTGCTCGGGGTGCTGGGTGCTCAGTACTCAGGGTGCTGGGTGCTCAGTACTCAGGGTGCTGGGTGCTCAGTGCTCAGTACTCAGCGTCCTGGGTGCTCAGTGCTTAGAGTGTTGGGAGCTCAGTACTCAGGGTGCTGGGTGCTCAGTGCTCGGGGTGCTGGGTGCTCAGTGCTCAGTGCTCAGGGTGCTGAGTGCTCAGTGCTCAGGTTGCTGGGTGTTCAGTACTCAGGGTGCTCGGTGCTCAGTGCTCTGGGTGCTGGGTGCTCAGTACTCAGGGTGCTGGGTGCTCAGTCCTCAGGGTGCTCAGTACTCAGGGTGCTCGGTGCTCAGTGCTCAGTACTCAGGGTGCTCAGTGCTCAGTACTCAGAGTGCTTTGTGCTCAGTGCTCAGGGTGTTCAGTGCTCAGTACTCAGCATGCTTTGTGCTCAGTGCTCAGGGTGCTGGGTGCTCAGTGGTCAGGGTGCTGGGTGCATAGTGCTCGGGGTGCTGGGTGCATAGTGCTCGGGGTGCTGGGTGCTCAGTGCTCGGGGTGCTGGGTGCTCAGTGCTCGGGGTGCTGGGTGCTCAGTGCTCGGGGTGCTGGGTGCTCATTGCTCAGGGTGCTGGGTGCTCAGTGCTCGGGGTGCTCGGTGCTCAGTGCTCGGGGTGCTGGGTGCTCAGTACTCGGGGTGCTCGGAGCTCAGTACTCAGGGTGCTGGGTGTTCAGTGCTCAGGATGCTGGGTGCTCAGTGCTCGTGGTGCTGGGTGCTCGGTGCTCAGGTTGCTGGGTGCTCAGTACTCGGGGTGCTGGGTGCTCAGTACTCAGGGTGCTGGGTGCTCATTGCTCGGGGTGCTGGGTGCTCAGTGCTACCGGTGCTGGGTGCTCAGTGCTCGGGGTGCTGGGTGCTCAGTGCTCGGGGTGCTGGGTGCTCAGGGCTCGGGGTGCTGGGAGCTCAGTACTCAGGGTGCTGGGTGCTCAGTGCTCGGTGTGCTGGGTGCTGAGTGCTCAGGGTGCTGGGTGCTCAGTACTCGGGGTGCTGGGTGCTCAGTACTCGGGGTGCTCGGTGCTCAGTACTCAGGGTGCTGGGTGCTCAGTACTCAGGGTGCTGGGTGCTCAGTACTCAGGGTGCTCGGTGCTCAGAACTCAGGGTGCTGGGTGCTCAGTGCTCAGGTGCTGGGTGCTAAGTACTCAGGGTGCTGGGTGCTCAGTACTCAGGGTGCTGGGTGCTCAGTGCTCAGGGTGCTGGGTGCTCAGTACTCAGGGTGCTGGGTGCTCAGCACTCAGGGTGCTCAGTACTCAGGGTGCTGGGTGCTCAGTGCTCGGGGTGCTGGGTGCTCAGTACTCAGGGTGCTCAGTACTCAGGGTGCTGGGTGCTCAGTGCTCGGGGTGCTGGATGCTCAGTGCTCAGGGTGATCGGTGCTCAGTACTCAGGATGCTGGGTGCTCAGTACTCAGGGTGCTGGGTGCTCAGTACTCAGGGTGCTGGGTGCTCAGTCCTCAGGGTGCTCAGTGCTCAGGGTGCTGGGTGCTCAGTGCTCGGGGTGCTCGGTGCTCAGTACTCAGGTTGCTGAGTGCTCAGTACTCAGGTTGCTGGGTGCTCAGTACTCAGGGTGCTGGGTGCTCAGTGCTCAGGGTGCTCAGTGCTCAGTACTCAGGGTGCTGGGTGCTCAGTACTCAGGGTGCTGGGTGCTCAGTCCTCAGGGTGCTCAGTGCTCAGGGTGCTGGGTGCTCAGTACTCAGGTTGCTGAGTGCTCAGTACTCAGGTTGCTGGGTGCTCAGTACTCAGGGTGCTGGGTGCTCAGTGCTCAGGGTGCTCAGTGCTCAGTACTCAGGGTGCTGGGTGCTCAGTACTCAGGGTGCTGGGTGCTCTGTGCTCGGGTTGGTGGGTGCTCATTACTCAGGGTGCTGGGTGCTCAGTGCTCGGGGTGCTCGGTGCTCAGTACTCAAGGTGCTGGGTTCTCAGTGCTCACGGTGCTGGGTGCTCAGTCCTCGGGGTGCTCCGTGCTCAGTGCTCAGGGTGCTGGGTGCTCAGTACTCAGGGTGCTCGGTGCTCAGTACTAAGGGTGCTCAGTGCTCAGTACTCAGGTTGCTCAGTGCTCAGTGCTCGGGGTGCTGGGTGTTCAGTACTCAGGGTGCTGGGTGCTCAGTCCTCAGGGTGCTCAGTGCTCAGGGTGCTGGGTGCTCAGTGCTCGGGGTGCTCGGTGCTCAGTACTCAGGTTGCTGAGTGCTCAGTACTCAGGTTGCTGGGTGCTCAGTACTCAGGGTGCTGGGTGCTCAGTGCTCAGGGTGCTCAGTGCTCAGTACTCAGGGTGCTGGGTGCTCAGTACTCAGGGTGCTGGGTGCTCAGTGCTCGGGGTGCCGGGTGCTCAGTGCTCAGGGTGCTGGGTGCTCAGTACTCGGGGTGCTCGGTGCTCAGTTCTCAGGTTGCTGGGTGGTGAGTACTCAGGGTGCTGGGTGCTCAGTACTCAGGGTGCTCGGTGCTCAGAACTCAGGGTGCTGGGTGCTCAGTGCTCAGGTGCTGGGTGCTAAGTACTCAGGGTGCTGGGTGCTCAGTACTCAGGGTGCTGGGTGCTCAGTGCTCAGGGTGCTGGGTGCTCAGTACTCAGGGTGCTGGGTGCTCAGCACTCAGGGTGCTCAGTACTCAGGGTGCTGGGTGCTCAGTGCTCGGGGTGCTGGGTGCTCAGTACTCAGGGTGCTCAGTACTCAGGGTGCTGGGTGCTCAGTGCTCGGGGTGCTGGATGCTCAGTGCTCAGGGTGATCGGTGCTCAGTACTCAGGATGCTGGGTGCTCAGTACTCAGGGTGCTAGGTGCTCAGTACTCAGGGTGCTGGGTGCTCAGTCCTCAGGGTGCTCAGTGCTCAGGGTGCTGGGTGCTCAGTGCTCGGGGTGCTCGGTGCTCAGTACTCAGGTTGCTGAGTGCTCAGTACTCAGGTTGCTGGGTGCTCAGTACTCAGGGTGCTGGGTGCTCAGTGCTCAGGGTGCTCAGTGCTCAGTACTCAGGGTGCTGGGTGCTCAGTACTCAGGGTGCTGGGTGCTCAGTCCTCAGGGTACTCAGTGCTCAGGGTGCTGGGTGCTCAGTACTCAGGTTGCTGAGTGCTCAGTACTCAGGTTGCTGGGTGCTCAGTACTCAGGGTGCTGGGTGCTCAGTGCTCAGGGTGCTCAGTGCTCAGTACTCAGGGTGCTGGTTGTTCAGTACTCAGGGTGCTGGGTGCTCTGTGCTCGGGTTGGTGGGTGCTCATTACTCAGGGTGCTGGGTGCTCAGTGCTCGGGGTGCTCGGTGCTCAGTACCCAAGGTGCTGGGTTCTCAGTGCTCACGGTGCTGGGTGCTCAGTCCTCGGGGTGCTCCGTGCTCAGTGCTCAGGGTGCTGGGTGCTCAGTACTCAGGGTGCTCGGTGCTCAGTACTAAGGGTGCTCAGTGCTCAGTACTCAGGTTGCTCAGTGCTCAGTGCTCGGGGTGCTGGGTGCTCAGTACTCAGGGTGCTGGGTGCTCAGTACTCAGGGTGCTGGGTGCTCAGTGCTCAGTACTCAGCGTCCTGGGTGCTCAGTGCTTAGAGTGTTGGGAGCTCAGTACTCAGGGTGCTGGGTGCTCAGTGCTCGGGGTGCTGGGTGCTCAGTGCTCAGTGCTCAGGGTGCTGAGTGCTCAGTGCTCAGGTTGCTGGGTGTTCAGTACTCAGGGTGCTCGGTGCTCAGTGCTCTGGGTGCTGGGTGCTCAGTACTCAGGGTGCTGGGTGCTCAGTCCTCAGGGTGCTCAGTACTCAGGGTGCTCGGTGCTCAGTGCTCAGTACTCAGGGTGCTCAGTGCTCAGTACTCAGAGTGCTTTGTGCTCAGTGCTCAGGGTGTTCAGTGCTCAGTACTCAGCGTGCTTTGTGCTCAGTGCTCAGGGTGCTGGGTGCTCAGTGGTCAGGGTGCTGGGTGTGAGTACTCGGGGTGCTGGGTGCATAGTGCTCGGGGTGCTGGGTGCTCAGTGCTCGGGGTGCTGGGTGCTCAGTGCTCGGGGTGCTGGGTGCTCAGTGCTCGGGGTGCTGGGTGCTCATTGCTCAGGGTGCTGGGTGCTCAGTGCTCGGGGTGCTCGGTGCTCAGTGCTCGGGGTGCTGGGTGCTCAGTACTCGGGGTGCTCGGTGCTCAGTACTCAGGGTGCTGGGTGTTCAGTGCTCAGGATGCTGGGTGCTCAGTGCTCGGGGTGCTGGGTGCTCGGTGCTCAGGTTGCTGGGTGCTCAGTACTCGGGGTGCTGGGTGCTCAGTACTCAGGGTGCTGGGTGCTCATTGCTCGGGGTGCTGGGTGCTCAGTGCTACCGGTGCTGGGTGCTCAGTGCTCGGGGTGCTGGGTGCTCAGTGCTCGGGGCGCTGGGTGCTCAGGGCTCGGGGTGCTGGGAGCTCAGTACTCAGGGTGCTGGGTGCTCAGTGCTCGGTGTGCTGGGTGCTGAGTGCTCAGGGTGCTGGGTGCTCAGTACTCGGGGTGCTGGGTGCTCAGTACTCGGGGTGCTCGGTGCTCAGTACTCAGGGTGCTGGGTGCTCAGTACTCAGGGTGCTGGGTGCTCAGTACTCAGGGTGCTCGGTGCTCAGAACTCAGGGTGCTGGGTGCTCAGTGCTCAGGTGCTGGGTGCTAAGTACTCAGGTTGCTGGGTGCTCAGTACTCAGGGTGCTGGGTGCTCAGTGCTCAGGGTGCTGGGTGCTCAGTACTCAGGGTGCTGGGTGCTCAGCACTCAGGGTGCTCAGTACTCAGGGTGCTGGGTGCTCAGTGCTCGGGGTGCTGGGTGCTCAGTACTCAGGGTGCTCAGTACTCAGGGTGCTGGGTGCTCAGTGCTCGGGGTGCTGGATGCTCAGTGCTCAGGGTGATCGGTGCTCAGTACTCAGGATGCTGGGTGCTCAGTACTCAGGGTGCTGGGTGCTCAGTACTCAGGGTGCTGGGTGCTCAGTCCTCAGGGTGCTCAGTGCTCAGGGTGCTGGGTGCTCAGTGCTCGGGGTGCTCGGTGCTCAGTACTCAGGTTGCTGAGTGCTCAGTACTCAGGTTGCTGGGTGCTCAGTACACAGGGTGCTGGGTGCTCAGTGCTCAGGGTGCTCAGTGCTCAGTACTCAGGGTGCTGGGTGCTCAGTACTCAGGGTGCTGGGTGCTCAGTCCTCAGGGTGCTCAGTGCTCAGGGTGCTGGGTGCTCAGTACTCAGGTTGCTGAGTGCTCAGTACTCAGGTTGCTGGGTGCTCAGTACTCAGGGTGCTGGGTGCTCAGTGCTCAGGGTGCTCAGTGCTCAGTACTCAGGGTGCTGGGTGCTCAGTACTCAGGGTGCTGGGTGCTCTGTGCTCGGGTTGGTGGGTGCTCATTACTCAGGGTGCTGGGTGCTCAGTGCTCGGGGTGCTCGGTGCTCAGTACTCAAGGTGCTGGGTTCTCAGTGCTCACGGTGCTGGGTGCTCAGTCCTCGGGGTGCTCCGTGCTCAGTGCTCAGGGTGCTGGGTGCTCAGTACTCAGGGTGCTCGGTGCTCAGTACTAAGGGTGCTCAGTGCTCAGTACTCAGGTTGCTCAGTGCTCAGTGCTCGGGGTGCTGGGTGTTCAGTACTCAGGGTGCTGGGTGCTCAGTACTCAGGGTGCTGGGTGCTCAGTGCTCAGTACTCAGCGTCCTGGGTGCTCAGTGCTTAGAGTGTTGGGAGCTCAGTACTCAGGGTGCTGGGTGCTCAGTGCTCAGTGCTCAGGGTGCTCAGTGCTCAGGGTGCTCAGTGTTCACGGTGCTGGGTGCTCAGGGTGCTGGGTGCTCAGTGCTCGGGGTGCTGGGTGCTCAGTGCTCAGTGCTCAGGGTGCTGAGTGCTCAGTGCTCAGGGTGCTGGGTGTTCAGTACTCAGGGTGCTCGGTGCTCAGTGCTCTGGTTGCTGGGTGCTCAGTACTCAGGGTGCTGGGTGCTCAGTCCTCAGGGTGCTCAGTACTCAGGGTGCTCGGTGCTCAGTGCTCAGTACTCAGGGTGCTCAGTGCTCAGTACTCAGAGTGCTTTGTGCTCAGTGCTCAGGGTGTTCAGTGCTCAGTACTCAGCGTGCTTTGTGCTCAGTGCTCAGGGTGCTGGGTGCTCAGTGCTCAGGGTGCTGGGTGCTGAGTACTCGGGGAGCTGGGTGCATAGTGCTCGGGGTGCTGGGTGCTCAGTGCTCGGGGTGCTGGGTGCTCAGTGCTCGGGGTGCTGGGTGCTCAGTGCTCGGGGTGCTGGGTGCTCATTGCTCAGGGTGCTGGGTGCTCAGTGCTCGGGGTGCTCGGTGCTCAGTGCTCGGGGTGCTGGGTGCTCAGTACTCGGGGTGCTCAGTGCTCAGTACTCAGGGTGCTGGGTGTTCAGTGCTCAGGATGCTGGGTGCTCAGTGCTCGGGGTGCTGGGTGCTCGGTGCTCAGGTTGCTGGGTGCTCAGTACTCGGGGTGCTGGGTGCTCAGTACTCAGGGTGCTGGGTGCTCATTGCTCGGGGTGCTGGGTGCTCAGTGCTACCGGTGCTGGGTGCTCAGTGCTCGGGGTGCTGGGTGCTCAGTGCTCGGGGCGCTGGGTGCTCAGGGCTCGGGGTGCTGGGAGCTCAGTACTCAGGGTGCTGGGTGCTCAGTGCTCGGTGTGCTGGGTGCTGAGTGCTCAGGGTGCTGGGTGCTCAGTACTCGGGGTGCTCGGTGCTCAGTACTCAGGGTGCTGGGTGCTCATTACACAGGGTTCTGGGTGCTCAGTGCTCGGGGTGCTCGCTGCTCAGTACTCTTGGTGCTGGGTGCTCAGTACTCAGGGTGCTGGGTGCTCAGTGCTCGGGGGTGCTCGGTGCTCAGTGCTCAGGATGCTCGGTGCTCAGTACTTTTGGTGCTGGGTGCTCAGTACTCAGGGTGCTGGGTGCTCAGTGCTCGGGGTGCTCGGTGCTCAGTACTCAGGGTGCTGGGTGCTCAGCGCTCAGGGTGCTGGGTGCTCAGTACTCAGGTTGCTGGGTGCTCAGTGCTCAGGGTGCTGTGTGCTCAGTACTCATGGTGCTGGGTGCTCAGTACTCAGGGTGCTGGGTGCTCAGTGCTCAGGGTGCTGGGTGCTCAGTGCTCAGGGTGCTCGGTGCTCAGTACTCAGGGTGCTGGGTGCTCAGTGCTCAGGGTGCTGGGTACTCAGTACTCGGGGTGCTCGGTGCTCAGTACACAGGGTGCTGGGTGCTCAGTACTCAGGGTGCTGGGTGCTCAGTACTCAGGGTGCTCGGTGCTCAGAACTCAGGGTGCTGGGTGCTCAGTGCTCAGGTGCTGGGTGCTAAGTACTCAGGGTGCTGTGTGCTCAGTACTCAGGGTGCTGGGTGCTCAGTGCTCAGGGTGCTGGGTGCTCAGTACTCAGGGTGCTGGGTGCTCAGCACTCAGGGTGCTCAGTACTCAGGGTGTTGGGTGCTCAGTGCTCAGGGTGCTGGGTGCTCAGTACTCAGGGTGCTCAGTACTCAGGGTGCTGGGTGCTCAGTGCTCGGGGTGCTGGATGCTCAGTGCTCAGGGTGATCGGTGCTCAGTACTCAGGATGCTGGGTGCTCAGTACTCAGGGTGCTGGGTGCTCAGTACTCAGGGTGCTGGGTGCTCAGTCCTCAGGGTGCTCAGTGCTCAGGGTGCTGGGTGCTCAGTGCTCGGGGTGCTCGGTGCTCAGTACTCAGTTTGCTGAGTGCTCAGTACTCAGGTTGCTGGGTGCTCAGTACTCAGGGTGCTGGGTGCTCAGTGCTCAGGGTGCTCAGTGCTCAGTACTCAGGGTGCTGGGTGCTCAGTACTCAGGGTGCTGGGTGCTCAGTGCTCGGGGTGCCGGGTGCTCAGTGCTCAGGGTGCTGGGTGCTCAGTACTCGGGGTGCTCGGTGCTCAGTACTCAGGGTGATGGGTGCTCAGTACTCAGGGTGCTGGGTGCTCAGTACTCAGGGTGCTCGGTGCTCAGAACTCAGGGTGCTGGGTGCTCAGTGCTCAGGTGCTGGGTGCTAAGTACTCAGGGTGCTGGGTGCTCAGTACTCAGGGTGCTGGGTGCTCAGTGCTCAGGGTGCTGGGTGCTCAGTACTCAGGGTGCTGGGTGCTCAGCACTCAGGGTGCTCAGTGCTCAGGGTGCTGGGTGCTCAGTGCTCGGGGTGCTGGGTGCTCAGTACTCAGGGTGCTCAGTACTCAGGGTGCTGGGTGCTCAGTGCTCGGGGTGCTGGATGCTCAGTGCTCAGGGTGATCGGTGCTCAGTACTCAGGATGCTGGGTGCTCAGTACTCAGGGTGCTGGGTGCTCAGTACTCAGGGTGCTGGGTGCTCAGTCCTCAGGGTGCTCAGTGCTCAGTGTGCTGGGTGCTCAGTGCTCGGGGTGCTCGGTGCTCAGTACTCAGGTTGCTGAGTGCTCAGTACTCAGGTTGCTGGGTGCTCAGTACTCAGGGTGCTGGGTGCTCAGTGCTCAGGGTGCTCAGTGCTCAGTACTCAGGGTGCTGGGTGCTCAGTACTCAGGGTGCTGGGTGCTCAGTCCTCAGGGTGCTCAGTGCTCAGGGTGCTGGGTGCTCAGTACTCAGGTTGCTGAGTGCTCAGTACTCAGGTTGCTGGGTGCTCAGTACTCAGGGTGCTGGGTGCTCAGTGCTCAGGGTGCTCAGTGCTCAGTACTCAGGGTGCTGGGTGCTCAGTACTCAGGGTGCTGGGTGCTCTGTGCTCGGGTTGGTGGGTGCTCATTACTCAGGGTGCTGGGTGCTCAGTGCTCGGGGTGCTCGGTGCTCAGTACTCAAGGTGCTTTGTTCTCAGTGCTCACGGTGCTGGGTGCTCAGTCCTCGGGGTGCTCCGTGCTCAGTGCTCAGGGTGCTGGGTGCTCAGTACTCAGGTTGCTCGGTGCTCAGTACTAAGGGTGCTCAGTGCTCAGTACTCAGGTTACTCAGTGCTCAGTGCTCGGGGTGCTGGGTGCTCAGTACTCAGGGTGCTGGGTGCTCAGTGCTTAGAGTGTTGGGAGCTCAGTACTCAGGGTGCTGGGTGCTCAGTGCTCAGGGTGCTCAGTGCTCAGGGTGCTCAGTGTTCACGGTGCTGGGTGCTCAGGGTGCTGGGTGCTCAGTGCTCGGGGTGCTGGGTGCTCAGTGCTCAGTGCTCAGGGTGCTGAGTGCTCAGTGCTCAGTGTTCAGGGTGCTGGGTGTTCAGTACTCAGGGTGCTCGGTGCTCAGTGCTCTGGGTGCTGGGTGCTCAGTACTCAGGGTGCAGGGTGCTCATGCCTCAGGGTGCTCAGTACTCAGGGTGCTCGGTGCTCAGTGCTCAGTACTCAGGGTGCTCAGTGCTCAGTACTCAGAGTGCTTTGTGCTCAGTGCTCAGGGTGTTCAGTGCTCAGTACTCAGCGTGCTTTGTGCTCAGTGCTCAGGGTGCTGGGTGCTCAGTGCTCAGGGTGCTGGGTGCTGAGTATTCGGGGTGCTGGGTGCATAGTGCTCGGGGTGCTGGGTGCTCAGTGCTCGGGGTGCTGGGTGCTCAGTGCTCGGGGTGCTGGGTGCTCATTGCTCAGGGTGCTGGGTGCTCAGTGCTCGGGGTGCTCGGTGCTCAGTGCTCAGGGTGCTGGGTGCTCAGTACTCTGGGTGCTCGGTGCTCAGTACTCAGGATGCTGGGTGTTCAGTGCTCAGGGTGCTGGGTGCTCAGTGCTCGGGGTGCTGGGTGCTCGGTGCTCAGGTTGCTGGGTGCTCAGTACTCGGGGTGCTGGGTGCTCAGTACTCAGGGTGCTGGGTGCTCATTGCTCGGGGTGCTGGGTGCTCAGTGCTACGGGTGCTGGGTGCTCAGTGCTCGGGGTGCTGGGTGCTCAGTGCTCGGGGCGCTGGGTGCTCAGGGCTCGGGGTGCTGGGAGCTCAGTACTCAGGGTGCTGGGTGCTCAGTGCTCGGTGTGCTGGGTGCTGAGTGCTCAGGGTGCTGGGTGCTCAGTACTCGGGGTGCTCGGTGCTCAGTACTCAGGGTGCTGGGTGCTCATTACACAGGGTGCTGGGTGCTCAGTGCTCGGGGTGCTCGCTGCTCAGTACTCTTGGTGCTGGGTGCTCAGTACTCAGGGTGCTGGGTGCTCAGTGCTCGGGGTGCTCGGTGCACAGTGCTCAGGATGCTCAGTGCTCAGTACTTTTGGTGCTGGGTGCTCAGTACTCAGGGTGCTGGGTGCTCAGTGCTCGGGGTGCTCGGTGCTCAGTACTCAGGGTGCTGGGTGCTCAGTGCTCAGGGTGCTGGGTGCTCAGTACTCAGGTTGCTGGATGCTCAGTGCTCAGTGTGCTGTGTGCTCAGTACTCATGGTGCTGGGTGCTCAGTACTCAGGGTGCTGGGTGCTCAGTGCTCAGGGTGCTGGGTGCTCAGTGCTCGGGGTGCTCGGTGCTCAGTACTCAGGGTGCTGGGTGCTCAGTGCTCGGGGTGCTGGGTGCTCAGTGCTCAGGGTGCTGGATACTCAGTACTCGGGGTGCTCGGTGCTCAGTACTCAGGGTGCTGGGTGCTCAGTACTCAGGGTGCTGGGTGCTCAGTACTCAGGGTGCTCGGTGCTCAGAACTCAGGGTGCTGGGTGCTCAGTGCTCAGGTGCTGGGTGCTAAGTACTCAGGGTGCTGGGTGCTCAGTACTCGGGTGCTGGGTGCTCAGTGCTCAGGGTGCTGGGTGCTCAGTACTCAGGTTGCTGAGTGCTCAGTACTCAGGTTGCTGGGTGCTCAGTACTCAGGGTGCTGGGTGCTCAGTGCTCAGGGTGCTCAGTGCTCAGTACTCAGGGTGCTGGGTGCTCAGTACTCAGGGTGCTGGGTGCTCTGTGCTCGGGTTGGTGGGTGCTCATTACTCAGGGTGCTGGGTGCTCAGTGCTCGGGGTGCTCGGTGCTCAGTACTCAAGGTGCTTTGTTCTCAGTGCTCACGGTGCTGGGTGCTCAGTCCTCGGGGTGCTCCGTGCTCAGTGCTCAGGGTGCTGGGTGCTCAGTACTCAGGTTGCTCGGTGCTCAGTACTAAGGGTGCTCAGTGCTCAGTACTCAGGTTACTCAGTGCTCAGTGCTCGGGGTGCTGGGTGCTCAGTACTCAGGGTGCTGGGTGCTCAGTGCTTAGAGTGTTGGGAGCTCAGTACTCAGGGTGCTGGGTGCTCAGTGCTCAGGGTGCTCAGTGCTCAGGGTGCTCAGTGTTCACGGTGCTGGGTGCTCAGGGTGCTGGGTGCTCAGTGCTCGGGGTGCTGGGTGCTCAGTGCTCAGTGCTCAGGGTGCTGAGTGCTCAGTGCTCAGTGTTCAGGGTGCTGGGTGTTCAGTACTCAGGGTGCTCGGTGCTCAGTGCTCTGGGTGCTGGGTGCTCAGTACTCAGGGTGCAGGGTGCTCATGCCTCAGGGTGCTCAGTACTCAGGGTGCTCGGTGCTCAGTGCTCAGTACTCAGGGTGCTCAGTGCTCAGTACTCAGAGTGCTTTGTGCTCAGTGCTCAGGGTGTTCAGTGCTCAGTACTCAGCGTGCTTTGTGCTCAGTGCTCAGGGTGCTGGGTGCTCAGTGCTCAGGGTGCTGGGTGCTGAGTATTCGGGGTGCTGGGTGCATAGTGCTCGGGGTGCTGGGTGCTCAGTGCTCGGGGTGCTGGGTGCTCAGTGCTCGGGGTGCTGGGTGCTCATTGCTCAGGGTGCTGGGTGCTCAGTGCTCGGGGTGCTCGGTGCTCAGTGCTCAGGGTGCTGGGTGCTCAGTACTCTGGGTGCTCGGTGCTCAGTACTCAGGATGCTGGGTGTTCAGTGCTCAGGGTGCTGGGTGCTCAGTGCTCGGGGTGCTGGGTGCTCGGTGCTCAGGTTGCTGGGTGCTCAGTACTCGGGGTGCTGGGTGCTCAGTACTCAGGGTGCTGGGTGCTCATTGCTCGGGGTGCTGGGTGCTCAGTGCTACGGGTGCTGGGTGCTCAGTGCTCGGGGTGCTGGGTGCTCAGTGCTCGGGGCGCTGGGTGCTCAGGGCTCGGGGTGCTGGGAGCTCAGTACTCAGGGTGCTGGGTGCTCAGTGCTCGGTGTGCTGGGTGCTGAGTGCTCAGGGTGCTGGGTGCTCAGTACTCGGGGTGCTCGGTGCTCAGTACTCAGGGTGCTGGGTGCTCATTACACAGGGTGCTGGGTGCTCAGTGCTCGGGGTGCTCGCTGCTCAGTACTCTTGGTGCTGGGTGCTCAGTACTCAGGGTGCTGGGTGCTCAGTGCTCGGGGTGCTCGGTGCACAGTGCTCAGGATGCTCAGTGCTCAGTACTTTTGGTGCTGGGTGCTCAGTACTCAGGGTGCTGGGTGCTCAGTGCTCGGGGTGCTCGGTGCTCAGTACTCAGGGTGCTGGGTGCTCAGTGCTCAGGGTGCTGGGTGCTCAGTACTCAGGTTGCTGGATGCTCAGTGCTCAGTGTGCTGTGTGCTCAGTACTCATGGTGCTGGGTGCTCAGTACTCAGGGTGCTGGGTGCTCAGTGCTCAGGGTGCTGGGTGCTCAGTGCTCGGGGTGCTCGGTGCTCAGTACTCAGGGTGCTGGGTGCTCAGTGCTCGGGGTGCTGGGTGCTCAGTGCTCAGGGTGCTGGATACTCAGTACTCGGGGTGCTCGGTGCTCAGTACTCAGGGTGCTGGGTGCTCAGTACTCAGGGTGCTGGGTGCTCAGTACTCAGGGTGCTCGGTGCTCAGAACTCAGGGTGCTGGGTGCTCAGTGCTCAGGTGCTGGGTGCTAAGTACTCAGGGTGCTGGGTGCTCAGTACTCGGGTGCTGGGTGCTCAGTGCTCAGGGTGCTGGGTGCTCAGTACTCAGGGTGCTGGGTGCTCAGCACTCAGGGTGCTCAGTACTCAGGGTGTTGGGTGCTCAGTGCTCGGGGTGCTGGGTGCTCAGTACTCAGGGTGCTCAGTACTCAGGGTGCTGGGTGCTCAGTGCTCGGGGTGCTGGATGCTCAGTGCTCAGGGTGATCGGTGCTCAGTACTCATAATGCTGGGTGCTCAGTACTCAGGGTGCTGGGTGCTCAGTACTCAGGGTGCTGGGTGCTCAGTCCTCAGGGTGCTAAGTGCTCAGGGTGCTGGGTGCTCAGTGTTCGGGGTGCTCGGTGCTCAGTACTCAGGTTGCTGAGTGCTCAGTACTCAGGTTGCTGGGTGCTCAGTACTCAGGGTGCTGGGTGCTCAGTGCTCAGGGTGCTCAGTGCTCAGTACTCAGGGTGCTGGGTGCTCAGTACTCAGGGTGCTGGGTGCTCAGTGCTCGGGGTGCCGGGTGCTCAGTGCTCAGGGTGCTGGGTGCTCAGTACTCGGGGTGCTCGGTGCTCAGTACTCAGGGTGCTGGGTGCTCAGTACTCAGGGTGCTGGGTGCTCAGTACTCAGGGTGCTCGGTGCTCAGAACTCAGGGTGCTGGGTGCTCAGTGCTCAGGTGCTGGGTGCTAAGTACTCAGGGTGCTGGGTGCTCAGTACTCAGGGTGCTGGGTGCTCAGTGCTCAGGGTGCTGGGTGCTCAGTACTCAGGGTGCTGGGTGCTCAGCACTCAGGGTGCTCAGTACTCAGGGTGCTGGGTGCTCAGTGCTCGGGGTGCTGGGTGCTCAGTACTCAGGGTGCTCAGTACTCAGGGTGCTGGGTGCTCAGTGCTCGGGGTGCTGGATGCTCAGTGCTCAGGGTGATCGGTGCTCAGTACTCAGGATGCTGGGTGCTCAGTAATCAGGGTGCTGGGTGCTCAGTACTCAGGGTGCTGGGTGCTCAGTCCTCAGGGTGCTCAGTGCTCAGGGTGCTGGGTGCTCAGTGCTCGGGGTGCTCGGTGCTCAGTACTCAGGTTGCTGAGTGCTCAGTACTCAGGTTGCTGGGTGCTCAGTACTCAGGGTGCTGGGTGCTCAGTGCTCAGGGTGCTCAGTGCTCAGTACTCAGGGTGCTGGGTGCTCAGTACTCAGGGTGCTGGGTGCTCAGTCCTCAGGGTGCTCAGTGCTCAGGGTGCTGGGTGCTCAGTACTCAGGTTGCTGAGTGCTCAGTACTCAGGTTGCTGGGTGCTCAGTACTCAGGGTGCTGGGTGCTCAGTGCTCAGGGTGCTCAGTGCTCAGTACTCAGGGTGCTGGGTGCTCAGTACTCAGGGTGCTGGGTGCTCTGTGCTCGGGTTGGTGGGTGCTCATTACTCAGGGTGCTGGGTGCTCAGTGCTCGGGGTGCTCGGTGCTCAGTACTCAAGGTGCTGGGTTCTCAGTGCTCACGGTGCTGGGTGCTCAGTCCTCGGGGTGCTCCGTGCTCAGTGCTCAGGGTGCTGGGTGCTCATTACTCAGGGTGCTCGGTGCTCAGTACTAAGGGTGCTCAGTGCTCAGTACTCAGGTTGCTCAGTGCTCAGTGCTCGGGGTGCTGGGTGCTCAGTACTCAGGGTGCTGGGTGCTCAGTACTCAGGGTGCTGGGTGCTCAGTGCTCAGTACTCAGCGTGCTGGGTGCTCAGTGCTTAGAGTGTTGGGAGCTCAGTACTCAGGGTGCTGGGTGCTCAGTGCTCAGTGCTCAGGGTGCTCAGTGCTCAGGGTGCTCAGTGTTCACGGTGCTGGGTGCTCAGGGTGCTGGGTGCTCAGTGCTCGGGGTGCTGGGTGCTCAGTGCTCAGTGCTCAGGGTGCTGAGTGCTCAGTGCTCAGTGCTCAGGGTGCTGGGTGTTCAGTACTCAGGGTGCTCGGTGCTCAGTGCTCTGGGTGCTGGGTGCTCAGTACTCAGGGTGCTGGGTGCTCAGTCCTCAGGGTGCTCAGTACTTAGGGTGCTCGGTGCTCAGTGCTCAGTACTCAGGGTGCTCAGTGCTCAGTACTCAGAGTGCTTTGTGCGCAGTGCTCAGGGTGTTCAGTGCTCAGTACTCAGCGTGCTTTGTGCTCAGTGCTCAGGGTGCTGGGTGCTCAGTGCTCAGGGTGCTGGGTGCTGAGTACTCGGGGTGCTGGGTGCATAGTGCTCGGGGTGCTGGGTGCTCAGTGTTCGGGGTGCTGGGTGCTCAGTGCTCGGGGTGCTGGGTGCTCAGTGCTCGGGGTGCTGGGTGCTCATTGCTCAGGGTGCTGGGTGCTCAGTGCTCGGGGTGCTGGGTGCTCAGTACTCGGGGTGCTCGGTGCTCAGTACTCAGGGTGCTGGGTGTTCAGTGCTCAGGGTGCTGGGTGCTCAGTGCTCGGGGTGCTGGGTGCTCGGTGATCAGGTTGCTGGGTGCTCAGTACTCGGGGTGCTGGGTGCTCAGTACTCAGGGTGCTGGGTGCTCATTGCTCGGGGTGCTGGGTGCTCAGTGCTACGGGTGCTGGGTGCTCAGTGCTCGGGGTGCTGGGTGCTCAGTGCTCGGGGCGCTGGGTGCTCAGGGCTCGGGGTGCTGGGAGCTCTGTACTCAGTGTGCTGGGTGCTCAGTGCTCGGTGTGCTGGGTGCTGAGTGCTCAGGGTGCTGGGTGCTCAGTACTCGGGGTGCTCGGTGCTCAGTACTCAGGGTGCTGGGTGCTCATTACACAGGGTGCTGGATGCTCAGTGCTCGGGGTGCTCGCTGCTCAGTACTCTTGGTGCTGGGTGCTCAGTACTCAGGGTGCTGGGTGCTCAGTGCTCGGGGTGCTCGGTGCTCAGTGCTCAGGATGCTCGGTGCTCAGTACTTTTGGTGCTGGGTGCTCAGTACTCAGGGTGCTGGGTGCTCAGTGCTCAGGGTGCTCGGTGCTCAGTACTCAGGGTGCTGGGTGCTCAGTGCTCAGGGTGCTGGGTGCTCAGTACTCAGGTTGCTGGGTGCTCAGTGCTCAGGGTGCTGTGTGCTCAGTACTCATGGTGCTGGGTGCTCAGTACTCAGGGTGCTGGGTGCTCAGTGCTCAGGGTGCTGGGTGCTCAGTGCTCGGGGTGCTCGATGCTCAGTACTCAGGGTGCTGGGTGCTCAGTGCTCGGGGTGCTGGGTGCTCAGTGCTCAGGGTGCTGGGTGCTCAGTACTCGGGGTGCTCGGTGCTCAGTACTCAGGGTGCTGCGTGCTCAGTACTCAGGGTGCTGGGTGCTCAGTACTCAGGGTGCTCGGTGCTCAGAACTCAGGGTGCTGGGTGCTCAGTGCTCAGGTGCTGGGTGCTAAGTACTCAGGGTGCTGGGTGCTCAGTACTCAGGGTGCTGGGTGCTCAGTGCTCAGGGTGCTGGGTGCTCAGTACTCAGGGTGCTGGGTGCTCAGCACTCAGGGTGCTCAGTACTCAGTGTGCTGGGTGCTCAGTGCTCGGGGTGCTGGATGCTCAGTGCTCAGGGTGATCGGTGCTCAGTACTCAGGATGCTGGGTGCTCAGTACTCAGGGTGCTGGGTGCTCAGTACTCAGGGTGCTGGGTGCTCAGTCCTCAGGGTGCTCAGTGCTCAGGGTGCTGGGTGCTCAGTGCTCGGGGTGCTCGGTGCTCAGTACTCAGGTTGCTGAGTGCTCAGTACTCAGGTTGCTGGGTGCTCAGTACTCAGGGTGCTGGGTGCTCAGTGCTCAGGGTGCTCAGTGCTCAGTACTCAGGGTGCTGGGTGCTCAGTACTCAGGGTGCTGGGTGCTCAGTGCTCGGGTTGGTGGGTGCTCATTACTCAGGGTGCTGGGTGCTCAGTGCTCGGGGTGCTCGGTGCTCAGTACTCAAGGTGCCTGGTGCTCAGTGCTCACGGTGCTGGGTGCTCAGTCCTCGGGGTGCTCCGTGCTCAGTGCTCAGGGTGCTGTTTGCTCAGTACTCAGGGTGCTCGGTGCTCAGTACTAAGTGTGCTCAGTGCTCAGTACTCAGGTTGCTCAGTGCTCAGTGCTCGGGGTGCTGGGTGCTCAGTACTCAGGGTGCTGGGTGCTCAGTACTCAGGGTGCTGGGTGCTCAGTGCTCAGTACTCAGCGTGCTGGGTGCTCAGTGCTTAGAGTGTTGGGTGCTCAGTACTCAGGGTGCTGGGTGCTCAGTGCTCAGTGCTCAGGGTGCTGGGTGCTCAGTGCTCGGGGTGCTGGGTGCTCAGTGCTCAGTGCTCAGGGTGCTGGGTGCTCAGTGCTCAGTGCTCAGGGTGCTGGGTGTTCAGTACTCAGGGTGCTCGGTGCTCAGTGCTCTGGGTGCTGGGTGCTCAGTACTCAGGGTGCTGGGTGCTCAGTCCTCAGGGTGCTCAGTACTCAGGGTGCTCGGTGCTCAGTGCTCAGTACTCAGGGTGCTCAGTGCTCAGTACTCAGAGTGCTTTGTGCTCAGTGCTCAGGGTGTTCAGTGCTCAGTACTCAGCGTGCTTTGTGCTCTGTGCTCAGGGTGCTGGGTGCTCAGTGCTCAGGGTGCTGGGTGCTGAGTACTCGGGGTGCTGGGTGCATAGTGCTCGGGGTGCTGGGTGCTCAGTGCTCGGGGTGCTGGGTGCTCAGTGCTCGGGGTGCTGGGTGCTCAGTGCTCGGGGTGCTGGGTGCTCATTGCTCAGGGTGCTATGTGCTCAGTGCTCGGGGTGCTCGGTGCTCAGTGCTCGGGGTGCTGGGTGCTCAGTACTCGGGGTGCTCGGTGCTCAGTACTCAGGGTGCTGGGTGTTCAGTGCTCAGGGTGCTGGGTGCTCAGTGCTCGGGGTGCTGGGTGCTCGGTGCTCAGGTTGCTGGGTGCTCAGTACTCGGGGTGCTGGGTGCTCAGTACTCAGGGTGCTGGGTGCTCATTGCTCGGGGTGCTGGGTGCTCAGTGCTACGGGTGCTGGGTGCTCAGTGCTCGGGGTGCTGGGTGCTCAGTGCTCGGGGCGCTGGGTGCTCAGTGCTCGGGGTTCTCGGTGCTCAGTACTCAGGGTGCTGGGTGCTCAGTGCTCAGGGTGCTCGGTGCTCAGTACTCAGGGTGCTGGGTGCTCAGTGCTCGGTGTGCTCGGTGCTCAGTACGTTGGGTGCTCAGTACTCAGGGTGCTTTGTGCTCAGTGTTCAGGGTGATCGGTGCTCAGTACTCAGGGTGCTCAGTACTCAGGGTGCTGGGTGCTCAGGGCTCGGGGTGCTGGGAGCTCAGTACTCAGGGTGCTGGCTGCTCAGTGCTCGGGGTGCTGGGTGCTGAGTGCTCAGGGTGCTGGGTGCTCAGTACTCGGGGTGCTCGGTGCTCAGTACTCAGGGTGCTGGGTGCTCAGTACTCAGGGTGCTGGGTGCTCAGTACTCAGGGTGCTCGCTGCTCAGTACTCAGGGTGCTGGGTGCTCAGTGCTCAGGGTGCTGGGTGCTCAGTACTCAGGGTGCTCGGTGCTTAGTACTCAGGGTGATCGGTGCTCAGTCCTCAGGGTGCTCAGTACTCAGGGTGCTGGGTGCTCAGTGCTCTGGTTGCTCAGTACTCAGGATGCTGGGTGCTCAGTACTCAGGTTGCTGGGTGCTCAGTGCTCGGGGTGCTGGGTGCTCAGTGCTCGGGGTGCTGGGTGCTCAGTGCTCGGGGTGCTCAGTGCTCAGTGCTCGGGGTGCTGGGTGCTCAGTCCTCGGGGTGCTCGGTGCTCAGTACTCAGGGTGCTGGGTGTTCAGCGCTCAGGGTGCTGGGTGCTCAGTGCTCGGGGTGCTGGGTGCTCAGTGCTCGGGGCGCTGGGTGCTCAGTGCTCGGGGTGCTCGGTGCTCAGTACTCAGGGTGCTGGGTGCTCAGTGCTCAGGGTGCTCGGTGCTCAGTACTCAGGGTGCTGGGTGCTCAGTGCTCGGTGTGCTCGGTGCTCAGTACATTGGGTGCTCTGTACACAGGGTGCTGGGTGCTCAGTGCTCAGGGTGATCGGTGCTCAGTACTCAGGGTGCTCAGTACTCCGGGTGCTGGGTGCTCAGGGCTCGGGGTGCTCGGAGCTCAGTACTCAGGGTGCTGGGTGCTCAGTGCTCGGTGTGCTGGGTGCTGAGTGCTCAGGGTGCTGGGTGCTCAGTACTCGGGGTGCTCGGTGCTCAGTACTCAGGGTGCTGGGTGCTCAGTACTCAGGGTGCTGGGTGCTCAGTACTCACGGTGCTCGCTGCTCAGTACTCAGGGTGCTGGGTGCTCAGTGCTCAGGGTGCTGGGTGCTCAGTACTCAGGGTGCTCGGTGCTCAGTGCTCAGGGTGATCGGTGCTCAGTCCTCAGGGTGCTCAGTACTCAGGGTGCTGGGTGCTCAGTGCTCTGGTTGCTCAATACTCAGGGTGCTGGGTGCTCAGTACTCAGGGTGCTGGGTGCTCAGTGCTCGGGGTGCTGGGTGCTCAGTACTCAGGGTGCTGGGTGCTCAGTGCTCAGGGTGCTGGGTGCTCAGTACTCAGGGTGCTGGGTGCTCAGTACTCAGGGTGCTCAGTGCTCGTGGAGCTCGGTGCTCAGTACTCAGGGTGCTGGGTGCTCAGTACTCAGTGCTCGGGGTCCTGGGTTCTCAGCCCTCAATGTGCTTAGTGCACAGTACTCAGGGTGCTGGGTGCTCAGTATTCAGGGTGCTCAGTGCTCGGGGTGCTGGGTGCTCAGTACTCAGGGTGCTGGGTGCTCAGTACTCAGGGTGCTGGGTGCTCATTCTCGGGGTGCTGGGTGCTCAGTGCTCTGGGTGCTGGGTGCTCAGTAGTCGGGGTGCTGGTTGCTCAGTGCTCAGCGTGCTGGGTGATCAGTACTCAGGGTGCTCGGTTCTCAGTACTCAGGGTGCTGGGTTCTCATTCTCGGGGTGCTGGGTGCTCAGTGCTCAGGGTGCTGGGTGCTCAGTGCTCAGGGTCCTCGGTGCTCAGTACTCAGTGTGCTCAGTACTCAGCGTGCTTTGTGCTCAGTGCTCAGGGTGCTGGGTGCTCAGTACTCAGGGTGCTGGGTGCTCAGTACTCACGGTGCTGGGTGCTCAGTACTCGGGGTGCTGGGTGCTCATTACACAGGGTGCTGGGTGCTCAGTGCTCGGGGTGCTCGCTGCTCAGTACTCTTGGTGCTGGGTGCTCAGTACTCAGGGTGCTGGGTGCTCAGTGCTCGGGGTGCTCGGTGCTCAGTGCTCAGGATGCTCGGTGCTCAGTACTTTTGGTGCTGGGTGCTCAGTACTCAGGGTGCTGGGTGCTCAGTGCTCGGGGTGCTCGGTGCTCAGTACTCAGGGTGCTGGGTGCTGAGTGCTCAGGGTGCTGGGTGCTCAGTACTCAGGTTGCTGGGTGCTCAGTGCTCAGGGTGCTGTGTGCTCAGTAATCATGGTGCTGGGTGCTCAGTACTCAGGGTGCTGTGTGCTCAGTGCTCAGGGTGCTGGGTGCTCAGTGCTCGGGGTGCTCGGTGCTCAGTACTCAGGGTGCTGGGTGCTCAGTGCTCGGGGTGCTGGGTGCTCAGTGCTCAGGGTGCTGGGTGCTCAGTACTCGGGGTGCTCGGTGCTCAGTACTCAGGGTGCTGGGTGCTCAGTACTCAGGGTGCTGGGTGCTCAGTACTCAGGGTGCTAGGTGCTCAGAACTCAGGGTGCTGGGTGCTCAGTGCTCAGGTGCTGGGTGCTAAGTACTCAGGGTGCTGGGTGCTCAGTACTCAGGGTGCTGGGTGCTCAGTGCTCAGGGTGCTGGGTGCTCAGTACTCAGGGTGCTGGGTGCTCAGCACTCAGGGTGCTCAGTACTCAGGGTGCTGGGTGCTCAGTGCTCGGGGTGCTGGGTGCTCAGTACTCAGGGTGCTCAGTACTCAGGGTGCTGGGTGCTCAGTGCTCGGGGTGCTGGATGCTCAGTGCTCAGGGTGATCGGTGCTCAGTACTCAGGATGCTGGGTGCTCAGTACTCAGGGTGCTGGGTGCTCAGTACTCAGGGTGCTGGGTGCTCAGTCCTCAGGGTGCTCAGTGCTCAGGGTGCTGGGTGCTCAGTGCTCGGGGTGCTCGGTGCTCAGTACTCAGGTTGCTGAGTGCTCAGTACTCAGGTTGCTGGGTGCTCAGTACTCAGGGTGCTGGGTGCTCAGTGCTCAGGGTGCTCAGTGCTCAGTACTCAGGGTGCTGGGTGCTCAGTACTCAGGGTGCTGGGTGCTCAGTGCTCGGGTTGGTGGGTGCTCATTACTCAGGGTGCTGGGTGCTCAGTGCTCGGGGTGCTCGGTGCTCAGTACTCAAGGTGCCTGGTGCTCAGTGCTCACGGTGCTGGGTGCTCAGTCCTCGGGGTGCTCCGTGCTCAGTGCTCAGGGTGCTGGGTGCTCAGTGCTCAGGGTGCTGGGTGATCAGTGCTCGGCGTGCTGGGTGCTCAGTGCTCAGTACTCAGGTTGCTGGGTGCTCAGTGCTCAGGGTGCTGGGTGCTCAGTGCTCAGTACTCAGGGTGCTGGGTGCTCAGTGCTCAGGGTGCTGGGTGCTCAGTACTCAGGGTGCTCGGTGCTCAGTACTCAGGGTGATCGGTGCTCAGTCCTCAGGGTGCTCAGTACTCAGGGTGCTGGGTGCTCAGTGCTCTGGTTGCTCAGTACTCAGGGTGCTGGGTGCTCAGTACTCAGGGTGCTGGGTGCTCAGTGCTGGGGGTGCTGGGTGCTCAGTGCTCGGGGTGCTGGGTGCTCAGTGCTCGGGGTGCTCGGTGCTCAGTGCTCGGGGTGCTGGGTGCTCAGTCCTCGGGGTTCTCGGTGCTCAGTACTCAGGGTGCTGGGTGTTCAGTGCTCAGGGTGCTGGGTGCTCAATGCTCGGGGTGCTGGGTGCTCGGTGCTCAGGTTGCTGGGTGCTGAGTACTCGGGGTGCTGGGTGCTCAGTACTCAGGGTGCTTGGTGCTCATTGCTCGGGGTGCTGGGTGCTCAGTGCTACGGGTGCTGGGTGCTCAGTGCTCGGTGTGCTCGGTGCTCAGTACATTGGGTGCTCAGTACTCAGGGTGCTGGGTGCTCAGGGCTCGGGGTGCTGGGAGCTCAGTACTCAGGGTGCTGGGTGCTCAGTGCTCGGTGTGCTGGGTGCTGAGTGCTCAGGGTGCTGGGTGCTCAGTACTCGGGGTGCTCGGTGCTCAGTACTCAGGGTGCTGGGTGCTCAGTACTCAGGGTGCTGGGTGCTCAGTACTCAGGGTGCTCGCTGCTCAGTACTCAGGGTGCTGGGTGCTCAGTGCTCAGGGTGCTGGGTGCTCAGTACTCAGGGTGCTCGGTGCTCAGTGCTCAGGGTGATCGGTGCTCAGTCCTCAGGGTGCTCAGTACTCAGGGTGCTGGGTGCTCAGTGCTCTGGTTGCTCGGTGCTCA
Source organism: Microtus oregoni (assembly GCF_018167655.1). Lineage (NCBI taxonomy): Eukaryota > Metazoa > Chordata > Mammalia > Rodentia > Cricetidae > Microtus > Microtus oregoni. Next base: position 307,153 of record NW_024543334.1, read on the forward strand.
GTACTCAGGGTGCTGGGTGCTCAGTACTCAGGGTGCTGGGTGCTCAGTACTCAGGGTGCTCGGTGCTCAGAACTCAGGGTGCTGGGTGCTCAGTGCTCAGGTGCTGGGTGCTAAGTACTCAGGGTGCTGGGTGCTCAGTACTCAGGGTGCTGGGTGCTCAGTGCTCAGGGTGCTGGGTGCTCAGTACTCAGGGTGCTGGGTGCTCAGTACTCAGGGTGCTGGGTGCTCAGTCCTCAGGGTGCTCAGTGCTCAGGGTGCTGGGTGCTCAGTGCTCGGGGTGCTCGGTGCTCAGTACTCAGGTTGCTGAGTGCTCAGTACTCAGGTTGCTGGGTGCTCAGTACTCAGGGTGCTGGGTGCTCAGTGCTCAGGGTGCTCAGTGCTCAGTACTCAGGGTGCTGGGTGCTCAGTACTCAGGGTGCTGGGTGCTCAGTGCTCGGGTTGGTGGGTGCTCATTACTCAGGGTGCTGTGTGCTCAGTGCTCGGGGTGCTCGGTGCTCAGTACTCAAGGTGCCTGGTGCTCAGTGCTCACGGTGCTGGGTGCTCAGTGCTCTGGTTGCTCAGTACTCAGGGTGCTGGGTGCTCAGTACTCAGGGTGCTGGGTGCTCAGTGCTCGGGGTGCTGGGTGCTCAGTACTCAGGGTGCTGGGTGCTCAGTGCTCAGGGTGCTGGGTGCTCAGTACTCAGGGTGCTGGGTGCTCAGTACTCAGGGTGCTCAGTGCTCGGGGAGCTCGGTGCTCAGTACTCAGGGTGCTGGGTGCTCAGTACTCAGTGCTCGGGGTCCTGGGTTCTCAGCCCTCTGGGTGCTTAGTGCACAGTACTCAGGGTGCTGGGTGCTCAGTATTCAGGGTGCTCAGTGCTCGGGGTGCTGGGTGCTCAGTACTCAGGGTGCTGGGTGCTCAGTACTCAGGGTGCTGGGTGCTCATTCTCGGGGTGCTGGGTGCTCAGTGCTCTGGGTGCTGGGTGCTCAGTACTCGGGGTGCTGGTTGATCAGTGCTCAGCGTGCTGGGTGCTCAGTACTCAGATTGCTCGGTTCTCAGTACTCAGGGTGCTCTGTGCTCATTCTCGGGGTGCTGGGTGCTCAGTGCTCAGGGTGCTGGGTGCTCAGTGCTCAGGGTCCTTGGTGCTCAGTACTCAGTGTGCTCAGTACTCAGCGTGCTTTGTGCTCAGTGCTCAGGGTGCTGGGTGCTCAGTACTCACGGTGCTGGGTGCTCAGTACTCGGGGTGCTGGGTGCTCATTACACAGGGTGCTGGGTGCTCAGTGCTCGGGGTGCTCGGTGCTCAGTACTCTTGGTGCTGGGTGCTCAGTACTCAGGGTGCTGGGTGCTCAGTGCTCGGGGTGCTCGGTGCTCAGTGCTCAGGATGCTCGGTGCTCAGTACTTTTGGTGCGGGGTGCTCAGTACTCAGGGTGCTGGGTGCTCAGTGCTCGGGGTGCTCGGTGCTCAGTACTCAGGGTGCTGGGTGCTCAGTACTCAGGGTGCTGGGTGCTCAGTGCTCAGGGTGCTGGGTGCTCAGTGCTCGGGGTGCTCGGTGCTCAGTACTCAGGGTGCTGGGTGCTCAGTGCTCGGGGTGCTGGGTGCTCAGTGCTCAGGGTGCTGGGTGCTCAGTACTCGGGGTGCTCGGTGCTCAGTACTCAGGGTGCTGGGTGCTCAGTACTCAGGGTGCTGGGTGCTCAGTACTCAGGGTGCTCGGTGCTCAGAACTCAGGGTGCTGGGTGCTCAGTGCTCAGGTGCTGGGTGCTAAGTACTCAGGGTGCTGGGTGCTCAGTACTCAGGGTGCTGGGTGCTCAGTGCTCAGGGTGCTGGGTGCTCAGTACTCAGGGTGCTGGGTGCTCAGCACTCAGGGTGCTCAGTACTCAGGGTGCTGGGTGCTCAGTGCTCGGGGTGCTGGGTGCTCAGTACTCAGGGTGCTCAGTACTCAGTACTCAGGATGCTGGGTGCTCAGTACTCAGGGTGCTGGGTGCTCAGTACTCAGGGTGCTGGGTGCTCAGTCCTCAGGGTGCTCAGTGCTCAGGGTGCTGGGTGCTCAGTGCTCGGGTTGCTCGGTGCTCAGTACTCAGGTTGCTGAGTGCTCAGTACTCAGGTTGCTGGGTGCTCAGTACTCAGGGTGCTGGGTGCTCAGTGCTCAGGGTGCTCAGTGCTCAGTACTCAGGGTGCTGGGTGCTCAGTACTCAGGGTGCTGGGTGCTCAGTTCTCGGGTTGGTGGGTATCTCATTACTCAGGGTGCTGGGTGCTCAGTGCTCGTGGTGCTCGGTGCTCAGTACTCAAGGTGCCTGGTGCTCAGTGCTCACGGTGCTGGGTGCTCAGTCCTCGGGGTGCTCCGTGCTCAGTGCTCAGGGTGCTGGGTGCTCAGTACTCAGGGTGCTCGGTGCTCAGTACTAAGGGTGCTCAGTGCTCAGTACTCAGGTTGCTCAGTGCTCAGTGCTCGGGGTGCTGGGTGCTCAGTACTCAGGGTGCTGGGTGCTCAGTACTCAGGGTGCTGGGTGCTCAGTGCTCAGTACTCAGGGTGCTCAGTGCTCAGGGTGCTCAGTGTTCACGGTGCTGGGTGCTCAGGGTGCTGGGTGCTCAGTGCTCGGGGTGCTGGGTGCTCAGTGCTCAGTGCTCAGGGTGCTGGGTGCTCAGTTCTCAGTGCTCAGGGTGCTGGGTGTTCAGTACTCAGGGTGCTCGGTGCTCAGTGCTCTGGGTGCTGGGTGCTCAGTACTCAGGGTGCTGGGTGCTCAGTCCTCAGGGTGCTCAGTCCTCGGGGTGCTCGGTGCTCAGTATTCAGGGTGCTGGGTGTTCAGTGCTCAGGGTGCTGGGTGCTCAATGCTCCGGGTGCTGGGTGCTCGGTGCTCAGGTTGCTGGGTGCTCAGTACTCGGGGTGCTGGGTGCTCAGTACTCAGGGTGCTGGGTGCTCATTGCTCGGGGTGCTGGGTGCTCAGTGCTACGGGTGCTGGGTGCTCAGTGCTCGGGGCGCTGGGTGCTCAGTGCTCGGGGTGCTCGGTGCTCAGTACTCAGGGTGCTGGGTGCTCAGTGCTCAGGGTGCTCGGTGCTCAGTACTCAGGGTGCTGGGTGCTCAGTGCTCGGGGCGCTGGGTGCTCAGTGCTCGGGGTGCTCGGTGCTCAGTACTCAGGGTGCTGGGTGCTCAGTGCTCAGGGTGCTGGGTGCTCAGTACTCAGGGTGCTCGGTGCTCAGTGCTCGGTGTGCTCGGTGCTCAGTACATTGGGTGCTCAGTACTCAGGGTGCTGGGTGCTCAGTGCTCTGGTTGCTCAGTACTCAGGGTGCTGGTTGCTCAGTAATCAGGGTGCTGGGTGCTCAGGGCTCGGGGTGCTGGGTGCTCAGTACTCAGGGTGCTGGGTGCTCAGTACTCAGGGTGCTCAGTGTTCGTGGAGCTCGGTGCTCAGTACTCAGGGTGCTGGGTGCTCAGTGCTCAGGGTGCTGGGTGCTCAGTACTCAGGGTGCTCGGTGCTCAGTGCTCGGTGTGCTCGGTGCTCAGTACATTGGGTGCTCAGTACTCAGGGTGCTGGGTGCTCAGTGCTCTGGTTGCTCAGTACTCAGGGTGCTGGTTGCTCAGTACTCAGGGTGCTGGTTGCTCAGTAATCAGGGTGCTGGGTGCTCAGGGCTCGGGGTGCTGGGTGCTCAGTACTCAGGGTGCTGGGTACTCAGTACTCAGTGCTCGGGGTCCTGGGTTCTCAGCCCTCTGGGTGCTTAGTGCACAGTACTCAGGGTGCTGGGTGCTCAGTATTCAGGGTGCTCAGTGCTCGGGGTGCTGGGTGCTCAGTACTCAGGGTGCTGGGTGCTCAGTACTCAGGGTGCTGGGTGCTCATTCTCGGGGTGCTGGGTGCTCAGTGCTCTGGGTGCTGGGTGCGCAGTACTCGGGGTGCTGGTTGCTCAGTGCTCAGCGTGCTGGGTGCTCAATACTCAGGGTGCTCGGTTCTCAGTACTCAGGGTGCTTGGTGCTCATTCTCGGGGTGCTGGGTGCTCAGTGCTCAGGGTGCTGGGTGCTCAGTGCTCAGGGTCCTCGGTGCTCAGTACTCAGTGTGCTCAGTACTCAGCGTGCTTTGTGCTCAGTGCTCAGGGTGCTGGGTGCTCAGTACTCAGGGTGCTGGGTGCTCAGTACTCACGGTGCTGGGTGCTCAGTACTCGGGGTGCTGGGTGCTCATTACACAGGGTGCTGGGTGCTCAGTGCTCGGGGTGCTCGCTGCTCAGTACTCTTGGTGCTGGGTGCTCAGTACTCAGGGTGCTGGGTGCTCAGTGCTCGGGGTGCTGGATGCTCAGTGCTCAGGGTGATCGGTGCTCAGTACTCAGGATGCTGGGTGCTCAGTACTCAGGGTGCTGGGTGCTCAGTACTCAGGGTGCTGGGTGCTCAGTCCTCAGGGTGCTCAGTGCTCACGGTGCTGGGTGCTCAGTGCTCGGGGTGCTCGGTGCACAGTACTCAGGTTGCTGAGTGCTCAGTACTCAGGTTGCTGGGTGCTCAGTACTCAGGGTGCTGGGTGCTCAGTGCTCAGGGTGCTCAGTGCTCAGTACTCAGGGTGCTGGGTGCTCAGTACTCAGGGTGCTGGGTGCTCAGTGCTCGGGTTGGTGGGTGCTCATTACTCAGGGTGCTGGGTGCTCAGTGCTCGGGGTGCTCGGTGCTCAGTACTCAAGGTGCCTGGTGCTCAGTGCTCACGGTGCTGGGTGCTCAGTGCTCTGGTTGCTCAGTACTCAGGGTGCTGGGTGCTCAGTACTCAGGGTGCTGGGTGCTCAGTGCTCGGGGTGCTGGGTGCTCAGTACTCAGGGTGCTGGGTGCTCAGTGCTCAGGGTGCTGGGTGCTCAGTACTCAGGGTGCTGGGTGCTCAGTACTCAGGGTGCTCAGTGCTCGGGGAGCTCGGTGCTCAGTACTCAGGGTGCTGGGTGCTCAGTACTCAGTGCTCGGGGTCCTGGGTTCTCAGCCCTCTGGGTGCTTAGTGCACAGTACTCAGGGTGCTGGGTGCTCAGTATTCAGGGTGCTCAGTGCTCGGGGTGCTGGGTGCTCAGTACTCAGGGTGCTGGGTGCTCAGTACTCAGGGTGCTGGGTGCTCATTCTCGGGGTGCTGGGTGCTCAGTGCTCTGGGTGCTGGGTGCTCAGTACTCGGGGTGCTGGTTGCTCAGTGCTCAGCGTGCTGGGTGCTCAGTACTCAGGGTGCTCGGTTCTCAGTACTCAGGGTGCTCTGTGCTCATTCTCGGGGTGCTGGGTGCTCAGTGCTCAGGGTGCTGGGTGCTCAGTGCTCAGGGTCCTTGGTGCTCAGTACTCAGTGTGCTCAGTACTCAGCGTGCTTTGTGCTCAGTGCTCAGGGTGCTGGGTGCTCAGTACTCACGGTGCTGGGTGCTCAGTACTCGGGGTGCTGGGTGCTCATTACACAGGGTGCTGGGTGCTCAGTGCTCGGGGTGCTCGGTGCTCAGTACTCTTGGTGCTGGGTGCTCAGTACTCAGGGTGCTGTGTGCTCAGTGCTCGGGGTGCTCGGTGCTCAGTGCTCAGGATGCTCGGTGCTCAGTACTTTTGGTGCGGGGTGCTCAGTACTCAGGGTGCTGGGTGCTCAGTGCTCGGGGTGCTCGGTGCTCAGTACTCAGGGTGCTGGGTGCTCAGTACTCAGGGTGCTGGGTGCTCAGTGCTCAGGGTGCTGGGTGCTCAGTGCTCGGGGTGCTCGGTGCTCAGTACTCAGGGTGCTGGGTGCTCAGTGCTCGGGGTGCTGGGTGCTCAGTGCTCAGGGTGCTGGGTGCTCAGTACTCGGGGTGCTCGGTGCTCAGTACTCAGGGTGCTGGGTGCTCAGTACTCAGGGTGCTGGGTGCTCAGTACTCAGGGTGCTCGGTGCTCAGAACTCAGGGTGCTCAGTGCTCAGGGTGCTGGGTGCTCAGTGCTCGGGGTGCTCGGTGCTCAGTACTCAGGTTGCTGAGTGCTCAGTACTCAGGTTGCTGGGTGCTCAGTACTCAGGGTGCTGGGTGCTCAGTGCTCAGGGTGCTCAGTGCTCAGTACTCAGGGTGCTGGGTGCTCAGTACTCAGGGTGCTGGGTGCTCAGTTCTCGGGTTGGTGGGTATCTCATTACTCAGGGTGCTGGGTGCTCAGTGCTCGTGGTGCTCGGTGCTCAGTACTCAAGGTGCCTGGTGCTCAGTGCTCACGGTGCTGGGTGCTCAGTCCTCGGGGTGCTCCGTGCTCAGTGCTCAGGGTGCTGGGTGCTCAGTACTCAGGGTGCTCGGTGCTCAGTACTAAGGGTGCTCAGTGCTCAGTACTCAGGTTGCTCAGTGCTCAGTGCTCGGGGTGCTGGGTGCTCAGTACTCAGGGTGCTGGGTGCTCAGTACTCAGGGTGCTGGGTGCTCAGTGCTCAGTACTCAGGGTGCTCAGTGCTCAAGGTGCTCAGTGTTCACGGTGCTGGGTGCTCAGGGTGCTGGGTGCTCAGTGCTCGGGGTGCTGGGTGCTCAGTGCTCAGTGCTCAGGGTGCTGGGTGCTCAGTGCTCAGTGCTCAGGGTGCTGGGTGTTCAGTACTCAGGGTGCTCGGTGCTCAGTGCTCTGGGTGCTGGGTGCTCAGTACTCAGGGTGCTGGGTGCTCAGTCCTCAGGGTGCTCAGTCCTCGGGGTGCTCGGTGCTCAGTATTCACGGTGCTGGGTGTTCAGTGCTCAGGGTGCTGGGTGCTCAATGCTCGGGGTGCTGGGTGCTCGGTGCTCAGGTTGCTGGGTGCTCAGTACTCGGGGTGCTGGGTGCTCAGTACTCAGGGTGCTGGGTGCTCATTGCTCGGGGTGCTGGGTGCTCAGTGCTACGGGTGCTGGGTGCTCAGTGCTCGGGGCGCTGGGTGCTCAGTGCTCGGGGTGCTCGGTGCTCAGTACTCAGGGTGCTGGGTGCTCAGTGCTCAGGGTGCTCGGTGCTCAGTACTCAGGGTGCTGGGTGCTCAGTGCTCGGGGCGCTGGGTGCTCAGTGCTCGGGGTGCTCGGTGCTCAGTACTCAGGGTGCTGGGTGCTCAGTGCTCAGGGTGCTGGGTGCTCAGTACTCAGGGTGCTCGGTGCTCAGTGCTCGGTGTGCTCGGTGCTCAGTACATTGGGTGCTCAGTACTCAGGGTGCTGGGTGCTCAGTGCTCTGGTTGCTCAGTACTCAGGGGTGCTGGTTGCTCAGTAATCAGGGTGCTGGGTGCTCAGGGCTCGGGGTGCTGGGTGCTCAGTACTCAGGGTGCTGGTCTCTCAGTACTCAGGGTGCTCAGTGTTCGTGGAGCTCGGTGCTCAGTACTCAGGGTGCTGGGTACTCAGTACTCAGTGCTCGGGGTCCTGGGTTCTCAGCCCTCTGGGTGCTTAGTGCACAGTACTCAGGGTGCTGGGTGCTCA